>NC_134726.1:40985000-41285000 GCF_049634645.1 Pelodiscus sinensis | reverse complement strand
CTATCATTGTGGCCCCCAGGGCTTCCAAAGTTGAGTAGCCCTGTTCTAATCTTTTCCATCCATGTATGCATTTTTTCCATCATGTGTGAGGCACATTTTTCTATATGAATGCAGGTATGTACTAACGTGTACCATCTGTAAAAACAAAAGCCTAGCTGTGGGCACTCTGCTAATCAGCTGGGCGGCATTTGAAACTTTCCTGAGTGGCCAAATAAGCGCACATCTTACAGGGAACACTGCTTCCATTCCTACCTTTTTATGATTACTATTATGTTTGTGTTGACCCAATATAGCATATCTAGCACTAGCCTTGCAATGCCAAAGTAGCTGAAAAAAATAGCTGTATTACTCACTGTCGAGAAAGATCCTTCACCCAGTATTTTCCCAAATTTGAAGTCTTCAGGTCGTTTTTTTCGAGGCTGTGGAGGCTGTTGTCCTGAATGTTGCTGAAGGGAGTTTGAACTAGACCTTGATTCAGCTGCAGTTCCCTCCATGTTAGATCCCTGTCTGCTGCCACAGGTGGTAATGACAGATGGACTGCTAGAATCTGCTTGGTTCCTCACCATAGATGGGGATGGACAGGAACATATAACCACACTCGGCTGGATTGGAACAGCATCATACTGAAAAGAGAGGGTTGAACATATTAATTTAGCTAAATGCTTAACTGGAGGGGCTAAGCAACCTGAGTGCACAACAACGTTTAAGTGTGTCACCTAGAAGAGTACTTCCCCTGAAGAACTATAGTATAAACTCAGAAGAAGGTACAATACACAGCGGTACGCAACAAAAAACAGATCTACAATGCTTCCCAGAACTGGTGAGTCTGCAACAGTGAGTTTTGTTGAGAGAAGGAAGAATGATGGGTAACTATTGATTGAGGGACTACCTGAAGTGTAGAGGCCTGCACAGTAGGAAGCAAAACCCAGGAACGAGCAAAGGAAGCAGTCAATACCAACTAGAGTAAAACACAAAGTGGGAGTGGGGTAGAAGACTGAAAATAGGTATAGACTGGGATTGTGGCCCAATGAATTGGCACTTTAATACAAAATTTATAGAAAAGGAATGAAGATGCAGATATTTTATCTGCACTCACTCCATTTTATCCATATCATACTATAAAGGGAAGATTAGTCTTCACAGATGCAGAGATAAGCATGAATTGGTTGGTTAAGAGAATTTAAGATTATCAGCGATACCAGGGCAGGGTTTGTATTTGCGAGCAAATTTCCTTCAGTTTTTCATCTTCTCCTCCCCCTCCCACCTTTTTCCTTTTTAAAACTAGGAAATTAAAATAATTATTAGAGTTTATGGAAAGCTACAATTGAAAAAATTAAGCCAAATGCTAAATCTGATCTGACAATATTACTGAGGTAAATTTCTCTATCACATCCCCAGATAAATAAAACTGCTTGGATGTTCCTGAATACCATCCAATGCACAGGATATACAATGCAGTTGAGTTAATATTGCCAGCCCAATCTTAATTTCTTTGACACTTCCTTACCCATTCTCCCTGGTTCTAAAACAGCAGTGACTTAGCTGAGGCTCAGTACAGACCAAACTCAGATGTTCTCTTACCAAGGGAAGCATCTCTCGCAATTAAGAAGTGCACAATGTCTGCAACCACTGTTTTGGGTGTCTACGCTGCTCTGTATTCTCAGTTAGTAAGTGTGACTCAAAGCTCTCAGTTGACCAGGAAACAGACCATTTCAACCTGATGTGGACAAGCCAGTCATACCTTCTTCAAATCACAGGACTTGGCCTAGGCAACCCTGTCATGCTTGAGAGACCTGGCCAAACCTAAGCAGTGCTTTAACCCCACGTGCTAGGTCACAATGTCCAGAATGGGGAAGCGGAAGTTACTCACCTTCGTGTGGTAACGATGGTTCTTTGAGAGGTGTCCCCATGGGTCCTCCACTCATGGTATTGGGCTCGTCCCAGCGCCATGGATCGGAGATTTGCATAGCTGTGCTCCGATGGACCGCGCATGCGTGAGCGGCGGCTCGCGCCGTTTGCACCTTTCATCTGTTGTGCGCGGACCGGCCCCGCTCAATTCCTCTCAGCCGCCCGAGTATCTATAATGATAAGAATTCAAATTCTGGAGCGGGGAGGAGGGCGGGTCATGGAGCACCCACAGGGACACATCTTGAAGAACCATCGTTACTGCACGAAGGTGAGTAACTTCCGCTTCTTCTTCAAGTGGTCCCCGTGGGCACTCCACTCGTGACTTCGGAACAGTACCCCAGCAAGAAAAATGCGCTCCGGAATTAAGGTTTATGGACAGGAGGGAGTACTGCCATTGCCACCGAAGAGTCTGAAGCCCAGTGACGTAGTATTGCATAGTGCTTCATGAAAGTAGCATTGGCGGACCATGTCGCTGCTCGGTAAATGTCACTAAATGGGACTCCTCTTATAAAAGCTGTAGATGTGGCCACTACTCTCATGGAGTGGGCTTTAGGTTGAGATGGGAGTGGCTTATTAAGTACAGAATAGCATGTAGTAATGCATGTGACTATTAAGTTCGCAATACGTTGGGAGGGCAATGGTTGACCCTTGGAACAGGCCACCAGTGATACTATAAGGTGGTCCGTTTTGTGGAATTCTCGTGTTCTGTCGATGTAGAAAGCTAAAGCCCTGCGTACATCGAGGCTATGAAGAGTTGCTTCCCGTGGCCAAGTATGTGGTCTGGGGCAAAAACAAGGAAGAATAATGGGCTCATTGATATGAAAGTCCGAGCATACTTTGGGGAGGAATGCTGGGTAAGATCTTAACGTCACTGAGTCCTTTGTAAATAATGTATAAGGCGGTAACGACACAAGAGCTGCAAGCTCATTCACTCTATGTGTTGACGTCAGGGCTAGTAAAAAGAGAAACTTAAGTGTACGCAAATACAATGAAGTCGTCGCCAGCAGTTTGAATGGAGGACATGTCAAAGTATCTAGCACTAGATCAAGATTCCACGAAGGTGATGGGGGCTTTCGTGGTGGATTAAGATTCATGAGTCCCTTCAGAAATCATTTTGTAATGGGTTGAGAAAACAACCAGACTGTGAAAGGTGGTAATCGCCACTAGATGTACTCGTAAGGAGGCCATAGATAGACCTGCTTGCTGCAAATATAGCATATAATCAAGTATATTATGTAATGGTGAAGTATGGGGTTCGATATTCATTTCCGCACACCATGCCTGAAATCGAGTCCACTTGGCGAAATGTGTGGTCCGAGTAGAATCTTTCCAGCTGGACATTAGCGCGTTTGACCCAATCTGAGCAGAGATTCTCGGATGCTGTGAACCACTTAGCATCCAAGCAGTCAGGTGCAGGATTTTGGGTCTCGGGTGCCGTAGAGTACCGTTCTGTTGAGTTAGCAGATCCGGGGCCACAGGGAGGCGGTATGGTGTTTTGATAAGACATCTGGTGAAGCATCGAGTACCGTGGCTGGCGAGCCCAAGCCGGGGCTATGAGGATCATGCAAGCCATGTCCATGGTGATTTTTTCTATGATCCTGGGCACGAGGACAACTGGAGGGAAGACGAAAAGCAAAGATGCTCCCCAATGAAGGAGAAAGGCGTCTCCCAAAGGCTTTCTCCAGTGCTGCCACAATGACGACCTATTCCAGCCCTGGAACAATAGTTCGGACACTTCGCATTGTCTTGTGTTGCAAACAGGTCTACCGATGGAAAACCCCAATGATGGAAAATATGGTACAGAACGTCGGCGCGGATTTCCCATTCGTGATCGTGGGGAAATTGTCTTCTTAGTAATCTGCAATGACGTTGTTGACCCCAGGTAAGTACAACGCTATGAGGAACGTATCGTTGAGGATACACCAATTCCACAACTGAATGGCCTGTACGCAAAGATATCTAGAGTGGGCACTGCCTTGTCTGTTGATGTAATACATGGTCGCTACATTTCTGTGAGCACTCTGGTGGTTGTGCCTTTTAGGTGGAATCTGAAATGTGTGCACGCTCGAAGTACTGTCCTGAGCTCGAGTATGTTGATATGCAGTAACATCTGTTT
Organism: Pelodiscus sinensis; assembly: GCF_049634645.1. Lineage (NCBI taxonomy): Eukaryota > Metazoa > Chordata > Testudines > Trionychidae > Pelodiscus > Pelodiscus sinensis. The sequence continues at coordinate 41,280,976 of NC_134726.1, read as the reverse complement.
TGGACCATCAGCCTTGAACTATTAGTTCCTCCATGTGGGCACCCCATCCTGTACGGGAAGCATCGGTAGTTATTTGCTTTGACAGTTGGGGATGATGAAAGGGAACACCCCCGAGAAGATTTTGTGGTCCGGTCCACCAGTGAAGAGACCTTTTGACTTGTGGCAATAACACTACCAATTTGTGGATACTGTATTTCGTCAAAAGGTAAACAGAGGCCAGCCAATTTTGTAGACAGTGGAAATGTAGCCTCACGTGTCAAACAACAACGGTGGCAGCTGCCATGTGGACCATCAACTGTAAGCAGGTGCGTACTGGAATTGTTGGCGAACGTGTCACGGTGTCTATTAGCTCCCGAATTGACTGGAAATGTTCCACCAGTAAGTATGCGCGAGCTGTGTTCGCATCGAGTTGCGCGCCTATGAAAATCAGGTTTTGGGTCAGTTGCAGCGATGATTTTTGTAGATTTATAACAAGCCCAAAGGAATCGAACATTCGGGTTGTTATCACCGACTCACGTGTCTCCGCACAAGTACAACCCCTGAGGAGGCAATCATCCAGGTAAGGAAAAATCGTTACCCCTGTTTTGCGCAGGTGGGCAGCTACTACTGCCAAAGTCTTGGAGAATACTCTGGGAGCACATGCTAACCCAAACAGAAGTACTTTGTACTGGAAAAGTTCGTCTGCTACTAGGAACCGAAGAAATCATCTGTGCGCCACATTTATTGCAATGTGGAAGTAAGCATCGTGTAAGTCGAGGACTGCAAACCAATCACCTTTGTTCAGCGATGGTATAATCGTAGCTAGGGTCATCATTTGGAAACGTTGTTTTCTGAGGTATCGGTTTAGTTTCTGTAGGTTCAAGATAGGTCTCCATCCCCCATTCTTCTTGGGGGTGAGGAAATATTGAGAATAAAATCCTTATCCCTGGAATTCCTTGGGTACTCTTTCTATAGCTCCGATGGTGAGCAAGCGATGGACCTCTTGTCTCAACAGGTTCTTGTGAGAGGGGTCCCTGAAAAGGGACGGGATGGGTGGAGTGGTTGGGGGAATAGAAACAAAAGGGACGGTGAGACCGGAAGCTACGATTTCTAACACCCACTTGTCAGAGGTAACCCTGGCCCACTGGTGGTAATACGACCTTAGACAATGGTGAAAAAGTGGTGAGATAGGAGCTTTGTTCATATCCTCGACTAAACAGTCAAATTAGCTGTTTTGCAGAAGGCTGGTTAGAGGAGGGGGCAGGCTGTTGTCGTTTCCACTGAGGATGCTTTCGGAATCGCTGATGTTCCAGAGTGTGAGGATGTTGTCTGTGGAAGGAGAAATTATACCTTCATTGGTAAGTATAATAGTGCTTTCGCCTGTGTGCAGGACCTCATCCGTCTTACTAGCAAAAAGTTTATGCTTGTCGAAAGGTAAGTCCTCAACTTTATTCTGGAGTTCTTTTGGGACTGCTGCCGGTAAGAGCCATGAGGATCTTCTCATTGAAACCCCTGCAGCAGTGGCTTGTGTAGCAGTGTCCGCCACATCCAGAGTGATCTGTAATGCGGCTCTACATGAAGCTTATCCCTCTTGTACTATGGATTTGAGCAGTGGTCTTTTTGAGTAAGGAAGATGCTGCAAGAGGTCTGCTAATTTTGAGTAATTGTTGAAGTTGTGGTTGGAGAGGAGGAGAGTGGAATAGTTCGCAATACGCAGTAATAATGAAGCCAAGGAGTAGACTTTCCTCCCAAAGATATCTAACTTTTTATCATCTTTTTCTGGGAGGGTGTTTCTGTATTGCGGTAGTCTTGATTTATGTTGCACCGCATCAACCACCAAGGAATTAGGTTGGGAGTGCTTAAACAAAAAATCAAATTCCTTAGAAGGGACAAAATACTTTCTATCCGCCTTCTTACTCGTCGGGAGGATCGGATGCTGGAGTTTATCATGTTTCCTCCGTGACCTCCATGACTGCCTCATCGATGAGAAGCGCGATCCTGCCCCGGTGTTGTGGGCATAGGTTCTTCAACAGGCAGTTTTGTTTAGTCTGAATGTCTCCTAACTGCACCTCCTGACTATCTGCGACCCACCTTAAGAGGTCTTGGAACTGTTTCAGGTCATCTGGCAGAGAAACGTTGCCTGGAATCACTGCTTCATCTGGTGAAGATGATGAGTGATCTATTGGCGATGCATCCTGCTGAGGGTCCTCTGGATCAGATAACTGTCCCTCTTCAGGCTCCGACTGTTCCATCTGGATCGTTGGGACTCTGTGGAGGAGGATGTGGTGAATATCGGTGTTGTGGTTCCAGAGGTAAGGATTGAGAGTTGGGTGACCGACAGCAACATGTGTCTCTCGTGTAGGAACTTGAAATATGATCATGACGAGGAAGGTCATAATACATCTTATGGTAATTACTGTAATATTGTTCTGAGTGTGTCGGAGATGAGTGTCGAGAAGATAAGACACTGTAATGCCTTATGTAGTAGTAATGCCTTGGTGAACGCACAGGTGATCGCGAATGATGTCGTGAACAGCATGGAGATGGGGAGTATGATATATATAGTCTCCTCACCCTGTGTCTTGATTCCCTATTGGAAGAATAATGAGCAGGAGACGATGGGCTACGTCGTAGCACCCGATTGTGCCCATGATGTAGCTGTGTTGGTGCAGAGGGGGATGGCCCCGGCGAGAAAGTTGGAGAAGGAGAAATAAGACCTGGGTGCAAGATAGTCTTCACAAAGGCTTTCTCCTGTGCTGCCACAATCTTATCCCCCACAGGTGCCAGAGAGCACGGTGCCGAGTGCTCTGGTAGCAGTGCCATCAAGGTTGTGCTCTGTACTGTAGGTGGTGCCGCCGGTGCCATAGGCAGGAAGGCTGCTTCTACTGCCGGTGCCGACATGCTCAGTGCCACTGATATGGCTGCTTCCTTTGTTGTTTTCCCCCGTTCTGAAGACACTGGTGCCAATTGCACTCTTGGTGCCACAGGTGGCGGGTTTTTTCCGTTAGGTCTGGGCATTTGCCGAGATCCCGGAGCGGGTGTATCTTCCTCGTTTTGTCCAACTTTTGAGCCTCCTCTGGCATTAAGAGCTCCTGGGAGGGATCGAGTTGGGGACACCCTTGACTTTTGTTGAAGCAGAAGTCTCAAGGGAAGAAGCTCTGCGTTTGTGTGTGTGTGCGCTGCGCAGAAGGGGCAGGCATATTCATAGGTTGCAAAGCTTAGTCGAACATGAGCATTTTTAACCACATTTCTCGGTCTTTACAAGCTCTGGCGGTCATTTTACAACAAAGCTGATATCTCTGCGGTATATGCACTTCCCCATGGCACCTGATACATGCCTCATGCCCATCTGATGCTGGAATGGCTTCCCAGCAGAGCATACACTTTTTAAAGCCTGGGGAACCAGGCATTGTGTCAGATGTTTTATCTCTTCTTTTCCAGTCTCTCCTCCCCCCTCCTTTTTTTTGAAGTAATTAATGAAGATGGATGAGTACTAACTCATCCCACAACTATATACACATATGGGTTAAATATTTCCTTCTTAAAAAAAAAAACCCCAAGAACTATGAACAGGAACAAACTAAGAATAACTATTAACCTGCAATATCATCAACTGTTTACAGAGGATACTAAGGAGAAACAATGAGAAGATGATGGAGCTCTGTCCACGACCGAGGGCAGTTGGAAGGAACTGAGCGGGGTTGGACTGAGTACAACAGATTAAAGGCGCGAACAATGCGCAGTCCGGTAGAGCACGGCTTTGCAAATCTCTGATCTGTGGCGCCAGGATGAGCACAACACCATGAGTGGAGCACCCATGTAGACCACCCAATGAAGAACTAGAAGTTCCACAAAGTATAAGTCACCGCAGGCAATTAAGTGTGGGCTTATTCTCCAATCCCTCCCCTGCTAGGCCTCACCTCACTGATAACTGTTTTGGAAAGGCAAAAGGCCTCAATTTCTGATTTTGCTGAAAGTGAGAAAAAAAAATCTCTGAGGTCTTACCCAAACAACCTCAACTGCTGTCACACACTTCAAAGTTTGCACAGAGATAGGGATTCACTAAAATCTTGTGAAATCTTACAAAATAAAAATGTAAAAAGGATTGTCTTTTGCACCCAGCCATCCATTCTTTGTGGCTGAAAGTTTGTCCTCTGTACAGAGCAGAACAGTTTCTGCTATCATAGGAATCATAGAACTGGAAGAGATCTCAAAAGGTCATCGAGTCCAGTCCCCTGCCCTTGCGGCTGGACCAAACACCATCATCCCTGATAGATGTCTGTTTAATCTGCTCTCAAATATTTACAATGATGGAGAGTCCACAACCTCCCTAGGGCTATGTCTAGACTGCAGGCTTCTTTCGAAAGAGGCTCTTTCGAAAGCATCTTTCGAAAGAGCCTCTTTCAAAAGATCGCGTCTAGACTGCAGGCGGATCTTTCGAAAGAGAAATCCGCTTTTTCGAAAGAGAGCACCCAGCGAGTCTGGATGCTCTCTTTCGAAGACGACCTCTTTACATTGAAGAATGCCTTCTTTCGAAAGAGGGACTTTCGAAAGAAGGCGTTCTTCCTCGTAAATTGAGGTTTACCGCCATCGAAAGTAAAGCCGCGTTCTTTTGAAATAATTTCGAAAGAACGCGGCTTGAGTCTGGACGCAGGGGAAGTTTTTTCAGGAAAAGGCTACTTTTCCCGAAAAAACCCCTGAGTCTGGACACGGCCATGGTAATTTATTACAGGCAGTCCCCGACTTACGCGGATCCGACTTATGTCGGATCCGCACTTACAAACGGGGCTCTCTCGCCCCGGAGGTCGAGGTGGCGGATTGCTACCTGCGAGCTCCGGGGCGAGAAAGCCCCGTTCGTAAGCTGCTCCGGTGCCCCTGGTCTGCTGGAGACCGTCTCCAGCAGACCAGGGGCACCGGGCGGGTTCCCGCGCTTCTGAGGCTTTGCTCTGGCAAAGCCTCAGAAGCGCGGGAAACCGCCGCTGCTGCCGCTTCAGTCCGGGTGCCTGTGGTCTGCTGGGGACCGTCCCCAACAGACCACAGGCACCGGGACTGAAGCTGCAGCCACGGCGGAGTCCCGCGCCTCTGAGACTTTGCCAGAGCAAAGTCTCAGAGGCGCAGCACCCCACTGCGGCTCTGCTCCCCATGTCCCTGGTCTGCTGGGGGGGGGGCGCAGCTAGTGTGCCCCCCCCCCCAGCAGACCAGGCTTTTGTTTTGGACCCTGGGGCAGAGCAGTTGGGGCGCTGCCGATTGGTCCTGCAGCGCCGTTCTGGGCACTACTGGACCAACCCGGCAGCACACCAGCTGCTCTGCCCCAGGTCCTGATTCAGCCGCTGCTAGTCAGTTTCAGCAGCGGCTGAATCAGGACGCCTGGGGCAGAGCAGATGGGGTGCTGCTGGGTTGGTCCAGTAGCACCAGGGAGCGGCGCTACTGGAGCAACCCAGCAGCACCCCAGCTGCTCTGCCCCAGGCGTCCCCAAGTCAGCTTCTGCTGAAACTGACCAGCGCTGACTACAGGAAGCCCGAGGCCGAGTTGCATCAGCTGTGTCTAGGACGATCTGAAGTGCTGTTCTGGCTGTTGTGTAGCCCTCCTGTATTACCACCCTCAAGATCTGGCACTTTGAGTCTGGTAGGTGCTCTAGAAGAGGGACTAATTTGGAGTAGTTGTCGAAGTCGTGATTGGCAAGGGGGGCCGCGTAATTGCACATCCGGAGAACTGAAGTGGCAGAAGAATACACTTTTCTACCTAAAATGTCCAGGCGTTTAGCCTCTTTATCACTTGCCGTATTTTTATTTTGGGCCGTCTTTGATCTTTGCTGGGCGGCGTCCATAACAAGGGAATTGGGCTGGGGATGCGTAAAACAAAAAGTCCATCCCTTTTTGGTTTATAAAGTATTTCTTGTCCACCCTCTTGTTAGTCAGTAAAGAAGCGGCGGGGATCTGCCATATGTCATTTGCGATTTCCAGGATAGCCTCATCGAAGGGCAGAGCCAGTTTTGATTTTTGTGAGGACTGCAAGTTCTTCAGCAAGGGATGTTGCTTTTGCTGTACGTCCGTAATTTGGATACCCTGAGATTGTGCCACTCTGGCAAAGAGCTCCTGAAACGGTTTGTGATCTTCCATGGGGGATAGTTCACCAGGAAAGACAGCATCATCCAGAGATGACTGGTTGGCCGGAGACTCAGGGGTCCGTGGTTCCCTATTTGGAGTGTAGTTGTTTTCATACTCGTCCTGAATAGTCTGGCATCGTGCCCTCCGCAGACACTGATGGAATCGCCGGAGAAGGCACGCGAAGTGGAGACGCTGGGCGGGTGGTTTGCGGAGATCGTGATCGTGGATATTGCATGGTATGAGGACACCAACGGTCATCATAGTGACGATCACATCTCCAACCGTGAGTCGGGGAGCGTCTATGAGTGTAGGCTCTAGATGCCTCGCATCGATGTGAATATCTCAAACGTCCCGAAGACCTCGGTGATATAGATCTGTCAGAAAAACGAGTTGAACGAGAATAATAGGAATAGCGTCGTTGATCGTGGTAGCGATAGTGATGGTACGACGGTGATCGCCGTGGTGATCTATGATAGTGGTATCTAGTGGAAACATAGTGAGAAGCACGATGGTTTTCAGAGCAGATTGAAGCTGGTGACCAAGGTCCTGGAGAGAACCGTGCTCTTTCAGGCGTGAGTGAAGGGGTCCGAACGTTCCTTGACTTGAAGGGTACCTCATTTGGCACCGAACAATCTGCAGGAGAAGACGGTGCCGTTTGAAGTGGTGTAGTCCCAGTCGCATGGCTGCCCTGGCGTTGAATCAGCCGTGCCACGGGAGTTAACAGCTGTGCCGGAGGAGGCTGTGGTGCAGAGTGCTGCGCAGTGCCGCTGACCGCCTGCGGTGCCCGAGTCGGCGCCGTTGCTTGCGGCACCGCAGGGAGCAAGGTCTCATCAGCCGGCACCGTGAGCATGGGTGCTGGCAGAAGTGTCATTGGCTGCGCATGCGCAATATCAGCCGGTGCCGGGGCCGCCATTGCTGCTTGTGGCTCGACCATTGGAGCCTTTGCCGGTGCCAAGTCTGCCCGCGGTTCCTTAGAGGGACCCCGCATTGGGTTTTTGATCCGACCAAAGTCGGAGCTGAGGCACTGCGGCTCTTGCCCGGCTTCTCTGTTGGGTGCCTCGGCAAAGAGCCAGAGGTACTCAGTCTGTCCCGTATGTTCCTGCGCTGTGGCTCGGCATTGTGGAGCTCCTTCTCAGGTGAACGGGACAAGTGAGCTTCTGAAGCAGCGGGAGAAGACGCGGTCGCATCGGACTGGAGGGCTTTGTTGAATAAAATCACCCTCAGCCTCATTTCCCTATCGCGCCGAGCACGGGCTGTCAGTTTCATGCAGTGAGGGCACTTCATAGGAATGTACCCATCCCCTAGGCATTTAATGCAGCGCGAATGCCCATCTGAGTCTGGCATCGCCTCCTGGCACTGGGAACATTTCTTGAAGCAAGGCATTTTGTCTTTTCTTTCCTTTCCTTTTCTTTCTTTCTTTTTTTTTTTTTTTAAAGGCTACTACAAAAAAATAAACTAGGACAGAAGGAAGGATCTTGAGAACTTACTAACTAACTAACTATTTAAGTAATAACTACTAAGAACTATTAACACTATCCTAACTATGAACTGCTAAGTGGCAAACAGATTTCTAAAATGAAACTCCCTTTTCTCCTCAGGCCGGAGAGGGAGCGCATCCTAGGTCCGTCTGCGGCCAAGGACGGTTGAAGGAAACTGACGAGCCGGCCCGCACTCAGCTGTAACGGCGTGAGGCAACAGGAGCGCATGCGTGGGCCCGCAGGGCTACTGCTGTGGAAGTTTCTCCATTTTGCGGCGCCAGGATGGACCCAGCACCTCGAGTGGAGCACCCTCGGGGACACTACTCGACGAAGAAGTGCAGGATATTTAAATCCCACGCTTCATTTGCAATTTTGGTCGCCCTCATTAGCCTCCCTAGATCCAACTAGGGGGCTAGTGTAGACATACTCTATGTCACAGGGAGACACTCTCCCAGGACCAGCTATCACCGCCGCTCATTGTGGGTGATTTTATTATGCTAGCAGGATACCTCTTTCCCGCTAGCATAAAGTGGCTACACAGGACACCTGAAAGCAGCACAGCTAAAGTTGTACAGTTCAGCTGTAAAGTCCATAGCATAGACAAACTATCATTTTTAGTTTTAAGCTAATTAAAAAGAAACAAAAAGCTGGAAAGTGTGTTTAAGGACAATTAATGTAGTCACACTCTTCACAAACAGTAATTTTAACCAGTTTAGCTCTAAAGATCTCCTCCCTTTATGCTACAGATACCAAACCAATCCGGATTTTCCCCATAACTTGAAACCCTTTGACCTGCCAATACTCTGGGCACTCATTTCAGATAGCAGTTAACTTGTCAAATGAATCATTAGCCTGACTGAAACATGCCTTTATATCTACATCAACACAAACTAAGGCTTTGTGTATATTAAAAGTTTGTTCTCAGCACTGTAGCCTGGCTCACACTGGTATTTTTACAGCGCTGTAACCTGCTGCACTCAGGGGGCAGGGAGGAGAGAGAGATTTCACACCCAAGCCAGACAGTTACAGCGCTGTCAAGTGGCAGTGTAGACTTCGCCATAGACATGTAACCAGAAGGCATTCAATTCAAGAATGCAGTCTTTTCAGGGCTCTTCTTTAAGGATTTCCTAATACCTATGGATCAACATGTTAAAGTGGTATCTGCTATGCAATAACTTGACCTTTAAGGTTACTTCAAACTACTTAGAGCCTTAGGCTATGTCTAGACTACATGGCTCCGTAGTCTAGTAGTCTACGAGGCATTCCGGAGCGGTCAACAATGGCTTCCTTTGTCGACCGTGCCGCATCTAGACTGCCACGCTGTGCCGGATCAGCTGATCGTCGGCACAGTGCGGCGGCCATTTTTATTTTAATGAGGCGGGGATTATTTAAATCCCCACTTCTTTGACTATGCCGAATATACTATTTTACATGGCTCCGCCGACGGAGCCATGTATTCTAGACGTAGCCTTAGAGAAATCACTCCATCTTGTGAATGAATAAGTGGTGTATACTTTCAACAAACAATATCCTTGTCCAGGTAAGCGCTAAAACAAGTTGAAGCTTGCAAGTCACACTGATTGATTTTTACAACTACAATGAAACATACAAGGAAAAATTAAATGAAATACAAAAACTATAATGAAAATATACACAAAACAAATTTCTACATTTGCCGGTTTCAGAGTGACTATTTCACCCTAAAAATAAGCAGAACAGCGGGAGCTGAGTTCTACACTTCCATCCATGTATGGATTTTTTTTTAAGCTTTCTTTGATAGGATAATGAGTCTTGTGGATAAAGAAGAAGCTGTGGACATGATATAACCAAACTTTAGTAAGGCATTCGATAAGGTCTCGCATAACCTTCTTTCTTATCAATAAACTAGGGAAATACAACTTAGATGGGGCTACGATAAGGTGGGTACATAACTGGCTGGATAACCATTTTCAGAGAGTAGTTATTAATGGTTCACAATCCTGCTGGAAGGGCATAACAAGTGGGATTCCGCAGGGGTCTGTTTTGGGACTGGTTCTGTACAATATCTTCATCAACGATTTAGATATTGGCATAGAGAGTACGCTTATTAAGTCTGCAGATGATACAAAACTGGGAGGGTTGCAACTGCTTTGGAGGATAGAGTCATAATTCAAAATGATTTGGACAAACTAGAGAAATGGTCTGGTAAATAGAATGAAGTTTAATAAGGACAAATGCAAAGTACTCCACTTAGGATGGAACAATCCGTGTCAAATACAAAATGGGAAGCGCCTATCTAGGAAGGAGTACTGCAGGAAGAGATCTAGGGGTGATTGTGGACCACAAGCTAAATAGGAGTCAACAGTGTGATGCTGTTGCAAAAAAAGCAAACAAACATGATTCTGGATTGCATTAACAGGAGTGTTGTTTGTAAGACACGAGAAGTCATTCTTCCGACTCTACTCGGCGCCTATCAGGCCTTAACTGGAGTATTGTGTCCAGTTCTGGGCACCACATTTCAAGAAGGATGTGGAGAAATTGCAGAAGGTCCAGAGAAGAGCAACAAGAACGATAAAGGTCTAGAGAACATGAGCTACGAGGGAAGACTGAAAGAATTAGGTCTGTTTAGTTTGGAAAGAACAGAGGGGAAACATGATAGCAGTTTTCAGGTATCTAAAAGGATGTCACAAGAAGGAGGGAGAAAAAATTTTCTCCTTAGCCTCTGAGGATAGGACAAGGAGCAATGGGCTTAAACTGCAGCAAGGGAGGTTTAGGTTGGACATTAGGAAAAGCTTCCGGTCAGGGTGGTTAAACACTGGAATAAATTGCCTAGGGAGGTTGTGGAATCTCTATCTTTGGAGATATTTAAGAGCAGGTTAGACAGACATCTATCAGGGATGGTCAGATGGTACTGGGTCCTGCTGTGAGGGCAAGGGACTGGACTTCATGACCTCTCAAGGTCACTTCCAGTTCTAGTGCTCTATGAGTCTATGATTTAAACCGAGGCCCTGCCTTGTAGTCCCTTCCCATCAACAGGAAGGTTTCAATATTTAAATTCCCAATACAGTCACAATGAGATATCCTAATTCCAAAACAAAGTAATAGCCAAATATAGCACAAAGGAGCAGAAACAAGAAAAGCCTACTAAAGCCTGACTTCTGTAATCTAGATAGGAAAGATAACCAAAGAAAACTGCCAGATCATTTGAGCAACTTTGATATCCACCTCCAAAAAATCATAATTGTGAGCACAGATTATTTTCAAGCTGGTTTTCCAATCAATGACACATTGCCATTAATTTGTCTCATGTCTCTTGTAGATTGCTTGTGGATGTGCAACCAAGCAGAGAATGCAGTGCAGGCAATATGAAAGGACTGTCAAACCTTTCTGAAATTAGAAAGGCTCAAAACTGCACTGGGAAATGATCATTTTTCTAAAACCACACAAACTCCTCTCTAGGTTTAAACATGGTTTTCAACTCAGTGGGTAGAGCTCCTTAAAGGCAGCTGGCAAAACAATGCATAACCTATTGAAGCAAAACACACACATCTCAAAAATTCAATGTGTCAAATTTTTCCTGTTGAAGCTTAAAGCTGATTTTTGATTTTTCATTCTTACAGAAGAGAACATTTTGCATTTCCAAGGTTTCAGTCTGTGATTATGCTAAAATTGTCCCATTTTAATAGAGCTCGAAACAATTTTCTGGATGTAAGCAAGAATGCATTTGGGAAAGGAATCCAGCCCGCACTCAGCCACATGTTTGGATGTAGACTTTAAATGACTATTTACCAACTTGGTAGTCTACGAAGTACAGGAAGACTGCCCCTACTCTCTCCCACCTCTCTGCATTTAAATCAGTTCATTTTTTGAGATAAACATTCAACACAAAATATAACTACAGCTAGGAGACATTCTTTGTCTGTTCACTCAAGCACTGGTGTTATGAAAAGGAACGATAAACACAGATGTTTTCTAGACTACAGAGACTATACCATGTCTGTTTTTCAGGAAGTGCAGGCTGTGCCTCACCCATATCTGAAGGCTTGAAAAAAGCTCTACTCGTCGTTCATAGCAAAATAGGTTGCATTTGTATGAAGCTCATCAACTTCTCCAGAATAAAACCTGTGTTTACTAAGTAGGTTTCCATTCATTATAGTTGTAAACCACCATGCAAATATGAACCAAGAGCTATAAGAAGAAAGAAAAGTTACTTAACTGTACAGTAACCGGATTTCTTCAAGATGTATTGTCCATATGTATGTGGAATTTATAGTAACATAAAAACTGCCATACTGGGTCAGGCCAAAGGTCCAACCAACCCAGTATCCTGTCTTCCACCAATGGCCAATGCCAGATGCCCCAGAGAGATTGAACAGAAAAGGTAATCATCAAGTGATCCCTCTCATGTAATCCATTTCCAGCCTCTGACAAACAGAGGTAGGGACACCATTTCTACCCATCCTGGCTAATAAGTATCAATGGACTTAACCTGCATGATATTATCATGTTCTTTTTTTGAACCCCCTGAAAGTCCTGGTCTTTACAGCAACCTCTGGCAAGGAGTTCCACAGGTTGACTGCGCTGTGTGAAGAAAAACTTCCTTTTGTTTGTTGTAAACCTGCTATCTGTTAATTTCAAATGAGTCTTTTGGAAGTCAGTATGAGTCAGTGTCCCTTTTATCCTCTTGTCATAGAGCAGCCATAAGAGAAGAGTGCACCAGTCACCATTTAGTTTCCTCTCCAACACAAAGTTCCAGTAGAACTCTGATGTAGAGAGGGACAGAAAGTAGGGATGTTAGATAGTGTTTAACTGAAAAGTCGTGTAACCCCCATGACATTTTAGCAGTTACACAACTGTTTGATGGTCTCTGGGGTCAGGGCCAGCCAGCTTGCTCCTGACTCCACTCCTGGGTGAACCCCCAGCAGCCCGTGCTACTGCCTCTCTATGAAAGGCTACAGCACAGGTTGGCAAGTGGGATCCAGTCAGCAAGGGGAGCAAATTTTAAAAAAACAGCTTCCCACACAGACTGGTTCCTGTCCTGCACTGCTGCCTCTGATATAGGTCCAAGCTTCCACCAGAAAGGGGCTGCTGCTGTGGAGCAGTGCCTGTCCACAACGGGTCCAGGCTCATCACAGTGAGAGGCTGCTCCAAGGGATGCCAAGTAGCCCCTGTCCACCGGGAGCTCAGACCCTCTGAGCAGCCTCTGTCCACAGGGTGCCCAGGCAACTATGGACAGAGGCTGCTTTGCAGCAGCCTCCCCTGCCCCACACCACTGCTGCCTTTAATAGAGGCAGCAGTGCGGGGAGATGGTGAGGCATCACAGGCTCCTGCCTGCCTTCCCCTTACTGCCTCTGTATCAGAGGCAGCATGGGGGAGAATGCGTGTAGTCAACAAGATTAACCTATAAACCCAGGCTTATCGGTTAATCCTGTAGTCGTCTACACGTTGACATCCCTAATGAATCCCTAATGTGTTGTCTATGTGGAACGTGCACATAGACAACACATCTCAGGCTAGCTCTACACTAGAGAGCTTACAGCAGCACAGCTTTACTGATGCCATTCTACACCAACAGCAGAGAGCTCTGCCATCAACAATTCAGTTACCCCAACAAGTGGTGGTAGCCACATTGGCAAGACATAACATTGTGCACATTACCACTTATACTGGCCTGACCTGTCACTTAGTGGAGTGGTAGTGCACATATGCCCTCAGAGAGCCTGTTGCTGCATAGTTAATTAACTTTCTCTCTTTTGAGAGTCTGTTTATCGGCATATTCTATGTATGGTGACTTCCAAACAGTGGACCAATGTAACAGAGGTGGGAGCTTGCAACATACACTTCCCTGAAAAGTCATCTGATCTGGAGGTATCAGAGACAGCATAATGCTTCGTGAATGTGTGAATAGATTTCTAGGAGGCTACTTTACATAGGTCTACTGTGAAAACATTTCTACTCAGTGCTGCGAAAGCTCCTTGAGTTCTCAAGGAATGAGCTCAGAGAAGCTGGAGGGTCCACTTTGAACATTTCATAACACAATTTGATGTCCATCCAAATAGTCTCTGAACTTCAACATGCATATGAATGTGTTCTTACACACAAGGAGGTCTGCCATCTTTTATCCTCTTCCCCCCTCCAGAAGTATTTTCTGTGGAACCTATTCCATTGGCATTGAGGAAATACACTTTTTTCCCCTCATCCTCCACCCCCAACAAGTGAATGAAACAACAGGACTTCTTGAGTCCCTGAAAGGGAACAGAGAAGCGGGATGGGAAAGTATGGAACAGGACAGATTATTCCATCATAAAAATCCAAAACTGAGGACCATATGTGCTTGAAAACAAAATCTTCTCAAATGCACTGGATCTCTGAGTGTAGTTTCCTATCTCAAATGACCATCAAAATGGGTGGTTCAGTCCAAAATGACAAATAGTATAGGTCACTGGCCTCCTCCTGTAGAAATGTTGACTCTTTTTAGAGACTCTGATGGCTTCTGGTGGAAAAAGGCTAATATTGGTAGAAATGACCTATGCAAGGCGTAACTGATGACTAATGTGCTTCCTCTTAAGTGCTGGTGTGCTGACTAGGGATGTAAAATCCTGTTTAATTGGTTAAGCGGTTAGACATTACGTCTAACCGGCTGACCAATAAAAAGGGGCACAGGAAGGGGGGCTGGGCTAAAGTGATCCTCCCCTTCCCGCTGCAAGCAGGGGCTGCTCTAGCCTGGCCCAGTCCGCAACAGGCCCAGGCTTGCCATGGACAGGGGCTGCTCCAGATGCTGGAGCAGCCTCTGTCCACGGTAGGTGGTGAGCTGCTTCAGCTCCCACCAGTTAATGGTTGACCAGAACCAGTAAGCATTATCCATTAAGGTAAACAATCAAGGAAAAAAAATCTGAAAAAAAAAAATCAAGAAAGAAGTTGAGAAATTCTGGGAAAAGTTGAAAAAAAGAAGAAGAAAGGTGAGAAAGCCAGTAATCAGGATAAGATTGAGAAAAAAAATCTGAAGAAAAGACAGTAAACAATTAGGAAAAGATCGGTAAAAGAATCAAGAAAGATGGAAAAAAGTCAAGAAAAACTAGCTAAAGAATATGATTTTGAACCAAATATATCCAATTATTTAGGCTCTCATTCCTTTGGTGTGGTCTTATTTGCTGACAACTTTGCATTAGCAGGAATCACAACTAACAAGGGTGGTACAGGATGCATATAAAAGGACTTAGCTTCCCTTGACAGAACCTGCTGTGACTGTCCCTCCATGATTTATGAAAATTGGCTTACAAATATAAATATGCATAATTTGGAGATGCTTTGGACAAAATACCTCATGTAACCTATCAACTTTAATGATAATCTGCTGGATCTGTATATCCTATTTTTGGTGCATGTGTCATTCTTGTGTGTAAAATATGAAGTATGAGGCTGTTTATAGTTTTAAATGTGCTAATGAGAGCCATTAATGGTGACCCCACTTCCTCAGAAGCCTCAATGACTTGATCAACTTCATGACTTGTAAACAGCCTTGTTCGTCATGTAAGTCCAAAGGTGATTGGATTAGTAAGACATGTGACCATACCACATGATAATGGGATTCCATTTTGACCCAGGTATTTTTCCATGGAAGGTGGAACGTAGAACAAAATCTCTCTCACACACACACACACACACACACACACACACACACACACACACACACACACACACACACACACACACACACACACACACACACACACACACTTTCTTTAATCAAAGGGAAGTTATCTGCCCTTTGCCTTTGGCTGGCATGACACATTCCAAAGAGGGCTGGGGACCCTACATCAAGATAAAAGAGGTTGTCTCTGATCTGAAGATTAGGCCTAGAATGACAACAGCTCATTAGAGTAATAATCTGCTTGCAATAAGTTTTTTAGTGAATTAGAACTACCTATAGCTTCATTTTAACTTAGTAACTCACTTTAATCTGTTTTCACTTGCAACCACTTAAATCCTACTGTTTGTACTTAAGGCCCAAAGTAAGTAATTGTTACCTTAGGGGGAGGAGGGAGAATGATCAGTGTGCATTTCTTTCATTGATAAGGAAGACGAACATCCTCATGAGCTTTCTTTGTGCAAATGATCAGTCTTCCCCCGTGTGGCTAATGGGGTCGGGGGGTGGGGACAGGCCTGACCTAGGTGAGCAGGCTTTAAAACCCAGAGGCAGAGCAACTAGGGGGAGTGAAGCAGAGGAGGGCTGCAGACAGGGGAGTCCTAATATGGTTAGGAAGATCCACAATGTGAGTGCCAGCACCTCTCCTGTCTCCTCCACCTGTGCCTGTAGCCAGACAGACCACCTGACCATGGCTGCCTCCACTCAGATCCTGGTGTGGTGTTACAGGATCTGTGGCTTGCAATTCTCACTTACTGAAACACAGTGCTTTTTTTTGTTTAAAGTGCCAGTACTCCAGGGGAAAAGTTGTTGAGCTCTGACTGAAGATGCGAGTACCGTCACAAAAAAAGCACTGCTGAAACCTAGGCTGAGGACACCATCCAACGTGAAAGGTGCCTGCTCGTGGAATCTCTCAGGAAGCAGGTGGGAGAACTACAGGAGGTGGTGGTGAGGATGAAGAGCATCCAAATCCATGAGGAATTCCTTGAGAGTATTTATGTAGAAACTGCGGAGGCTGAGAAAGCTATCATATTACAAAAGACTGCTGACACACCACTGGTGGTGGAGACGGTCCTGTCTCGAGGGGACACTTGTAGCTGGTCACTTCTGGCAGCAAGCAGTGCCCAACCCCATTCCCATTCCTTCCACTGGGGTACTGGAGAACCGTTACACCATTCTGGATACGGGAGACAAGGAATCACCCCCTCAAACAGAAGAGGAGTGGCCTTGTACCCCCAAGGCTGGGAGATCTGCTGCCACCACCGCAAGGAGGAAACATAGGGTAGTGGTGGCCGGAGACTCTCTTCTGAAGGAGACAGAGGCGCCCATCTGTCATCCTGACACGTCATCGAGAGGTATGCTGCTTGCCGGGGCCCATATCTGAGACATTACGGAGGACTGCTAAGCAGGGATGGGGTTCACCTTTTGAGGAAGTGGAAAACCGTATTGGGATGCAGACTGGCTAACCTAGTGAGAAGGGCTTTAGAGTAGGTTCCACAGGGGCTGATGACCAAAGCCCACAGGTAATCAAAAACCATAAAAACCTGGGAGATGGGTCAGAAATGGGAGGAAACATGGGCTATAATAAAAGAGATGGGGGGAGGAATAGCTTAGTGGTTTGAGCATTGGCCTGCTTGAGCCCAGGGTCATGAGTTCAATCTTTGAGGGGGCCATTTAGGGATCTGGGGCAAATCTGTCAGGGATGGTACTTGGTCCTGCTGTGAGGGCAGGGGGCTGGACCTGATGCCCTCTCAAGGTCCCTTCCAGTTCTATGAGATAGGTATATCTCCATATATTAAAGATAAAGGAGGGGAAAAGGCAGAACCAGGGGGGAAATCAAATCAGTGTCTTAGATGCCTATATACAAATGCAAGGAGTATGGGAAATAAGCAGGAAGAACTTGAAGTGCTAGGAAATAAACACAACTATGACATCGTTGGTATCACAGAGACTTGGTGGGATAATACACAATTGGATTAATAATATAGAAGAGTACAGATTGTTCAGGAGGGATTGGCAGGGGAAAAAAGGAAGGAGGTGTGACCTTATATATGAAGACTATATATCCTTGGACTGAGATGGACGTGGACATAGGGGACAGACTTGTTGAGTGTCTGGGTTAGGTTAAAAGGGGTTAAAAACAAGGGTGATGCTAGGAGTCTGCTACAGACCACCTACCCAGGTAGATGTGGCTGTTTTTAAACAACTCACAAAATCATTCAAAGAGCAGATTTTGGTGGTGATGTGGGACTTCAACTATCCAAACATAATGTTGGGAAACTAACACAGCAGGGCACAGATTATCCAGTAATTTCTTGGACTGCAATGGTGACAACTTTTTATTTTAGAAGGTTGAAAGCTACTGGGGGGAAGCTGTTCTTGATTTGATTTTAACAAATAGAGAGGAACTGGTTGAAATTTTGAAAGTAGAAGGCAGCTTGGGTGAAAGTGATCATGAAATCATAGATACTAAGGAATGGTAGAAGGCAGAGCAGCAAAATAGAGACAATGGATTTCAGGAAGGAAGATTTTAGAAAACTCAGAGCTGGTAGGTAAGGTCCAATGGGAAGTAAGACTAAAAGGAAAAACAACTGAAAGGAGTTGGCAATTTTTCAAAGGCCAAATTATTAAGGGCCCAAAGGCAAACTATTCCACTGTGTAGGAAAAATAGAAAGTATGGTAGGAGACCACCTTGGCTCAACCAGGAGATCTTTCATGATCTAAAAATCAAAAAGGAGTCATATAAAAAGTAGAAACTAGGTCAAATTACAAAGGATGAATATAAGCAAATAACACAAGTATGCAGGCGCAAGATTAGAAAGGCAAAGGCACAAAATGAGCTCAATCTAGCTAAAGCAGGGGTCAGCAACCTTTCACAAGTGGTGTGCTGAGTTTTAACTTATTCACCTGTATGTACGGGTCCAAGTGCTGCTGGTATTTTTTCAAGTCAACAATAGACCTACTTACAACAGCTTCATTAATTAATAAAGAAGCAGATCTTACCATTTAGTGTGCTCCTTGGCTTTGCTTTGCCTTGCTGAGATCTCTGCTCTCGGGCCCATAGTTTGATACTTTCAGCAGTACACAAGCCTCTGAGTGTTCAGACAGACACCCCACGTAAACTGTCCCCCACTTTCAACTCACCACACAGATGCCAGGACCCACCCACCTCCTCTTTCCCCCACCCAGCCCGGTGGAATGGGCTCCCCCCAGCCTGGGGGGGAGGGGGGAAGGCTCGGATAAAATCCTGCTTCTCAAAGTAGCAGGCATCAGCAGTAAGCCCTGTCCTAACTCCCAGTTAAAGCACAAGCGAATTATCCACACCTCTCCCACCTCACAGCACTACCTCCTTGCCTCCACCTCACCCCAATGCCAGCACCCACCCCATGCAGTCACACACATGCTGACCCCATCCCCAGCTGGGCTGCCGGGCTGCCTCTGCCCCACTACCACAACTCCATTATTGGAGAAGCAGCCACATGGCCCAAGCCCTGATCCCAGAGTTTACCCAGCTGAGCCGCCACACGCCTACCACCACCACAATCAGCAGCAGCAGCAGCTCACCTGCTTCCACCAGATCACTTCTATAAGGAGTTGGGCAGGTAGCGAAGGGGGAGAGCACTGACCACTGGCTGGCACACAGCCCAATCAGCAGCCTGTTTGCCTGCCTCCCAGAGACGGTGCTGTGGCAGTGCAGGCTCTCACTATGTGAGGGAAGAGGAGCGGGGTTGAATTCCTGCCCTGTGTATCAGTAAAAATCGACAGGTGGCACACCTGCTGGGAGTTGCTGACCTCTGAGCTGAAGACATAAAGGGTAACATTCTACAAGTATATCAGAAGCAAGAGGAAGACCAAGAACAGGGTAGACCCGTTGCTCAGAGAAAGGGAGAAACAATAACAGGAAATTTGGAAATGGCAGAGGTGCTTAATAACTTTTGTTTCGGTTTTCACCAAGAAGTTTCATGTTGACTGAAAGCCTAACATAGTGAATGCGAATGGAAATGGGGTAGGTTTACAAGTTCAAATAAAATAAGAACAAATTAAAAATTACTTAGAAAAAGTTAGATGTCTTCATGTCACCAGCGCCTGATGAATTGCATTCCAGAATACTCAAGGAGCTGATAGAGGAGGTATCTGAACCTTTAGCCATCATCTTTGAAAAATCATGGAAGTTGGGAGAGATTCCAGAAGACTGAAAAAGGGCAAATATAGTGCCCATCTATAAAAAGAGAAATAAGGACAACTCAGAAAACTACAGACCAATCAGCTTAATCTCTGTGCCAGGGAAAATAATGGAACAAGTAATTAAGGAATTCATCTGCAAAATATCTGGAAGATAATAAGGTGACAGGAAGAAGTCAACACTGATCTGTAAAGAACAAATCATGCCAAACCACTCTGATAGCCTTCTTTGATAGGATATCAAACCTTGCAGATAATGGACGTGGTACACCTAGACTTTAGTGAAATATTCGATACACTTCCACACAATGTTCTTGTCAATAAATTAGGGCAACACGACGTAGATAGGGCTACTGTAAGGTGGGTGCATAACTGGCTGGATAACTGTTCTCAGAGAGTAGTTATTAACAGTTCACAATCCTGCTGGAAGGGCATATTTCTGCAGGGGTCTGTTTTGAATCCGGTTCTGATAGATTTAGATGATGGCACAGAGAATAAGATTATTAAATTTGCAGATGATACCAAGCTGGGAGGGGATGCAACTGCTTTGGAGGATAGGATCATAATTCAAACGGATCTGGACAAACTTGAGAAATGGTCTGAAGTAAACAGGATGAAGTTTAATAAAGAGAAATGCTAAGTACTCCACTTAGCAAGGAACAAACAGTTTTACACATACAGAATGGGAAGCGACTGTCTAGGAAGGAGCAATGCAGAAAGGAATCTAGGGGTCATTGTGGATCACAAGTTAAAAATAAGTCAAGAGTGTGACACTGTTGTAAAAAAAGCAAACATGGTTCTGGGACGCATTAACAGGAGTGTTATGAGCAAGACATGAGAAGTCATTGTTCCGCTCTACTCGGCGCTGATTGGGCCTCAAATGGAGAATTGTGTATGGTTCTGGGAACCACGTTTCAAGAAAGATATGGAAAAATTGGAGAAGATCCAGAGAAGAGCAATACAAATGATAAACGGTCAAGAGAACATGAGCTATGAGGGAAGACTGAAAGAACTGGGCTTGTTTAGTTTAGAAAAGAAGCCTGAAGGGGACACTATAGCAGTTTTCAAGTATCTAAAAGGATGTTACAAGGAGGAGGTAGAAAAATTATTCTCCTTGGCCTCAGAGGATAGGACAAGAAGCAATGGGCTTAAATTGCAGCAAGGGAGGTTTAGGTTGGACATAAGGGAACACTTCCTAACTGTCAGGGTGGTGAAACACTGGAATAAATTACCTAGGGAGGTTGTGGAATCTCCAACAGTGAAGGTATTCATGAGCAGGTTGGACAGACATCTGTCAGCGATGGTCTAGATGATGTTTGGTCTTGCCATGAGGGCCGGGGACTGGACTTGATGACCTCTCGAGGTCCCTTCCAGTTCTAGTGTTCTATGAAAACTTTTACTCATAGAAAGTCTGATTTTTTTTGGTGTGTTGATGCCTTCTGAGGGTTGGTTCCCTGGGTACTGCACCCTAAAATTGCCTTCTCTCAGGGTATGTCTACACTAGCCCCCTAGTTCAATCTTGGGTGGCTAATGTAGGCATTCGAAGTTGCAAAGCAAGCCCGGGATTTAAATATCTCGCGCTTGATTTGCATCTTCCCGGCCGGTCGCCTTTTTTTTTTTTTTTTTTAAATTTACAAGTCCGGACTAACTGCCCGAGTCTACACGCAGTAGGGACCCGGTATTTCGAATTAAAGCCCCTAAATCGAACTACCTTGCAGGAGGTTTAACAGGTAGTTCGATTTAGGGGCTTTAATTCGAAATACCGGGTCCCTGCCGCGTGTAGACGTGGGCAGTTAGTCCGGACTTGTAAATTTCAAAAATGGCAACCAGCCAGGAAGATGCAAATCAAGCGCAGGGTATTTAAGTCTCGGGCTTGTTTTGCAACTTCGAATGCCTACATTAGCCTCCCTAGTTCAAACTAGGGAGCTAGTGTAGACATACCCTCAGAGCTGAAGTAGTTCAGTGTCTGCATTGGTCGTCAGCAGGATAGTAACCCTAGCTCTGTACCTTTTCTAGGGGAGACAAGAGAATCAGGGTAGTGGGGAGCCCGAGGCACCAAGAAGGCAGATGTCAGTGGCATACAAATCAAGAATGGATCTCAGACTCCCTTTGGCTTTGGAAGTGAAAAAATAGTGGGAATGGAATCCCTTACACCTTTTAGCTCCTGAGGAACTTCCTCCACTGCCCCTATGGCAAGGAGCAACTGCACCTCCTGGATAAGGAGCTGCTCTGAGAAGGATCCCTGAAAAAGGATGGGGATTAAGAACTGGACAGAATATCCCTCTCTTAGTGTGCGATGGACCCAACTGTCTGATGTTATAGGAGACCATGCACAGCAGAAATGGGATGGATTGTACAGGAAACATGAGGATGGATCTGCGATAGAGACAGATACATCTTCCTCAGGTGCACCTTCAAAACCCTTGTCTGAACTCCAAAGATGACTTGGAAGAGCCTTGCCCTTGAGCTGCAGGCGGGTTAAAAGGCCTCCTCCTATTTTTACTGACCCTGTGGCAGAAATTATTCCTACCTGGGTCAAAGTGGTAATTCCTTGCCTCTGCTATTGCTGATATGTCTGAGGCCTAAATGTTTTTCTTTGAGTGGTTGAAGCATGCATGCTGAGGGACTTTACAGTTGCCCTTGTGTCCTTGAGGTCATGTAGCCACATGTCCGTCTGTTCTGAGAACAGACTTGCCCCTTCAAATGGAAGGTCTTGTAAAGTTTGCTAAACCTCCAGGTGAAGGCTTGATATTTAGCGCCATGAGACACAGTATGACTGCTCCCAAGGAGTGGATCTGTACTGCTGAGTCAGTCGAGTCAAGGGAGGCCTGTAATGATGTTTTAGCTACCTTCATCTATGAGGGCAGAAAATCCCTGCCCAGAGTCTGAAGGTAGCAACTCCATGAATTTGGATATGGAATTCCAGGAGCTGAGGTTATATCTGCTGATTGGCTATCCTCAGCTGCACTCCATCCTTCTTCCCAAATAGGGCTATACATTTAGTGTCCTTAGCCTGCTGTCCCTGTCTCTCCCTCTCATTAACAGCAGAAAGGAACAGGGCACATGGTTGCGGGTGGGAGAAAAGGAATTCATAGCCCTTAAAGAGTTTGGCGCGGAAGGGACTGAGGTCAAAGTTCCCTCTATTTTTTTCAATATGTGTGGAATAAATTTTGCTATGTGCACTGAAGCACGTACAGATGTACACCACCAGTAGAAATACATGCTGCTGGCTCCTGCCAGCTATGGACGCTCTGTTAATCACCTGGGCATCATCTGAATCTTTCTTTGATTTCTTTGCTTCAGTCTTCATGGCTGACGATGTTAGGGAGATTCCCAAACCTGCAACATCCTTTGTGGGTGATGAATCTGAGGAACTGTCCCAGATTGAAGTGTCATTAGAGGAGGTTTTGGAACAAATAGAAAAACTTAACAGTAACAAATCACCAGGACCAAATGGCATTCATCCAAGGGTTCTGAAAGAACTCAAATGTGAAATTGCAGAACTATTAACTGTGGTTTGTAACCTATCCTTTAAATCAGCTTCTGTACCCAAGGACTGGAAGACAGCTAACATAATGCCAATATTTTAAAAGGGCTCTAGAGGCGACCCTGGCAATTACAGACCAGTAAGTCTAACGTCAGTACCAGGAAAATTAGTTGAAACAATAGTAAAGAATAAAATTGTCAGACATGTAGAAGAACATAATTTGTTGGGCAAAAGTCAACCGGGTTTCTGTAAAGGGAAATCATGTCTTACTAATCTATTAGAGTTCCTTGAAGGGGTTATCAAATATGTGGACAAGGGGGATCCAGTAGATGTGGTATACTTAGATTTCCAGAAAGACTTTGACAAGGTCCCTCTCCAAAGGCTCTTGTGTAAATTAGGTTGTCATGGGATAAGTGGGAAGATCCTTTCATGGATTGAGAACTGGTTAAAAGACAGGAAATAAAGGGTAGGAATAAATGGTAAATTTTCAGAATGGAGAGGTGTAACTAGTGGTGTTAATCATAGAATCATAGAACCAGAGAGCTGAAGAGACCTCAGAAGGTCATCAAGTCCAGCCCCCTGCTCTAAGCAGGACCAATCCCAACTAAATCAACCTGGCCAAGGCTTTGTCAAGCCGAGACAAAAACCTATAGGGATGGAGACTCCACTATTTCCCTAGGTAACCCATTCCAGTACTTCACTACCCTCCTAGTGAAACAGTTTTTCCTAATATCCAACCTGGACCTCTCCTACCACAACTTGAGACCATCGCTCCTTGTTCTGCCATCTGTCACTACTGAGAACAGCCTCTCTCCATCCTCTTTGGAACCTCCCTTCAGGAAGTTGAAGGCTGCTATCAAATCCACCCCTCACTCTTCACTTCTGCAGACTAAACAGACCCAAGTCCCTAAGCCGCTCCTCATAAGTCATATGCCGGTTGCCCCCCGCTGGACCCTCTCCAATGCATCCACATCCTTTTTGTAGTGAGGGGCCCAGAACGGGACACACTACTCCAGATGTGGCCTCACCGGAGCCGAATAAAGAGGAATAATCACATCTCTGGATCTGCTGGCAATGCTCCTCTTAATGCAACCTAACATGCCATTAGCCTTCTTGGCTACAAAGGCACACTGTTGACTCGTATCCAGCTTCTCATCCATTGTAACCCCCAGGTCCTTTTCTGCAGAACTACTACTTACCTGGTTGATCCCCAGCTTGTAACTATGCTTGGGATTCTTCCATCCCAAGTGCAGGACTCTACACTTGTCCTTGTTGAAACTCATCAGATTTCTTGTGGCCCAATCCTCCAATTTGTTTAAGTCACTCTGGACCCTATCTCTGCCCTCAAGCATATCTACCTCTTCCCCAAGCTTACTGTCATCCGCAAACTTGCTGAGGGTGCAATCCATCCCCTCATAAATAAAGATATTGAACAAAATCAGTCCTAGAACTGAACCTTGGGACACTCCGCTAGAAACCGACTGCCATCCTGACATCGAGCCGTTGATCACTATCCGCTGGGCCCGGCCTTACAGCCAGTTTTCTATCCATCTTACCGTCCATTTATCCAATCCACATTCCTTTAACTTGCTGGCAAGAATATTGTAGGAGACCATATCAAAAGTCAAGGTATATCACATCCACTGACATACCCACGTCCACAGAGCCAGTTACATCATAGAAGCTAATCAGATTGGTCAGGCATGACTTGCCCTTTGTGAATCCATGCTGACTATTCCTAATCACTTTCCTCTCGTCCAAGTGCCTCAAAATGGCTTCCTTAAGTATCCCTTCCATGATTTTTCCAGGAACCGAGGTAAGACTGACCGGCCTATAGTTCCCTGGATCGTCCTTTTTCCCATTTTTGAAGATGGGCACTTCATTTGCCTTTTTCCAGTCATCTGGGATTTCTCCCGATCTCCACGACTTTTCAAAGATAATAGCCAAAGGCTCCTCAATGATATTTGCCAACTCACTCAGTACCCTCGGATGCACTAAGTCCGGACCCATGGATTTGTGTACCTTTAGCTTTTCTAAATAGTTCCTAACCTGTTCTTTACCCACCACGGGTTGGCCATCTTCATCCCATCTTGCGTCAGTCAGCGCAGTAGTCCAGGAGCCAACCTTGTCCGTGAATACAGAGGCAAAGAAAGCATTGAGTACTTCAGCTTTCCCCACATCATCCGTCACTAGATTACCTCCTTCATCCATTAGAGGCCGCACACCCTCTCTGATCACCTTCTTCTTGTTAACATGCCTGTAGAAACCTTTCTTGTTATCCTTCACATCCTTAGCCAGTTGCAATTCCATCTGCGCTTTCACCTTCCTGATAACCCCCCGGCATTCTCGAGCTATACATTTAAACCCCTCCCTGGTCATTTGTCCAAGTTTCCACTTTTTGTAAGCTTCCTTTTTGTGCTTAAGTACACCAAGGATTTCCCCTGTAAGCCAATCTGGTCTCCTACCATGTTTGCCTCTCTTGCTACACGTCAGGATGGTTTCTTTCTGTGCCTTCAATAAGGCTTCTTTAAAATACTGCCAGCTATCCTGGACTCCTTTCCCCTTCATGTTAGCATCCCAGGGGATTCTACCCATCAGATCTCTGAGGGAGTCAAAATCTGCTTTTTTGAAGTCCAAGGTGTGTATTTTACTACTCTCTTTTCTTCCTTTAGTCAGGATCCTGAAATCTACCATCTCATGATCATTGCTTCCCAGGTTGTCACCCACCTCCACTTCCCCTATTAGTTCCTCTCTGTTTGTGAGCAGAAGGTCAAGCTGCGCACGGCCCCTGATCGGATCCTTCAGCACTTGTGTCAAGAAGTTATCCCCAACATTCTCCAAAAACTTACTGGATTGCCTGTGTACTGCCGTATTGGTTTCCCAACAGATGTCAGGGTAATTAAAGTCCCCCATGAGAACCAGGGCCTGCGATCTGGAAGCTTCGCTCAGTTGTCCGAAGAAAGCCTCATCTACCTCATCCACCTGATTCGGTGGCCTGTAGCAGACACCAACCACAACATCAATGCTGTTGTTTGTGCCTTTAAACTTAACCCATAGACTCTCAACAGGTTTTTCTCCCTCTTTGTACTGGAGTTCAGAGCAATCGTAGTGCTCTCTTACATATAGTGCAACTCCTCCTCCTTTTCTCCCCTGCCTGTTCTTCCTGAACAGTCTATACCCTTCCATGACAGCGCTCCAGTCATGCGAGTCATCCCACCAAGTCTCTGTTATCTCAATTAAATCATATTTCTTGGACTGGGCCAGGGCCTCCAGTTCTTCCTGTTTGTTGCCCAGACTTCTCGCATTAGTGTAGAAACACCTCAGGTAACCAGCTGAGCGCCCTATCTTCTCCATTCGAAACAGGGGTCCTCCTTTCTTGCTCGTTCCTCTCCGCATTTCTTCCTGGTATCCGACTTTCCCCACTCCCCTCAGGGTTTTGGTCACCGTCCCCCGACTAACCTAGTTTAAAGTCCTCACTAGGTTTGCAAGCCTGCCCGCGAAGATGCTCCTTCCTCTCTTCGTTAGGTGGATCCCATCTCTTCCTAACAATCCTTGTGCCCGGAACAGAGTCCCATGGTCGAAGAAACCAAAGCCCTCTCTGCGACACCATCTGCGCAACCACGCATTTACGCCCTCAATTCGATGATCCCTGCCCAGTCCTTTCTCTTCAACGGGGAGGATGGACGAGAACACCACTTGTGCTCCGAATTCTTGGATCTTTCTTCCCAGCATTACATAATCCGCAGTAACCCGCTCAAGGTCATTCTTGGCCGTATCATTAGATCCCACGTGGAGAAGCAGGAAGGGGTAGCTATCCGAAGGTTTGATCAGTTTGGTAAGCCTCTCAGTCATATCGTGAATACGAGCTCCGGGTAAGCAGCACACCTCTCGAGATTCCAGGTCCGAACGGCAGAAGGATGGCTCAGTCCCTCTTAGGAGGGAGTCCCCGACCACCACTACCCGTCGTTTTCTTTTGGGGGTGGTGGCCGTGGAACCCCCCATCCCTTGGACTATGCATCCCATGCCTTCCAGTAGATGGCGTTCCCTTCCGGTTTCTTCCTTGTGAGGTCCCTTCCAAAGCTTTCAGCACTGCAGAGCCTGTGGAGAGAGCCTGAAAGCGATTACTTACCTCTATAGAACTGGGGGGTTCTCATGCTGGCCTTTTTCCCCTTCTATAAGTTACATGCTGCCAGTTCTCTTCTTGGTCACGTACTGCACTCTCTGGCTCCTCTGCTTGCCGTGCTTGAAGGATTAAATGCTGCCTTCTATCGAGGAAGTCTTCATCCTCTCTGATCGAGAGTAGGGTCAACAGTTGGGCCTCCAGTCCTTTAATTTTCTCTTCCAAAATGTCAACCAGCTTGCACTTCGTGCAGATGAAATCCGTTCTTTCTTCCGGGAGGAAGACAAACATGGCACACGCTGTGCAGGTAACAACAGCAGACCCATCACCATCCATCACTGCTGTCCTGTTTGTGTTCCTCAAAGGTCAGTCCTAGGACCAATTCTATTCAACTTATTTGACTAGATCTGTTCAATATCTTCATCAACGATTTAGATACTGGCATAGAAAGTACGCTTATTAAGTTTGCAGATGATACCAAGCTGGGAGGGGTTGTGACTGTTCTGGAGGATAGGGTCATAATTCAAAATGATCTGGACAAACTGGAGAGATGGTCTGAGGTAAACAGGATGAAGTTTAATAAAGACAAATACAAAGTGCTCCACTTAGGAAGGAACAATCAGTTTCATACATACAGAATGGGAAGCGACTGTCTAGGAAGGAGTACGGAAGAAAGGGATCTAGGGGTTATAGTGGACCACAAGCTGAATATGAGTTAGCAGCGTGATGCTGTTGCAAAAAAAGCAAACATGATTCTGGGATGCATTAACAGGTGTGTTAGGAGCAAGTTATTCTTCCGCTCTACTCTGCACTGGTTAGGCTTCAGTTGGAGTACTGTGTCCAGTTCTGGGCACTGCATTTCAAGAAAGATGTGGAGAAATTGGAGAGGGTCCAGAGAAGAGCACCAAGAATGATGAAAGGTCAGAGAACATGACCTATGAAGGAAGGCTGAAGGAATTTGGTTTGTTTAGTTTAGAAAAGAGAAGACTGAGGGGGGACATGATAGCCGTTTTCAGGTATCTAAAAGGGTGTCATAAGGAGGAGGGAGAAAACTTGTTCATCTTGGCCTCTGACGATAGAACAAGAAGCAATGGGCTTAAACTGTAGCAAGGGAGGCTTAGGTTGGACATTAGGAAAAAGTTCCTAACTGTCAGGGTAGTTAAACACTGGAATAAATTGCCCAGGGAGGTTGTGGAATCCCCATCTCTGGAGATATTTAAGAGCAGTTTAGATAAATGTCTATCAGGGATGGTCTAGACAGTATTTGGTCCTGCCATGGTCACAGGGGACTGGAATCGATGACCTCTCGAGGTCCCTTCCAGTCCTAGTATTCTTTGATTCTATGATTCATAAATGATCTTGAGAAAGGGGTGAGCAGTGAGGTGGCAAAGTTTGCGGACGATACTAAACTGTTCAAGATTGTCAAGACCAAAGCAGACTGTGAAGAACTCCAAAAAGATGTCACCAAACTGAGTGATTGGGCAACAAAAAGGCAAATGAAATGTAATGCACATTGGAAAAAATAACCCCAACTATACATACAATCTGATGGGGACTATTTTAGCTATAACTAATCAGGAAAGAAATCTTTGAGTTATCATGGATAGTTCTCTGAAAATGTCCATGCCGTGTGCAGAGGCAGTCAAAAAAGCAAATAGGATGATAGGAATCATTAAAAAAGGGATAGAAAATAAGACGAAGAATATCTTACTGCCCCTATATAAAACTATAGTATGCCCACATCTTGAATACTGTGTACAGATGTGGTCTCCTCACCTCAAAAATATATTCTGGCATTAGAAAAGGTTCAGAAAGGAGAACTAAAATGATTAGGGGTTTGAAACAGGTCCCATAGAAGGAGAGGCTAAAGAGACTGGGACTTTTCAGTTTAGGAAAGAGGCGGCTGGGGGGGGGGGGGCATATGAAAGCTGTATATAAAATCATGAGTGGTGTGGAGAGGGTGATTCAAGAAAAGTTATTTACTTGTTCCCATAATATAAAAACTAGATGACACCAAATGAAATTAATGGGTAGTAGGTTTAAAACTAATAAAATAAAGTTCTTCTTCACACAGCGCACAGTCAACTTGTGGAACTCCTTGCCAGAGGAGGCTGTGAAGGCTAGGACTATAACAGTTTAAAGAAGAGCTAGATAAATTCATGGAGGTTAGGGTCCATAAAAGGCTATTAGCCAGGGGGTAAGGATGATGCCCCTGGCCTCTGTTTGTCAAAGGCTGGAGAAGGATGGCAGGAGACAAATTGCTTAATGATTGTCTTCGGTCCACCCCCTCCGCGGCACCTGGCATTGGCCACTGTCGGCAGACAGGACAGTGGACTAAATAGACCTTTGGTCTGACTCAGTATGGCCAATCTGATGTTCTTATGTTTCCTGGGTGGCGGCACAAGAGTGCAGCTCAGAGGGAACACCCACGGAGTCTGGGGTATTCTGAATTGACTTTATGATGGATAACGTGAAGCTTGAGGGACACTCAGGTGCCACAATGTCCACCCTCAGATCCTCAGCTTCCTCCACCTCCTTCACCTGCAGGTTTACATTGTGGACCGCCCAACAGAAAAGATCTTGGTATGCTCTGTGGTCAAACAGAGGACAGCCTGAAGCTGAAGTGCCCATTACTGCCTCATCTGATGATGAGAAATGTAAATTCCCATTTAATTAGTTAACCAGTTAAATATTATGTTTAAGAAGTTATCCGATTAAATGGGGATTGGCAGGGACTGGAGCGGACCTCTCCCTATGGCAGGTGATTGGTGCTCCAACACCCACTAGTGAACTACAACCAGTAAGCATCATTTTGTATAGGCAATGCTTACTAAAAACCATTCACCTCTCTACTGATGAAGATGAGGAGGCTGGTGGTGGCAATGGGTCTTCCTGTATTTGGGCCTGCTCCTGAGCTAGGGTCTTCCACAAGAAAAGTCTGTGAAATCTGAGGTTCCCGCATTGGAGGAAAAGAATTCTCCAGGGTGTCTGGAGTCGATCTGGAGACAGTAGCCTCCAGAGGTTAAGAAATGTAGCTGGTCCTTGGAGACTGGGAACAATGGCAGCTGGAAATCACCAATCTGGAGTACTGAAAGGTGGTGCCATGGGCCAGAAGGGCCACTCTGTGGAGGGCAGCCACTGTGGGCGCCACGGTGCAGGCTTTTCCAAGCAATGCTTGCTAGTGTGGCTTCATCTGGAATAGGCTGAACCAGAATCTGATTCAGATGAGCCAGAGGGCGATGACCAGGAAGGGGCAGAGGAGCCTGTGCTGAAAAGATGATTCCAGTGAGTGGTGCCCTGTAGAGCATGAGGATGGATAGTGCCTGTTTCACCTTGAGCATGATCAGTGCCACAGCACCAGTGAGCCCAGTGCTGGATCACAGTGATGGCTCTGGAGCAGCAACTTGGATCAGCTGTGTGCGTCCAGTGCTTGGGAAGTGGATTTATACTCCCTCACTGCCAGGAGATCATGCAACAGAGTAGGGGACTATCATGGGGATGAAGAGGTGAATTGATGCAAGTTTGGCATCAACAGGTGCCACAATGCTGCTGGCATTGACTTGACTGGGGCACTGTCAGCGGTGCTGGAGGCTTCTCCATTACAGGTGAGGGCCCATATGCCAAAATCTCTATGAAGTCTTCATTTGCCTCAGAAGTGTCCAGCAGGATTTGATCCTGCCTTGGGCAGGGGACTGGACTTGATGACCTCTTGAGGTTTCTTCCAGCTCTATGATTCTAGTATGGAGTTCAACACCTCCACTGGACTCTGGCCCTCAAAGAGATGCTACAAACTGGAGCACCAGACTCAAAGGCTCGAGTTGCTGATATTGAGCCTCGAGTGCTGAAACTTTCTTCTGGCATAGGAGGGGCTCATGAGAGGATGTGCCACGTGTGGAAAGTGCTCTCTATCTGGCTTACAGTGTTTTTTGCTGCACTGGTGATGTAGAATGGTGTTGTGGTGCCAATGTGGCCTGTAGTGCTGGTGGACTTGGGTGCTGAGAATCTTTAAGCTCTAGAGTCCCTTCTTGGCACCATTTCTTGTACTGACGCCAGGCTACTCTGTACTCATCCCTGAGAGTCCAGGCAGTCTGAAGTGGAGGGTTGAAACGTGACTGACATTAGCAGCTGTTTCAGCTAGAAGTCACGCTTTATTTTCCTTCAGATCATGAAAGCTGCAGATTTGCAATGTTCTGACTGGTGTTCCTCCCCAAAGCACTGCAGGCATGAATCGGCATAGACTCCTTGCCAACAGACAAAAGGCTTAATGCCTTGGTCTTTCAGTAGGCTCCAATGCCTAGAGCTGGTAAGGGGTCTGAGCAGTCGCACACCCAGTCCTAACTAAAAATATTTACAACACAAAGAAAACTAAGAGTGACAAAGAACTATGGGATCAGGGAAGACTCGTGAATCACAAGTAAAACACTGTTCCAATGCCTCCATAGACAGTGAGAAGGAGCTGAAGCGGGGGAGGAAGGGTTGGGTCAGCAGGGTCATATATGGAGTGCCATAAGGGCACCACTTTAGGGGCTCTACAGCTGACATGATGGGAGCTAGTAAGGGGGAAATTTCCAACACTCATGCATGCAGCGTACACACACCTGACTGGAATCTACATGAACAAGCACTCGAAGAAGAACTTGCAGTGATGCCATGCAATATCCATGTAATTATAATTACTGCATATAAGCGCTTGTGGTGCCAGATTAAAAAAAAAATCTAACTTTAAAAATCAGTCTCTTAACTATTTTTTCCTCAAGGAAGGGCAGAGTTAAGATTGTTGCGATGCCTCAACTGTGTATTTCTGAACCATAATATATTTTAATTTCTTTAGAGTTGCACCTTAGAAAAGAACAGAAAAGATTATCAATAATCATATCCATTCTACCAGCTCTACCTCAGATCCAAAATCTCTACCAATTTCTGTATAGTTAAGGCATTGTCTGAGTTAATTTAGCATGAAACAAGACACCCAATGCTAAATGTCTTAGAGGACACATTGAAAAATTTCTTCATTTAATTAACAGGTTTTCCAGTAAATTCTCAGAAAACTCACTCAGAAAACTCATAGTATTCAATAAGTAAATACTGGAGATAAACTATATCTGTCATATAACCAATATCACTACTTTAAGTGCAAAAAAATCATTCAACTTCAACCACAGAGTGATAAGTACCTCCTTAATAATCAAATATGCTATCTAATGTCAGTTTTCTTTGTTTTCTCCAGGTCCATTTTGATGGCCTGTATCAGATTTACCTATAAGTTAAGTGCATCATAGTAAATTAAAGTCAATCCTAACAATTATGTGTCTGCTGAGTTTGCGTGAGAAATTTAAAACAATCGAATGATTCAATCTCTCTCGTATAAAAATGGTTTTCCTGCCAGGCAACAGAATGACGTCGTCATATTCTCTCACTCTCTGGCCACGAAAGCCACCAAATACAGGAGGATTGGCAAGCGTAGCGAGCAATGGGCACAGCCCCTCCATCTTTATATATTCTTAGAATTTTTTAAACCCTCACATAGAGGATCTGCAACCCCTCAATCTACAAGGTTGATGACTTGGTCCAACCAAAACTATCTTAGTTCTTTATCTAGAGAATACAACATTTAAATCATGAAGTCCCCACAATGCAATACGACTGCATATTGCTGAACTGAATCACATTTCAGATAGCTATGCTATTTTCTGATAAATACTAGGATTCCAACTTCAAGTTCAGGTAATGATGTATACTAATTAAGAAACCTGTAGGAACATGCATACCAACTACTTACACTCTAACCTTTTCCATTACTAAGCAAAACTCCTGGCACTTCAGGGGCCAGAGCCAGTGTTTAAAGATCTTCTTATGTTATTTAATAACCCTCAAACTGATCTGTAGCAGGAAACTACAGAATATTCAAGAACCTGTATTCAACCTCTAACTAAATTATCTACATATATAAATAAGTCACTAACATTTCTTTCACTTAGATTTAACTGGATCTTTTAAAAACTTATCCAATCCAATCCAGACTAAAAAAGGACCAAAAACAATGGTTACAGATTAGGAATGTTAACATGTGTTTATTTAGGTAAATATGTAACAGCTGAAAATGTCAGCAGTTACATGTTCACAGGCGGGGGGGGGGGGGGCGGGGGGGGGACAAGAGCCAGTTATTCCTGAAAATAATCAGTGTAATGGCATTGTGCAAGAGGGTTTTTCTTGCGCAAGAAGGGGCAGTGTAGAGCCTCTTCGCAAAATGGCGGCTCATTAGATATGTAAATGAGGCTCAGCAATATTCCACGCTTAGCCTCATTTGCATATTTCTGGCGCAAGATCACGCCAGTGTAGACATAGCCTAAGGGTTAAAAGCCGGTTCCCCCCATGCTACTGCCTCAGAAGCAGGCATCTTCCGCTATCCCCCATGCTATTGCCTCTGATATAGAGGCAGCAGCAAGGAGGGAAGAGTTCTTCCATGGGTTTGGATTAAACAGTCTGTCTTTAAAAAACATTTCCAATTTAAATCAAATCTTACTTGAGCGGTTTTTCTGATGACATAAACCTATGAGTTCTAGAGTCATTCAGAGAATCTTTCAAAAAAGTTCTGAGGTAAAATGAAAAAGTAGAAATTTAAAACCTTGATTACCTTATGCTATTTCTTGTAAGACACGAGGAGTAATATCCATGTCCACTCAAAAATAGGGTTTGCTTAACAAAAGCACCATGCTGTGCACATTTAGTTTGAAAGCTAGACCACACCCAAATTGTTTGCATCACTGCTCTCTTATTTGTTATTTCTAACACATATGAATAGGCACCTAGGCATACTAAACTTCTTATTTGATCTTGTAAACCTAGAACTTAGAAAAACTGTGTTCATTATTTTTATTCCATGCTTCAAACCCAGCCTGGTTTGGGAAGTTTTCTCTAAATATTCTGCCAATCAAGAAGTTGAAAGCCTATCTGTTAATGACATAGGCAAAGTTGTCTACTGATAAATTAAATTAAAGGGATTTTAAACAGTCACTATAAACTCAAAACAAAACTCCTCACATTTTTCAGAAAGTTTTATATGTACAACAGTTACAAGTATAATTTAAGATTACAATATCTTAATCTATACTAGAAAAGACTTGCCACTATACTATACTAGTAAATATGCCTAATGTGGATGCAGATTATATAGCAAGGGTAGCCAAATTTGCAGACCCTCTGAGCCACATATGATAATCTTCAGAACACTGAGAGCTGGGCACACCTTCCAGAGCTCAGGACTTCAGTCCTGTAGGAGGAGCCTGCCGATGCTCAAAGTCCCAAGCCTCAGCAAGTACCTCCTGTGGAGCTGAAGCTCCTGGCCCCATCACCCTCCTCAGGACAGAAGCCCCTGTCCAATTTTCCCCCTCCCCCAAAATCTGGTTGGAGTAGAATGGTGGGCTCCCAGAGCTGTATTTTAACCGAGATTTGGCCACCTCAGTTCTACAGACATAAAAGTGCTTTTGACGGTAAAGCTTATGCCCAAATAAAATAAACAATGCCAGCAAAAGCACTTTTATGTTAATACACCCAAATCGGCTTTTTCCAGTTTGTTTACATATATAAGAAGATTCCAGGATTATCATTTTACATGTCACTCTGAAGCTAATTATACTGTAGAGTGACAGAAACAGCTATAAGCATGGTTGAGGGCTCACTATTCAGAATATCACCATGTTGAATCATTAATGGGATTGACTGCCTGTTATCCAATTTTTAAGTTCAGACACTGAATTAAATAATTTCACTTGTGAGGCATATAGCCAGGTTTGTATCCCATATCACCAGTACAGGTTGCACCTCTAAAATCTGGGATTCTCTGATCCAGCAACATCCATGGTCCATCATGACCATAGATGTTTCAGGATCAGAGTGTCCTGGCACACTGCTGAGGGGTGGAGGCTTGGGAGTCAGCTTGCAGCTCAGTAGGGCTGAGGGCTGCGGGGGAGGGCCGGAGCCAGAGCACAGCTCATCTGAGCTGCGAGGGGGGGGGACAGGAAGTCCAGGGTAGGGGGCAGGAGGGGACCTGAAATGACCTCCCCTGGTGTGGAAAAATCCCTCATCTAGGACCAGTCAGATCCCGAAGGTGCCAGACCCGGGAGGTCCAACCCATACTGGAATACTGATCTCCACTCTTATTTTACAACATATCTGCATAGACCAATTTCATTGGTTGTTTGAGCGATACTGCATAGATCAGTGTTTCTCAAAATGTGCTCCGTGAAACTGACAAACTGGAAACATCAATAGGTACAACACATCCAATCAGTGGACCCCCTGGGGCTCCACATAAGTACAACACATCCAATCAGTGGACCGCTGGGGCTCTGCATAAATTTTTACGTGAGTAAAGGGCTCTGGAGCCCAAAAAGTTTGAAAACTGCTGGGATAGATGATGGGGTAGTTGGTCCAACAGCCATACCTGCCATCTGCACAAATCTCACAGCATAATCTCATTAGACACAAACCAACAGAGCCACTCACAAAACTGCTCACATGGTTGCAAACTGATGGAAACAACTACAAGCATGGTTGAGCACTATTTGATTAGAATATTACCAGGATCACTCATCTTTAGGGTTTGCAGCCTTTTACTGTCCTTCACCTTCCTTTCTTATAAAACCATGTTTATAAGACACTTGTGAAACAGAACAAGTATTTGGCTGCTAATTACCAATTATTAATAGTAATCCCATTTATGTATTGGCAACTGCAGTTAAGGTTTTATTGAGATTATTAGTTGTTTTAGATACCATATTTCACATGTAAGTAACTGAATTCAGTCTCCAATGTCAGAGCTATAACTCTTCAGAGGACAAATTTTTGTTGTTGGTTTGGAAGGGCTTGTTTCCAAAACAAATCTCTTTTTTAGAGAAAATGCTTTAAAATCCGCCATTAAAACTTGTCCTATTTTCCTAACAGAGCTAAACAACCACTGTTTCCACAAATGCCACATTTCTGATTTTCAAACTTTGATAACATCTCACATGTAGGGCACTTTTGAACTTAAAATTAAACTTATTTTCCCTTATTTGTTATAACCTGAGTTACACTAAGATTAGCCTGCAGAAATTCACAGATTCATCCACGATGTCAATCTTTTCTTAGAGTCAGTCTGATTCCCTAAGAAACAACTACTAAATAAATAAATAATGCATTTTGGGGAGGTGGTAGAAATGTCATTTTCAGTGAAAATGAGGACTGACTAGTTTTCACTTCAATTCATTAGCCTTGCTCTGCACATAAACCTGTGAGGATGGTGAGCACAGCTACTGGAGTGGGCTCTGAGGGAACAGAGGAAATAAGAGGAGGGTGCCATGAAGGATGGAGAATTGAGTATGGATGGGGGAACAGGTATTTGGTGAAAGAGTGGCTTCAGATGAGAGAGACCCCAGGAGGAGCTACACTGAGTCATCTCTGTTCAAGAGGGGAGTTGTGCTGGAGAATCACTATGGAGTGAAAGGAAAACAGGGAAGTGAGGAGATATATGAGGAAAAGGAAAGCTTGAGTTCCTCTCCCTTTCAGTTCATCCTTCCCCCCCCAAAACCTGGCTGAAGCCCCACTTCCTCTCAAATCTCTTGCCCATGCCCCATGACCTTCCAGTGGGCTGATTAAGTGCATAAAGGTCACACAGTATAAAATCTAAACACTAAGACTACGCCTACATTGGCAAGATTTTGCGCAAATACTCTTTAACGCAAGAGTTTTTGCGTTAAGAGTATTTGAGTAAGAGTGTTTCTACGCTGGCATGTGCATTTGCGCAAGAGCATCCGTGCCAGTGTAGACGCTCTCTTGCGCAAGAAAGCTCCGACGGCCATTCTAAACATCGGGCTTTCTTACGCAAGAAATTGATGTTGCCGGTCTACACTGGCCTCTTGCGCAAGAACAGTTGCACAAGAGGGCTTATCCCTGAGCAGGAGCGTCAGAGTATCTGCGCAAGAAGCACTGATTTTATACATTAGAACGTCAGTGTTCTTGTGCAAGTACTCACAACCAGTGTAGACAGGTGGCAAGATTTTGCACAAAAGCAGTCACTTTTGCACAAAATCTTGCTAATGTAGATGTAGCCTAAATGTATCCCACAGAAGCAGGGAGATGGGAGTAGAAGATATGTTGTGGAATGAGGATGTACCAGCACCCCATGCCTGAGGGTTCTCCTGAGTCACTACCAGACAGTGGAAGCAACGAAGTTCTACAGGACACTGAGGAGCAAAGCTCTGCATCAAGGGAAAGTAGAGCTGTTATGGACAAATAAGAAATGGAACAGCACACAAGGGTAATACACATCAATATTATTGTGACTTAGGCCATGTCTACACTGTGCTGCTGTCAGAGCCCTACTGTATTTGCATTATATGGACAGGAGAGACCTCTCCTGTTGACGTAATAAAACCAGTTCAACAAGAATTGGTAGCTATGTTGCCTCCTGACAAAACAGTGTTGTGGTCATGAGTCCTTACGCTTCCAAAACTTATGTTGCTCAGGGATGTATTTTTTTTTTTAACACCCCTACACAACAAAAGGTTTGCAAACATAAGCTGTCATATAGACATGGCTTTAGTTGTATGAATGACTACAACTACAATGTTGATAGTTATTAAAGCTGAAAAACTGCCCTACATTAACTTCAAATGTGGTACATATCCCACGAATGCAAACTACAAGAAACAGTTTAGTCAGCTACTTCTTCCCTTCCATTAATAATTGCTCACAATCAGCATGAAACAATCAGTAATTATATCTGAAAGGATTATTTTAGTAACTACCTGTGCAAACCCTCTCCCTCACTGCCACTGACTAGGATACAACTGGTATCATACAATTGGTACTAATGAAAAAATAAGCAGTTAAGAGTAACAGGTGGTCCCTCCCAGGACAAGGGTATTGCAATATGCTGCCAGTGTGAGGTTCCACTAGAAACGGGCCAGACATTTAACTTTCAGCAGCGCCATTCAGCCCTGCGCCTGCAAAGCACAGCCCGAGGCGAGTGGCTGTCCCGTGGGGTCGGAGAGCTCAGCGGGGCACGCGTCGCACGCCCGGGGAGCCGTAGGAGACGGGCTTCCCAGGCCCCTCACACCTAACCTAGTGCCCATCGACTCGGGCTTGCTCGGTGCGGCTCCCAGAGCCGGCCCCGCAGCGCCCCGGGCTCATCCTGCGGCGGGGCCCGCGGGGCGGGGCGCGGAAGGGCTCGCGGCCTGGCCAGCCGCGCGTGCGGCCTAGTCCCGCTCCAGGCGCGGGCCCGAGGCCGGCGGCGCGCGGGGGCCCGGCCCGCCCGTACTCACGAGGTGGCTGCTGGCGCTGGCCATGGGCCCGCCCGGCCGGCCCGGCCTCCGGCGAGTCGCCCTTTAAGAGCCCAGCTCGCGGCGGCGGAGCCCGAGCCAATGGGGCACCCGCATCCTCCGCCCGTGACGTCACCCACAACAATGCCCCCTCCTCGGGCAAGGGCGGGACTTCCACGCGCCCGCACTCCCATTGGCTCGGCTGCCTGCTACTCACGGGCCGGCCCAGGTGTAGGGTCAGACTTCGCTGCTCGCCGATTCCGCTCCAGGCAGCGAACGAACGAGAGCGCACGCTCTGCGCATGCTCAGTTGAAACGACGACGCCCCTGCCCTTGCCTGGCCTCGAGACCCGCTCCGACCCTGCCTGGGGCAGCGCTGGGCTTCAACCGCCTCTCACACTCACTTCCGGGTTGGGCCCCCGCCAGGGTAGCATCATGGGAAGCGGTGCGGGTAGTCGCATACCTATTGGCTCCCACCCCGGGCTACCCATGATGCACCTGCTCACGTCCTCACTCAGCCGAGGCGCGCCGTCCGTCGGGACCGGCTCCCACAATGCACTGGGGCTGCACGGACAGCGCTGCCGGCACAGCCCAGCATGCACCGGGGCTGGCCCGGCGGGGAGGTGTGCCACCACCCAGCATGCACCGGGGCAGTGCCAGGCCTCACGTGCTGCGGGCTCCCACCAGGCACCAGTCCTTGCCAACCTCCCGTGGCAGCCGGGGCGCCCGGCCCAGCATGCACCGGGGCTGCGCCCAGCGGCTGTATCCTGCGAGAGGGGCTGAGAAAGCTGCTCGCGCTCAGCCCTGGCCAGCCTGCCCGCGGCCGGGGCTCCCCTCCCCCCCAGCGAGTGGGGACAGCCCGGGCTGCGGGCAGAGCTGTGATACCGGCCAGGGCGCGAGCACTCCCGCCCCGCGCCGAGAGGGGCAAGCGCCCTTCTCCGTGGTTTTGAGAGATGTGACTTTATGGGCCCCCTTGCGTAAAATGCCGGGGTTCGGTTCCTTAGCGCCCGGCATTTATCTGTGACAGCCTCGCACTTTTCTTGGTTCTGTTCAACTGCTTTTCTTTCACATCAGAGGGGGAGCGTGTTAGTCTGAATCTGCACAAGCGGCGAGGAGTCCTGTGGCCCCTTAGAGACTAACCGAAGTGTAGGAGCATCAGCTTTCGTGGGCAAAGACCCACTTCGTCACATGCACGTAGTGGAAATTTCCAGAGGCAGGAATAAATATGCAGGCCAGGATCAGGCTGGAGATGACGAGGTGGATCCAATTAGGGAGGATGAGGCCCACTTCTAGTAGCTGATCTGGAGGTGTGAATTCCAAGAGAGCAGAAGCTGCTTTTGTAGTTAGCGAGCCATTCACAGTCTGTGTTTAATCCAGAGTTGATTGTTTCAAACTTGAAGATGAACTGTAGCTCAGCAGTTTCTCTTTGAAGTCTGGTTCTAAAGTTTTTTTGCTGCAGAATGGCTACCTTTAGATCTGCAATTGTGTGTCCAGGGAGATTGAAGTGTTCCCCTACAGGTTTTTGTATGTTGCCATTCCTAATATCTGATTTGAGTCCATATATTCTTTTACGTAGGGACTGTCCAGTTTGGCCAATGTATATAGCAGAGGGGCATTGTTGGCACATGATGGCACATAATACATTAGTAGATGTGCAGGAGAATGAATCAGTGAAGGTATGGCTGATCTGATTAGGTCCTGTGATGGTGTTGCTGGTGTATATATGTGGGCAGAGTTGGCACAGGTTTGTTGCATGGATTGGTTCCTGAGTTAGAGTTATTATGGTGCAGTGTATAGTTGCTGGTGAGAATATGCTTCAGGTTGGCGGGTTGTCTGTGGGCGAGGACTGGCCTACCTCCCAAGGCCTGTGAGAGTGAGGGATCATTGTCCAGGATGGGTTGTAGATCACTAATGATGCGTTGGAGAGGTTTTAGCTAAGGACTATAGGTGATGACCAGTGGTGTTCTGTTGGTTTCTTTCTCGGGCTTGTCCCGTAGCAGGAGGCTTCTGGGTACACGTCTGGCTCTGTTAATCTGTCCTCACTTCCTCGTGTGGGTATCATAGTTTACAGAATACTTGTTGAAGATCTTGTAGGTGTAGGTCTCTGAGGGGTTGGAGCATATGCGGTTGTACCTCAGTGCTTAGCTATAAACAATGGATCGTGTGGTGTGTCTGGGATGGAAGCTGGAGGCATGCAGGTAAGCATAGTGGTCGGTAGGCTTTCGGTATAGGGTGGTGTTTATGTGACCGTCACTTATTTGCATCGTGGTGTCCAGAAAATGGACCTCCTGTGTAGAATGGTCCATGCTGAGGTTGATGGTGGGGTGGAAGCTGTTGAAATCGTGGTGAAATTCTTCCAGAGTCTCCTTCCCATGGGTCCAGATGATGAAGATGTCATCGATGTAGCGCAGGTAGAGAAGGGGCGTAAGTGGATGAGAGCTGAGGAAGCATAGTTCCAGGTCAGCCATAAAAATGTTGGCGTATTGTGGGGCCATGCGGGTGCCCATAGCAGTGCCACTGGTCTGGAGGTATATATTGTCACCAAATCTGAAATAGTTGTGTGTGAGGATAAAGTCGCAGCACTCAGCCACCAGTTGTGCTGTGGCATCATCAGGGATACTGTTCCTGACAACTTGTACTCCATCTACATGTGGGATGTTAGCGTAGAGAGCCTCTACATCCATGGTGGCTAGGATGGTGTTTTCTGGAAGATCACCAATGCATTGTAGTATTCTCAGGAAATCAGTAGTGTCACGGAGGTAACTGGGAGTGCTGGTGGCGTAGGGTCTGAGTAGAGAGTCCACATATCCAGACAGTCCTTCAGTGAGAGTACCAATGCCTGAGATGATGGGATGTCCGGGATTTCCAGGTTTGTGGATCTTGGGTAATAGATAGAACAACCCTAGTCGGGGCTCTAAGGGTGTGTTGATTTGTTCCTGTGCTTGTGTGGGGAGAGTCCTGAGCAGATGGTGCAGTTTCTTAGTGTATTCCTTAGTGGGATCTGAGGAAAGTGGCCTGTAGAATGTGGTATTGGAGAGTTGTCTGGCAGCCTCCTTTAGGTAGTCAGGCCTGTTCATGATGACAACAGCACCTCCTTTATCAGCCTCTTTGATTATAATGTCAGAGTTGTTCTGGAGGCTGTGGATGGCGTTGCGTTCTTACATCATCCTCTTTTGGTGCATCAGGTCTTGCCTTTAGCAATCCAGCAATGTTCAGTTTAGTGTTAATCTGTTTTCCATGCAGTAATTCTGCAGGTGATCTGTGCGTTGTGGCATGTCGTGTAGCCCTGAATGCTTGCAAGAAATCAGTAGTGAAGGTTATCTACGATTGCCCTTCCAGTTTAGCCATTTGCAAACTCTCTTTCAAGCTTCTGTTAAAACTTTCAATTTCCCCATTGGCTTGAGGATAATACAGGGATGATCTTCTATGTAAAATGTTCCTCTCTGGTAGAAAAGTTTCAAATTCCAGGGAAGTAAATTGACTTACCATTATCTAAAACCAGTTCTTTGGGGTTACCTTCCCTGCTAAAAACTGTAGAGAGGAACTTAATTACTGTACCAGAAAAGATTTGCGATGTAAATGCTACTTCAGGCCATTTACTGAAATAGTTTATTAAAGTGATGGCATAATGAC
The DNA here is from genome assembly GCF_049634645.1 of Pelodiscus sinensis. NCBI lineage: Eukaryota > Metazoa > Chordata > Testudines > Trionychidae > Pelodiscus > Pelodiscus sinensis. The sequence goes on along the minus strand of NC_134726.1, from coordinate 41,239,067 downwards.
AGTCAATTGGAGCAGTATCAAAGGGTCCTATGATGTCAATTGCAACTTTTTCCCATGAAGAATCAGGAAGAGGAACAGGCTGTAATGGTGGGGTATATGTCACTGCTGTCTTATCATGCATTTGGCAAGTGACACAGGATTTTGATTGCTTTAGTTTGGGAGTCCATCCCTGGCCACCAATACAGATCCCGTAGTCATTTGGTTCTGACAATTCCTTGATGAGTATGGTGTGCCAGGTGTATGAGTTTTGACTATAATTCTTCTGGCACAAGTAGCCAGTGTGTACCTCGTAGCACACAGCCATCAAGCAAAGAAAGTTCATCCCGAACTCTAAAATAAAGCAGCAAAACTGGGTCAAGGTTTTAGGGTTACTGGGCCATCTCTGTCAGAAATTCCTGTAGCTTTTGTTGAATTGGACATGCTGAACAAGTAGCTTGGAATTTCTCTCTTGTAACTGCAGTAAGAGTGCTTGTAATAAGTGCAACTACTTCATCCTCATCCTCCAGTGGACCATCCGGTGAAGACAAAGGCAGGTGAGAAAGGCAATCAGCTATCACATTTTGGTTTCCAGGCTTATATTCCAGTTCATAATTGAAAGAGAGTAGTCTTGCAGACCATCTAGCAATACAATTTCCTTCTCTTCCTAGTCCTTTTGTGGTTAGCAATGTTGTCAAAGGGCTGTGGTCTATGCGCAACTTGAATGTGCGGCCCCCACAGGTAAGTTCTCCATTTTTCAGTATCCCAGACACAAGCAAGTGCTTCTTTTTCAGCTGTAGAATATTTTCTCTCGGCATCACTCAGGGTCTTTGAAGCAAATGCAGTAGTCCTCTCTGTGTTGTCCTCATGAAGTTGTGTGATGACAGTCCCATGTCCATAATCAGAAGCATCAGTAGTCACACTTGTGGGCAATGCAGGACTGAACAGTGCAAGCACTGGACTATATAAAATCAAGTCTTTCACAGTTTCCAAATTAGCTTGTGCATCTATTGTCCACACCAAGGTTGAACTTCTCTGTAGTAATTCTCATAACGGTTCAATAACAGAAGCATAATTGGGAATGAATTTTGCATACCAGGAGGTAAGACCCAAGAAGGAATATGAGGTTTGCAACTCTTGGAGGAGGAGCTTTTGAAATTGCTAGGATACAATCTGGATCAGGTTTTAGTCCAGCCGGTGAAATTGTATGTCCCAGAAAGGAGAGTTCTGTTTGTCTAAATTTGCATTTAGACAAACTGAGCTTGAGGCCTGCTGTGCTGATGCAGTTTAGTACAGACAGCAGGTTGTCATGCTCCACAGAAGTATTTCCAAACACAATAATATCACCCAGATAGCACTGAACTCCAAGTTGATTCTTCAGAATCAATTACATCATTTTTTGGAAGGCACTTGAGGCAGATGCAAGACCGTATGGAACATGTTTAAAATGAAATAGTCCCTCGTGTAATAAGTGCTCTGAGGTCTCTGCTATCTTCATGCAACATAACCACATAACCTGGTGGTATGCACTCTGCAAATCAGGAGTAGAAAACATCTTTGCTCCATGGAGTTCTGAAATACTACTTCTATGTGAGGCAGAGGGTGGCTGTCAATCACAATAGCTTTATTTGGCTCCCTTAAGTCCACACAAAGGCAAATGCCTCCATCCTTCTTCTGTGTCACTACTATAGGTGAAACCCATTCCGATGAGTCAATCTCTTCAATAATGTACAGGTTTTTTAAGTTCCTGTGAAACAGCTTCCCTGGCTGAAAATGGTAAGTGCCGTAACTTCTGTTGTACAGGTATCACATTATATCGTATTTTAACTTTGTGCACAAACCCATAAGCACAGCCAAGTTTCTCCTCAACCTGGTCTTGGGGCCCTGCTGAAACTGGTGTGAGTTCTGCAAGAATGCTTTGCTGAGGAAGATCAATTCGTCCATTAACTATCCAGAGGTTTAAAGCAGCCAATAAATCTCTGCCAAGGACAGAAGTGCCTTTGTGGACAATGTAGAACTCTGCAGTTACACAGCAATCACCAAAAGTCACTGTTGCTGGGAGGCAGCCACGTACTGGAATTTGGTTTTTCAAATAGCACACCAAGTGAAGTTTGGGTTCAGTAAGAGGCACATCTTTAAAGTAATGCAAATAGATGGAATCAAATAGTATAGATATTGCTGAGCCAGTATCCAGCATTAGCTGAATAGGATGTGATTTGCCTGAAAATATGGCAGAAACATTTACAGTGCACCTTATCTGTTCTGGAATATGTGCAGTAGTGATTTTGTCCACACTCAGCACAGTAACATCTGGTATTGTAACTGTATGCACCTGTTGATTGGACTGGCTATTGCGGCATACCTTAGCAAAATGCCCAATCTTTTTACAGTGATTGCACTGAGCTACTTTTGCAGGACATCTTGTGTAGCTTGCAAGGCGTTGTGGTGATCCTTTGTGCTTTGAATTTGCGGACTCTGTAGTTTTTTATTAGTTTTCTCCTTGTAACTATTTGTCTGCAATGAGAATGGACTTTTCTGCAAAGAAGTCACAGCCTGTACTGGGCCTCCTGTATCCATGCTCATTATTTTGGCGTCTGCTATAGCTGACTCAATCTGAGTAGCAATGGTTATTGCTTTTTCCAGTCTAAGTTGTGGGTCTAGAAGCAAGCATTCTCTTACACAAAGCATGATTGTTTTTTCAATGAGCTGGTCTCTAATCATCTTATCTGCCATATTCCCAAAGTCACAAGTTACAATCAGACTCCTCAGAGAAACAATATACTATATTATAGTCTCCCCTGGTTTCTGCTCACACTGGCGAAATCTGTAGTGATTAGCTACTACATTTACTTTTGGCACAAAAACGTTCTTTAGTGCAGTCTCATATTTATCATTTGCAAAGGGAAAAGTGTAAAATATACACTGCTCTTCTGCTCCAAGGCAGTGGATTAACAGAGCATGTTTTACTTCAGAAATCTCTGTAGCACTGATTGCAAGCAGGTAAGTCTCAAACATATGGATCCAGGCAGTAAAAGCAATTGGAGGCTCACCTGGGCTTTGCAGAAAGGGTGCAGGTGTGTTCAGAGGCAGAAGATCCGTCCTCATCACCAAAATATTGTATCCTGCAAGCAAGGTACTAACAAACTTCAACAGGACTTTATTTACCTAAAGTGAAACCTCTTCACAAAACTGCTGCACCCTCTCTAGCTCTCACTCAGCCCTGGCCAATCTTCTCCCCCGTTCCTGTTTCCTGTGCTCCAGACTCGCAACAGCCAGTGCTCCCAGTTCTTATAATTACAACCAGCATCTAAAACACCGCACCAGAACGGAGCCCAGAATGTACCAGCACATACAGCTGGGGTTGCACCAACCTCCTGTGCCAGGCAGGGGTGCCCCAGCGCTGTGCCCAGCATGCACCAGGGCTGCACCAGCGCTGCACCCAGCATGCACCTGGGCTGCACCAGCACATATACCTGAAGCTGCGCCAACCTTCCGTGCCAGCCAGGGGTGCCCCAGGGCTGTGCCCAGCATGCACCAGAGTACACCAGCACATATACCTGGGGCTGCGCCAACCTTCTGTACCAGCCAAGGTGCCCCAGGGCTGTGCCCTGCATGCACCAGAGCTGTGCCCTGCATGCACCAGGGCTGTGCCCAGAATGCACCAGGACTGCACCAGCACATACACCTGGGTTTGCACCAACCTCCCGTGCCAGCCAGGGGCACCCCAGAGCTGTTCCCAGCATGCACTAGGGCTGCACCAGCACACACAACTGAGGCTGCACCAACTTCCCATGCCAGCCAGAGGTGCCTCAGGGCTGTGCCCAATTAGATTCCCAGTAGTTTTCTGAGCTGTGCCTGGTGTGTGCCATAGGCTCTTTGCAACTCTGATGAGGAAAATGTCAACTGATATGGCTGTTTGGTAACTCTCACAGAACTGGGGAATCCCCTGGTAGAACTGGTGCAGTTTCTTCACTACTTAGTTTGCAGCCCCTGGCTTGGCCATGGCCGGGGAAAGATGGCATTATAGAAACAGCCATAGACACTTGTTATTTCCAACTGCTTCTTGGAACCATAGACAGTCAGAGCTAAATTAGAGCTGTCCATAATGAGCAGCCAAACAAGCCTCCAGTCAGCTCCACGATCAGAGAACTGTAAAGATGGAATAAAGCTATCTTTACCCACTCCTTATCCTCCAGTCTGATACCAAGTTCTGTCCCATTGAGTGAGCACCTTAATATTAACATGCAAAATGAAAGGTGATTGAGAGCAGGGACCTAATAAAAGTACATAGAATAACTAATGGTAAGGATACAATATTTTTGGAACGTCTGTTCTCCCTGTCTCGTAACATAAGACCAACATGACAGTTAATGAAATTAAAAGGTGACAAATTCAAAATCAATAACTGGAAATACTTTTCCCATGCACAATTACATTTATGGAAATTATTGCCACAGGATATTCATGAAGCCAAATACTTAGCAAGATTCATAAAGGATTTGAACATTTATATGAAATAACAAGAATATCCAATTAGACTAGTTACTGCTAACGTAACGTCTTGAAGAAATATTAAACTTCATGCTTCAAGTCTTCAAATGATTTCTAATTACTAGGGGTTGGGAGGTTTTTTTGCACCTTCCTTGAAGCATCTGTTTGGTCTGTCCATGGTCAGAAAGAATACCAATATAGATAGAGCATGGTCTGATTCAGTGTAGTAATTCCTGCATGCCTATTTTCACTGTTAATTAACTTCCTGAGGCCTCAGTTCTGTCTGAATCTGCTCAGGAGTGTGGTCACACCTGGCCTCCCTGAGTATATTGAGATGTGAATTACCATAATTAGTCCCATACTACAAACTGAATACCCTATCCTTGTGACCCTGAGATTGCCATCCCTTCTGGTGATGGTGTGATACCTTGCATTGGTAGCAATTCCTTTCCCAAACATTGCAGTCAGCTATGCTCACGTTAGAGTATGAATGTTCATTTCTTTACTTATGTTTGTTTCACAAATTTAAAGTGTTAGTCAACTCAGCAGAAAATATTTTACTGAGCACATTTGATAGGGTCTGATTTGCAGTTCAAACTTTTATGTGTTCATCCAACTATTCCACCTGAACACTCAATCTGAAATTTGTAAATCACTCTGATAACATCACTAACAATGAAATCACCAAATTCTGCCCTCTCCAACAACTATTGCTAGAGCCCTGCATGGCTACAAAATGGATATGCATGGAGCTGCAGTGGCAAAAGCAGTAGCATGTCAGGCGCTCCCAGCAAGGATTCCTTTCTATGCTGTGCTCTGGATGTCCACGTGAGCTGCTTGCACACGCTAGCGCAAACAAGGACAGCGGCTGGTGAGCCTGGTGTCCAGCTGACTGGTTGGGGCTGGGAGCAGTGCAGCCATCCCGGAGGAACTGGCCACATGGGGCGCTGGCTTCTGGGAGTGTTGGCCCAACATACTGCTGCTTTCACTAATGAAGTTCCTGGTAGAATCCTGCAGCTCTGTGCATATCCGCTTCATATCTGTGGATATATGTTTTGTATTTGCACAGGGCTCTACCTATATCTTTTTATAGCCTTAAAGTGAGACTGATTGGGATTAAAGAACATGAGAATGGCCATGCTGAATTAGACCAACGGTCCATCTAGACCAGTATCCTGTCTTCCAACAGTGGTCAAAGCCCGGTGCTTCACAGAGAAGGAACAAAGAGTAGTCCTGTAGCACCTTAGGGTATGTCTACACTACCACCCTAGTTCGAACTAGGGTGGTAATGTAGGCAACCGGAGTTGCAAATGAAGCCCGGGATTTGAATTTCCCGGGCTTCATTTGCATAAAGCCGGGCGCCACCATTTTTAAATGTCCGCTAGTGCGGACTCCGTGCCCGGCTTTATGCAAATGAAGCCCGGGAAATTCAAATCCCGGGCTTCATTTGCAACTCTGGTTGCCTACATTTCCACCCTAGTTCGAACTAGGGTGGCAGTGTAGACATACCCTTAGAGACTAAAAATATATATATATATATTATATATATAGTATTATGAGCTTTCATGGGCAAAACCCACTTCCTCCAATGAGAGAAAGGGAAGTGGGCTTTGCCCACGAAGGCTCATGATACTATATGGCTGTGTCTAGACTGGCAAGTTTTTCCACAAAATCATCTGCTTTTGCGGAAAAACTTGCCAGCTGTCTACACTGGCCGCTTGAATTTCCGCAAAAGCACTGATGATCTCATGCTCTTCCAGAAATACTATGCTGCTCCTGTTCGGGCAAAAGTCTTTTTCCGAAAGACTTTTGCGCAAAAGGGCCAGTGTAGACAGCATAGTACTGTTTTCCGCAAAAAGCCCCGATCACGAAAATGACGATCGGGGTTTTTTGCGGAAAACCGCGTCTAGATTGGCCACGGACGCTTTTCCGCAAAAAGTGCTTTTGCGGAAAAGTATCCTGCCAATCTAGACGCTCTGTTCCAAAAATGCTTTTAACGGAAAACTTTTCCATTAAAAGCATTTTCAGAAAATCATGCCAGTGTAGACGTAGCCTAAATGTTAGTCTGTAAGGGCATGTCTATACTAGGAGGTTATTTTGAAATAACTAAATTTGCAATAATAACTCCCAAAATAGCAAAATGGAAAGAGCATGTCCCAACTATGGGGGAGCCTCAAAATTAGTCACAGACAGACTCCCTTATTGTGGATGCAGGGCCGGATTAAGGGGGGAACTAGCCAGGCAGCTGCCCGGGGCGCCAACCTATGGGGGGCACTTGATGGCAGCTGTAAGGGACGCCGTGCGCCCGGCCGCGCAGTGCCCCTTAGAGCTGCCATCAGGCACCCCGGGGCCAGGAGCTGCGCGGTGCCCCTTAGAGCTGCCATCAGGCGCCGTGCGCCCAGGGCCTGGGGCCATGCGGTGCCCCTTAGAGCTGCCATCAGGCGCCCCGGGGCCAGGAGCTGCGCGGTGCCCCTTAGAGCTGCCATCAGGCGCCCCGGGGCCAGGAGCTGCGCGGTGCCCCTTAGAGCTGCCATCAGGCGCCCCGGGGCCAGGAGCTGCGCGGTGCCCCTTAGAGCTGCCATCAGGCGCCCCGGGGCCAGGAGCTGCGCGGTGCCCCTTAGAGCTGCCATCAGGCGCCCCGGGGCCAGGAGCTGCGCGGTGCCCCTTAGAGCTGCCATCAGGCGCCCCGGGGCCAGGAGCTGCGCGGGGCCCCTTAGAGCTGCCATCAGGCGCCCTGGGGCCAGGAGCTGCGCGGTGCCCCTTAGAGCTGCCATCAGGCGCCCCGGGGCCAGGAGCTGCGCGGGGCCCCTTAGAGCTGCCATCAGGCGCCCTGGGGCCAGGAGCTGCGCGGTGCCCCTTAGAGCTACCATCAGGCACCGCGCGCCCGATGGCAGCTGTAAGGTGCGCAGTGCGCCGGGGGGGCGGGACTGTGCATGCGCCATGCTCCCAGGGGCGGAGCCGCACATGTGTTGCACACCCACTGCCCGGGGAGCAGGAATGGCTCGAGCCAGCCCTGTGTGGATGCACTACCTTGACTAAGAGCCCCAGGAAGCACTGTGCAGTAATGACTTCAAATTGCCCTGGGGAATCGTTATTTTGAAATAGCAGCAGCAGACCGTCCACACTACCACTATTTTGAAATAATTATTTCAAAATAAGCATTATTCCCAGAGGGCACATCTACACTGCAGGGCAAAAGTCAAATTAAGCTATCCAATTTGAGCTATGTCAATTGTGTAATTTAAGTTGAAATAGCTTGATTCTGCTTTTGGCGCTCCCTACACTGCAGGAAGAGTGCTCTTCTTTCAATTTCCCTTATGCCTCATGAAATGAAGGTTATCGCGATCTGGAGTAAGAAGTCCTCCCACTCAACATTATTTCGAAATAATGGCTTGTAGTGTGGACATGCTCTTTGTTATTTTGGAATAACGTCAGTTATTCTGAAAGGACGCTGCTGTGTAGACATACCCTGGGAAAATGCAAGAGTACAGATTTTGAAATAACCAAACCATTATTCTGAGATCTTCCGAAAAAACTTCTTCCGAAAGAGAGCGTCCACATTGCCAAAGCGCATTGAAAAAGCCATCTGCTTTTTTGAAAGATAGCGTCCACACTAAATGGACACTATCTTACATGTAAGCTGTGATTACTATGGGCGGAGTGGCCACCAGGGCACCTGTGCTTTTCCCTCTTTCCTCTTCTTTCAAAAGAACTCCCTCTTCCTCGTCCACACGTGCCTTTCTCTGAAAGAGCTCTTTCGGAAAAAGGCTTCTTCCTTATAGAAAGAGGTTTACCAATGTCGGAAACACCCCTCTCTGTTCTTTCCATTTTTTTTTCAAAAGAATGCGATTGCAGTCTGGACGTAGGTGACTTTTTTTTTTTAAATGGCCATTTTTTCCAAAAAATCTCTGCAGTGTAGACATACCCCCTAGTCTTCTAAATCTCTACTCATAAGCAGGAACGGTACAAGGCCGGCTGTGGCAGCTGGCGCCCCAGGTGGAATGCGCGATCGGCACCCCCGCCTGCAGGGCCATCCATGGACTGACGTCAACATCGGGCGCCCTGGGCGCCCCATGACGTCATCATCGGGCGCCCCGTTGAAAGCAGCACCCTAGGCGGAGGCTGAGTCCGCCTATGGTCATGGGCCACCCCTACTCATAAGAAAGCTGTTTCATCTCCTGAGTAAATTTTGTTTCTTTTCTAATTCCAATATCATTTTTTGGAGCTGGGACAACCAGAACTGCATGCAGTATTCTACACGGGGCTGTATCATGGATCTATATAGTGGCATTATGATATTTTCTGTCTCTTCTGTCCCTTTCCTAAGGGTTCCTAACATTCTGTTAGCTTTTGTGACTGCCACTGCACATTGAGCAATGTTTTTAGGAAACCATCCACAATGATTCATAGATAGTTCTACAGCTAATTTAGACCCCATAATTTTGTCTGTATAATTATGTTTTGTAATGTGCATTACTCTGCATTTATCAATATTTAATTTCATCTGCCTTTTTGTTTTGAGATCCTTTGTAATGCTTTGCAGCCAGCTTTGGAATTAACTGTCCTGAGTAATTTTGTATTGTCTGCAAGTTTTGCCACTTCTCTCTCTCTCTATATATATATATACAGGCAGTCCCCGGGTTACGTGGATCCGACTTACGTTGGATCCCTACATACGAACGGGGCCTTTCTCGCCGCGGAGGACGCGGGCGGCGGGACCTCCACGGCGAGAAAAGCCGCTCCGCATCTCCCTGGTCTGCTGGGGGGGGGGCCCCCAGCAGACCAGGGAGACGCGGAGCAAAGCCGCGGAGGACACAGGCGGTGGGACCACCGAGACGCGCCGCGGTCCCGCCTCCTGCGTCCTCCGTGGCTTTGCTTCGCGTCTCCCTGGTCTGCTGGGGGGGAGAGGGGCGCAGCTAGTGCGCCCTCCCCCAGCAGACCAGGCTTTTCTCGCCAATGCCTGGGGTAGAGCAGCTGGGGCGCTGCCGGGTTGGTCCCGCAGCACCGCTCCTCGGCGCCACTGGACCAACCCAGCAGCACCCCTGCTGCTCTGCCCCAGGCGTCTCCAAGTCAGCCGCTGCTGAAACTGACCAGCGGTTGACTACAGGAAGCCTGAGGCAGAGCTGCTCTGCCTTGGGCTTCCTGTTGTCAGCCGCTGGTCAGTTTCAACAGCGGCTGAATCTGGACGCCAGTTCCGACTTACATACAAATTCAACTTAAGAACAAACCTACAGTCCCTAACTTGTACGTAACCCGGGGACTGCCTGTATTAGAGAGTTTGTGCATCTGTCTGTCTGCGAGTCCATTTGTTCAAGAATGCCTCCTAAACAATAAGAGCTTGTACCGCCAAATTTGATATGCAGCTTCCTCATCATAATTTAAAGCAAGGTCAAGCTTTGTTTGTGCCAGGTAAACAAGATGTGCCTGGAATGGGACTGTTTTCCATAACATAGACAAGGAGGAGGCTGATAGGAGGGACAGATATACATGAGGGATTGTGGGGGGGAGGGAGGACCTCAGGAATAGAGTGGCCAGCTAAGGCCAGGAATCTGCATGTTGCTGGCCGCAAGCCCAGAAAAGTGATCCCTGCTGCCCCAAGCCTTTCTCTCCCAGATCCCTGCCCCCTTGGAGGAGTCCACATGTTCCAGCCCCCTGCCTTGAGTCCCCCACACTTCCTACCTCCCTACTCTGACTCCTGCATCCATACCTCCTGATCTCAACCCCTCCCCTGCCACACCCAACTCCTTTCCCTGACTCCTGTACCCCCCATACTGCCAGCCCCCTGCCCTGAAGGACCCGAGCAACACAAAGTAAGTCTTCAAGTTTATGAATATGTTGAAGAGCCTTGGTCCCAGTACAGATATTTGGGGGACACTGTTATTTTCCTCTTCCCAACATGAAAATGTACTATTTAAACCTATCCTTCGTTTCCTATGGTTTCATATGTTACTGATCCAAGGGAGGACTTTCTCTTTTAAGCCATGACTATTTACTTTGCTTAAGAGCCTTTGGTAAGTACCTTCTCAAAAGCATTCTAAGGCTACATCTAGACTGCATCCCTCTGTTGATATCGAAATTGCTAATGAAGCAGGGATTTAAATATCCCATACCTCATTAGCATAAACATGGCTATTTTGAAATAAACTCGAAATAAGTACACAATTTGCATATCTTATTTTGAGTTTAGAGTGCAGTGTAGACATAGCCTCAAAGAGCTAGCTCATTTTGTCAGGTACATTTAACCTCCACTAGAGGTTAGGCTGCTGACATGAGGTTCTTATCTGCATTTCACAATTTGAAAATTGTATTAATAAACTGGCGTCTCTGCTACTCGTTTGGATTTCTTTTTTTTAATATCACACTTGCTGGTCCCCAAGGCACCTTCACAGAATAGAAAGGGAGCTGAAGTGATCGAGATGAGAATGAAAAAAAGGCAGTTCCTGTGCAGACAAAGTCTTGAAAAAGATATTACCATCAGCAAAAGACCTGTGAATCCAGTTCATAGAGTCAGCAGCCCTGTAAACAACCCCTATATTTATGGTAAACAATAACATGAGAGACTATTTTCGTACTGATTAAACAACTTCTCTCTTTAAAGCTTAATTCCACCTTTTTCTCCCTATGTGTACCAGTGGCAGATGTCAAACATTTAGATACCAAGATGAGAGATTAGCTAGAACACAAACAATATTTTGTATAAGGAGCCTATGTAATCTTAACGATCTCTTCTGCAGTTTAAATCAATGAAAATGGGGCTCTTCCAGCAGAGGGCAATAACGTGCCATCAAGAAATAGAACCATCTTTTGAATGTGAATTACAGTGGTAGTGGAATTGTGCAATGCAGTCTGTTTACTTGGAGTTATGCTTAAGCTGTGCTTCCTTTCAAGCCTCCAGGTCTAATAGCCAGAAAAAACCTACTACAATATGGAATGCAGATACATCATCAAGTTTCTGGCTCTTATGGCTTGCAATAGGGGCCTCACCACTGCAGTGCCTCCTGGCAACCTAATGTAGCACTGCCATTTTAGCTGTGCCTCAGCTGCCATTAATACAGGCTTTAATAAGGGCACTGAGGCCTGTATATTGAACTGCACCCTTTCAGGGCATTGGATTGTTCAAGCCCAAAGACAGAACATCACAGAAATAGAGTCCCCACAGTGTCTCTAGCTGGAGAGAGGGTGACTTGAGTTAATCTTAGCCCATCAACACCTATTATACCCAAAGACCCTTATCTGGGTGGCCTTCATGACTCAGAACCCTCTTTAGGAGTCAGGAGCCTCTTGGCACTAGCTGGGGGTAGGGTCGCCAGGTGTCCGGTTTTGAACCGGACAGTCCAGTTTTTGAGCTTTCTGTTCGGGAAACAAATTGAGAAAATATCAATGTCGGGTATTTTCTAACTCAGATGTGATGTTGATTGTGATGTCATGGCAAGTGTGTCTAGTATTTTCTAACTCAGATGTGATGTCATGGCAAGTGTGTCTGGTATTTTTGTTGAAACCATCTGGCAACCCTACTCGGGAAGGGATTCTCCTCTTGAGCCAATGTCATGCACAGAGGCCAAAGCACAAGGACTTCTCTAGCAGCCACTGTTCTCCTAGCTGTGTCCCAAGAATCTGCCATTCTTCCTTGGGCAAGTGCTCCCCTGCCTAATTAACTGCCTCCCGGTTACGCAGTGAGTTAGCTCTCCCCAGATGAACCTGAGCTGTCTCGTTCCCCTTTGCAGGTCCTGTCACAGGTAGGCTGGGCTCCTGAACCCTCAGAGGGCCAGGTTTCCTCTGATGTAGCCGGAGAAAATGAAGTTGTATCACACTGATTTAAATTGCAAAGAAAATGGGAAAGCTTTGGCTGCGACGAACTAAGAAAAGTCCAGCAGAGATTATACAGGCTGAACTTGCTGGTCCAGCACCCTCAGGGCCTGACTGGTCCCAAACAAGGGGATTTGCCAGACCAGGGAAGGTCCCTCCTCTCCTGGCCTGTGTTGTCACTGGGTTAGGGCTCCAGCCTGCCCCCACTGCTGCACCAACCCCCTGCGCTCTCTAGAGGCTGCCGGCCCCACTGCTGCTGGGGTGGAGCACCACGGCTGGAGCACTGCAGCCAGGCCAGAGCTCCATGGCCAGGGCTTGAGCTGCACAGCCAGAGCTGGGGCGGAGGGCCGGGGGTGGAGCTCTGCGGCTGGGGCCAGAGCTCCCTGGTCACTGCTGGGGGCTGGAGCTCCCCCCCCCCACCGGGTTGCCAGTGCCCCCTAACATCTCCTTCCACGTCACCAGACCTCCCTTTTCCTGGGCTCTATGGTCCAGGAACATCCATGGTCCATGCTGGGCCACAAATGTTGCCAGACCAGGGAGTCCCAGTTAAAGGAGGTCCAGCCTGTAGAATCATAGAGCTGGAAGGGATTTGGGCTGATGTTTATTTTACTTCAGTCATCAAGTCACGGATAGCCATTCCCAGCCAATGGGAACTACAGGACTCAGTGTGGACCAGGGCACCGCCTCCTGCAGCTCACATTAGCTGGATATGGTGATCCACAGCCAAGGCGAGGTGCAAGTGGCCATACCTGAGGATGTGCAGGTAGATAAAATGCCATCAGCCTGCCAGAGGCTCAACCTGGTGAACCACCTCCGGCTTATTGCCCACCCCTGATCTAGACCATCCCTCTTAGCCCATACTACAAACAAGTGCCCAGATTTGCTCTACTGCGGCCATGCATAAATCTCTTTGACGTCAGGGTGAAGTGTGTGTCTATGGAAATGAAGAGAGCCAAGCATTCATTAAGCTCCCTGCACTTGTGTGTTCTGAGTTTAGTGTTCTGCATCACTGCCCTGCGCATCACAGTCAATTATAGGCTGGGATTTACTTTTTTGAAATGCCTACAAATTTTATTGTAACAGTATTTGATTTACTCAGACTAGGTGATCACAATAATCTGCCTGCCTGAAGCCTCGCGAGCAAAACCCCTCGAACACCCCAGCAATATCCGTGCCCCAGCTGGCCCCAGGCCTTAGAACGCAATCTCACCTACCCTGAACAAGTTCTGTCCGGTTCCAAGAAACCAGCCACAGATCCCTGGTCAATTTACACTCTGGATCTTACCCACAAATCACACTGGGCCAGTCCTTTAGAATCTACAATCTAAAGTTTTATCACTACAAGAAAGAAAAGCATGAGAGTAAGGTTGTTAAAGTATTATACATTACATGCATCGAATCTCCCAGTTCTCGATGCAGGCTTGCAGCAGAGATGTTACAGCTGCTGGCTTAAAAGTCCTTGGTGCACATCCTATGCCAGGATGGGTCCACATTTCTTCCCGGCTCGTGATTCCCTGCAAGGTCGCATCTGGGGTCAGGAGCAAATCTGCAGACCAACATGGAGTCGACCACATGGCATATTTATCCCTCCTTCCTGGTTTCTTCCAAGCTGGCTAGAGTCACATGGCCAGTGGCCAGGTGTGTCTTTGGCCTCCAGAGATCCATTGTTCCCTGGAGACTTGCTCATTAGCATGTCCATAGGCTGAGCATTCTTCGTCTATTCTCAGCCACAAACAGAGAAATATTCAGTATCCACACAGAATACCTGCTTATAACTTCACACACAGACATGATACAATTACACGAATAGCATATATAGAATCAGTATAAAGTAAGCTTTTGTTTGACACCTCACATGGCCCCCTTTGTACCCACGTTTGGGGCAACCCCCCCCCCATGGGTGCAGCAGTGATATAGCTGCTCTCCTCAAAATCCAGTAACGTGACACCCCCAACACAAAATTGATGCAGGAAGTGATGCTTGTAACATCATTGAGGGCATCACAGGCCTCCCCATGTTTTGGCTCTGTGTCATCACATGTTCCAACCCAATGTTAGAAACAGCAGTATAGAGCTGGATGCGTGTATGAGAACCCAGTTTGCCTAAAATAGGCTTCATTACTGCAAGGTCTGTCCTAGCGATAACCACGTCCTTGCACTCTCACCAACCGAAGGTAGAACTTGATAAGAACCACAGCTACTTGGATCTGTTTTTGCAGCATGATCCCTAAGTGTGTCAGGTGATTTTGCCCAGAGCTGAAGAAAATAGTGAATTTATCCAGGCCAGCTCTTGCAACTTCTGAACAATAATTAACATTGTGTAAATGCAGGTATTCTCATCCCAAATAGTGCAGGCATTTTTGCACTTAGCCACGAAAATAAAATGGTGGTGTGCCTCAGTTTCCCTTTTCATACAGCACCGTCTGGCTGGAACCTTTTTGTCCTGTAAGAAGTTCCAAGACCAGTTACAAGCATTAAGCATGAAATAGCAATATCACAATGTCCTTTTACATACGGTCTGTCACTTGGCACACTTCCTGACAAGTTACAAGGTGTTTCCATAAGATCATGCATATCATACCTTCTTACAATTCTTGGTAACCACAGCACATTGGGTACAAAAGTTAACATCAGTAACAAGAACAATCCTATATCAGGTGTATATTGACATTCTCCATCATGCCCCTTCTTTGGATCTACACCATTGCAGTTTTGGCCCTTCAGGTTTAAACTGCAAATCTTCTTTGCCAAAGCAAATCCTGCCCCTCCCCCTTGTCCTATGGGCTCAAAACCTGAACCCTCTGGCCTAGCAGAGACAAAGGGCTGGCTGGGTGTGTCTTCCAGGCTCACAATGGCCCTGGAATTCTCCCCTTTCCCCCATTCAGTGGGGTAACAGCAGTAAGCTGTAGACTCCCAAGTCTCTCCTCTGTCCACCTCCAACCTCCATTTCCACATGGAACCAGATATCAAATTCCCTGACTGATTATGAGTGTCCACAGTGTCCAGAGATGGGAGCGTAACTGTCATCTCCTGCATCTAGAGAGAGTAACCACACAGCTGTTCTGCTCTGCATACTTAGCTACACAGTCCTTCTCCTGAATCTGAGACACTAACTTCCCACTCTCCTCATCCACCTGGGAATAATCCTGTCCCACACACACTGACTTCCCAGTGTCACACACTGTCCCTTGGTCGTCAGACTGCTCCAATTCTCTGGCTGTTCCTGCCTCATCTGGAACAACCCTCTGTCCTTCTGAGCCCTCTCTACAACCATCCACACAGGATTTGTCTACATCCAAGTCAGTGAAGTCACTGCTAACAGACAAATTCTGTCTGTCAGGCACTGACACAAGTGCCTCACTCACCAAGCTGCTGCCCTTTACAGGCAGAGCCTTCCCTTGAATGCCCTCTCCAAGCAAGCGATAGAGATGCAACCGTGTTAGTCTGGTCTAGCTGAAACAAAAGACAGAACTAAGCCAGGCATTGTCATCTCTTTCAGTCACAGCAAACTGCTTGCTACAAGCACTGCCAGGACTCTCTTCCCTATGAGCTTCCTTAAGCAGCAGTTCACCCTTCTCTGGCTCTGCAGCAGCCTTGCCCTGCTGAGTCACAACCAATTCCTCCTGCAATTCCCTTACTCCCTCAGTCATCTCTGGCTCCTCAGGTGGATTTGCAGACAATCCCCTCTCAGGCACACAGGCAGACTCGAGTTATAAGGTCAGAGACATTTTCCTTCTCTTTGCAGCTCTCCAGAATGCTGTAAACTTCCACACAGTCATTAGGCACCAGAGTTAACATGCTCTCATTCTCTCCTTGTGCGCTGGCTGAGGGGTCACCCTGATCCCACAGGGTTGCTCCCTCATCCCCCAGCAACACAGCAGCATCAGGCACAACATCAGTGCCACAAATGTTTGATCTCTGGGATTCTGACAAGATGCTGGCTGGGTCTGCCCAAGTTGCAACATCCTTCTCCCCAGCAGACACAAACTTAGAGCCACCCCCTTTCTGGGCCTTAACTGTATCCAGACCCAGCTTTCGGGCAACAGCGCTGCTCTCAGCCATCACAGGCTGAGGGGCACCTTCCTCCAACAACGGACTGTGCGGAAACCCTTTCCCCACAGGCCGGCCACTGCCACACACAGATGGAGGCCTAGAGAGAATCTCTCCTTTCTCCCAGTACCTCTGACTATTCTTAGGCACACAGCTAGCAACAGAGACAGCTTCCTTCACTGCCCCACTGCTACTTCCACCAGCCCAATTGCCAGCTTGCACACACTGTGCTTCACACAAACTATTTCCAACTTGTGCAGGTTCAGTTTTACAAACCTCACCAGCCAACAACTCCCCAACCTCCAGAACTTTATCTTTTCCCTTAGCTACAACTCCGCTCTGGCCAGCCACTCCAGACTGCTCCAGAGAAACATTTCCCTGACTTCTGGGCTCTTCCTGCCCTGGTTCTGATTCCAGCCTCACCTCTGAGGCATCAGACAGGCCCTTAAATCCCTCATTCACAGGCTCACTGCCCCCCTGCACAGACACACAGCTATTTGCCCTGGGCACACATTTAGAGACACTTTCCCCTTGGTTACAGTGAGACTGACCAGCCCCAGAAAACTTTCAAGAGCCACATGCACCCCCTTCCCAAACCCTATACATTCTTTGAGACTGTGTTACCACATCAGCTGGGTTAAAAACATTTGCCATGTCATAGTCATACCACATACCCACATGGTTATACATTGAACCCCCAGGAGGATACAGTTTCTTTTCTTCTTCTAATCTCTTAAGCCAAAGTCTGGCAGTTTCCTCCTTGTCCTGTTTGATTCTTCTGGCCATCTCTGCCATCCTCTCTGCATGTTCTGCCTTTTTCTTCTCAAGCTCCCGATCCAGCTCCTGCTTTCTCTTAGCAATTTCTTCATCTGTTTTCTGCCTTCTCTCAGCAGCTTCCTTGGCTCGCTTCTGCTCCCCTTCAGCCATATCTCTGGCTATTAACAACCATGCCAGTTCTGGTTTAGAGGCCCTCTTTCTAAAGCCAATGCCTCTCTCCTAGCACAAATCCTTCAGAGAACTTTTGCCCAGACTCCCATATAGTTTTAGACTCCCATAAACTAGGTTTGTCGGGGGCAGGTGAGCAAAGCCCACAGGTAAGTGCTGAATGTGCGGGACTGGGAGATGGGTTGGAAATGGGCGGGATTACGGCCTATAATGGCAAGGAGAAAGGAGGGTCAGGGCACAACAGGGAGGCAAGATCAAATCAGTATCTTAGATGCCTATATACAAATGCGAGAAGTATGGGTAATAAGCAGGAAGAACTGGAATTGCTAACCAATAAATACAACTATGATATCATTGGTATTACAGAAACCTGGTGGGATGGGACGCATGATTGGAATATTGGTATGGAAGGGTACGGCTTGCTCAGGAAGGACAGACAGGGAAAAAAGGGAGGAGGGGTTGCCTTGTATATTAAAAATGTACACACTTGGACTGAAGTGGAGATGAATGTAGGAGATAGCTGTGTAGAGAGTCTCTGGGTTAAGCTAAAAGGGGTAAAAAACGAGGGTGATATCATGCTAGGAGTCTACTACAGGCCACCTAGCCAGGTGGAAGAGGTGGATGAGGCCTTTTTGAAACAATTAACAAAACTAAGATTTGGTGGTGATGGGGGACTTCAACTATCCAGACATATGTTGGGAAACTAACACAGCGAGGCACAGGCTATCCAATAAGTTTCTGGACTGCATTGGAGACAACTTTCTGTTTCAGAAGGTTGAAAAAGCTACCAGAGGAGAAGCTGTTCTGGATTTGGTTTTAACAAATAGGGAGGAACTAGTTGAGAACTTGAAAGTGGAAGACAGTATAGGGGACAGTGATCACGAAATAATAGAGTTCATGATCTTAAGGAAAGGTAGAAGGGAGACCAGCACAATTGAGGTTATGGATTTCAGGAAGGCAGATTTTGATAAGCTCAGAGAACTTGTAGGTATGGTCCCATGGGAAGCAAGACTGAAGGGAAAAACAACTGAGAGAGTTGGAAGTATTTCAAAGGGACGTTGTTAAGGGCCCAAAAGCAAACAATTCCGCTGTGTAGGAAAGATAGAAAATATGGCAAAAGACCAGATTGGCTTAACAAGGAGATCTTGCATGATCTCAAAATAAAAAAGGAGTCCTATAAAAAATGGAAACTAGGACAACTAACAAAGGATGAACATAGGCAAGCAACACGGGAATGCAGGGGCAAGATTAGAAAGGCAAAGGCACAAAATGAGATCAAACTAGCTACAGGCATAAAGGGAAACAAGAAGACTTTTTATAAATACATTAAAAGCAAGAGGAAGACCAAGGACAGGGTAGGCCCACTGCTTAGCGAGGAGGGAGAAGCAGTAACAGGGAACTTGGAAATGGCGGAGATGCTCAATGACTTCTTTGTTTCGGTCTTCACCGAGAAGTCTGGAGGTGTGCCTAACGTAGTGAATACAAGCAGAGAGAGGGTAAGTTTAGAAGATAGGATACACAAAGAACAAGTTAAAAATCACTTAGGAAAGTTAGATGTCAGCAAGTCACCAGGTCCTGATGAAATGCATCCCAGGATACTCAAGGAGCTGATAGAGGAGGTATCTGAGCCTTTAGCTATGATCTTTGAAAAATCATGGCAGACAGGGGAGATTCCAGAAGACTGGAAAAGGGCAAATATTGTGCCCATCTATAAAAAGGGGAATAAGAACAACCCAGGAAATTATAGACCGGTCAGTCTAACGTCTGTCCCAGGGAAGATAATGGAGCAGGTAATTAAGGAAATCGTATGCAAACACTTGGAAAGTAATGAAGTGATAGGGAATAGCCAGCATGGGTTTGTGAAGAACAAGTCATGCCAAACTAATCTGATAGCTTTCTTTGATAAGATAACGAGCCTTGTGGATAAGGGAGAAGCGGTGGATGTCATATACCTAGACTTTAGTAAGGCATTTGATACGGTCTCGCATGATATTCTTATTGATAAACTAGGCAAATATAACTTAGATAGGGCCACGATAAGGTGGGTGCATAATTGGCTGGATAACCATAGTCAGAGAGTTGTTGTTAACGGTTCTAAATCCTGCTGGAAAGGGATAACAAGTGGAGTTCCTCAAGGGTCTGTTTTGGGACCCGTACTGTTCAATATCTTCATCAATGATGTAGATATTGGGATAGAGAGTACGCTTATTAAGTTTGCAGATGATACCAAACTGGGTGGGGTTGCAACTTCTTTGGAGGATAGGGACATAATTCAAAATGGCCTTAGCAAGTTAGAGAAATGGTCAGAGGTAAACAGGATGAGGTGTAATAAAGAGAAATGCAAAGTGCTCCACTTAGGAAGGAACAATCAGATCCATACATACAAGATGGGAAGCGACTGTCTAGGAAGGAGCATGGCGGAAAGGGATCTAGGGGTCATAGTGGACCACAAGTTGAATATGAGTCGACAGTGTGATGCTGTTGCAAAAAAAGCAAATATGATTCTAGGTTGTATCAACAGGTGTGTTGTAAGCAAAACTCGTGAAGTCATTCTGCCGCTCTACTCTGCACTAGTTAGGCCTCAGCTGGAGTACTGTGTCCAGTTCTGGGCGCCACATTTCAAGAAAGATGTGGAGAAATTGGAAAGGGTACAGAGAAGAGCGACAAGAATGATTAAAGGTCTAGAGAACATGACCTATGAAGCCAGGCTTCATGAACTGGGCTTGTTTAGTTTGGAAAAAAGAAGATTAAGGGGGGACATGATAGCGGTTTTCAAATATCTAAAAGGGTGTCACAAGGAGGAAGGAGAAAATTTGTTCCTCTTGGTTTCTGAGGACAGGACAAGGAGTAATGGGCTTAAAGTGCAGCAGGGGAGGTTTAGATTGGACATTAGGAAAAAATTCCTAACTGTCAGGGTGGTCAAATATTGGAATAAATTGCCAAGGGAGGTGGTGGAATCTCCCTCTCTGGAGATATTTAAGAACAGGTTAGATAGACATCTGTCAGGGATGGTGTAGGTGGAGCTTGATCCTGCCTTGAGGGCGGGGGGCTGGACTCGATGACCTCTTGACGTCCCTTCCAGTCCTATTATTCTATGATTCTATGATAGTCTCTGGCTCATCACAGCGGCTCTTTATCCAACCAAACTCTCAGTACCAAAAATCAAATTTAGACAGCGTGGGGTCCTAATCTAAAGCTCAATTGACCAAGATCTATGGATCCTGCCGACTACGCCACTGTGACAGACCGGGCCGGGTCTGGGCACAGCTGAAGGCATCTGCTCAGGGTGAATTGCTCAAATTCGGGGCTCCTTACAGCCCCCCGACTGGAGACCTTCCCAAACAGGCCACAAACCAATCCCACAGAGCGCTTCAGCAGCCTGCCTGAAGCCTCCCGAGCAAAACCCCTCCGACACCCCAGCAATATCCGTGCCCCGGATGGCCCCGGGCCTATACACAGGTGGGGGGTCCTAGCACCCAATCCCACCTACCCCGAACAAGTTCTGTCCGGTTCCAAGAAACCAGCCACAGATCCCTGGTCAATTTACACTCTGGATCTTACCCAGAAATCACGCTGGGCCAATCCTTTAGAATCTACAAGCTAAAGGTTTATTACTACAAGAAAGAAAAGCATGAGAGTAAGGTCGTTAAAGTATTATACATTACATGCATCGAATCTCCCAGTTCTCGATGCAGGCTTGCAGCAGAGATGTTACAGCTGCTGGCTTAAAAGTTCTTTGTGCACATCCTATGTCAGGATGGGTCCACAGTTCTTCCCGGCTCGTGAATCCCTGCGAGGTCGTATCTGGGGTCAGGAGCAAATCTGCAGACCAACATGGAGTCGACCACATGGCATATTTATCCCTCCTTCCTGGTTTCTTCCAAGCTGGCTAGAGTCACATGGCCAGTGGCCAGGTGTGTCTTTGGCCTCCAGAGATTCATTGTTCCCTGGAGACTTGCTCATTAGCATGTCCATAGGCTGAGCATTCTTCGTCTATTCTCAGCCACAAACAGAGAAATATTCAGTATCCACACAGAATACCTGCTTATAACTTCACACACAGACATGATACAATTATACGAATAGCATATATAGAATCAGTATAAAGTAAGCTTTTGTTTGACACCTCACATGGCCCCCTTTGTACCCACGTTTGGGGCAACCCCCCCCCCCATGGGTGCAGCAGTGATATAGCTGCTCTCCTCAAAATCCAGTAACGTGACACAAGGTGCCCCCTTCCACTCTGTATCTTTTCTCCACAGAGCAGAGAGGGGGCACAACAGGACTTGGGATGGAGGGAGTTTGCTGGCTGCTTTTGAGAGTGGTGCAGGGCCAGGGTAGGGGTGAGCCTGTCTTAGCCCCACTGCACCCCCACCCAGGAGCCACCTGAGGTAAACAGCACACAGTCGGAGCCCACATCCCGAACTCCTACCCCAGTCATGAACCCCGCTCCTGCACTCCAAGTCCCTGCCCTAGCTCTGAGCACCCCTGCATCCAAATGCCATCCCAGATTCTGCACCTAGAACCCCGTCTGGCACCCCAACTGCCTGCCCCAAGAGCAGCTCAGAGCCCCTCTCGCACTCCAGATCCCTTAATCCATGACCAGAGCCTGCACCCAACCCTCTTCCCCCGCCTGGTGAAAGTGAGTGAGGATGGGCAAGTGAGGGCGGATGGAGTGAGCAGGGGTGGGGCCTCGGAGAAGGGGTGGGAGGGAGGTGGGGCCAGGGGGCTATTTATACTTGAGGTACATCTTGGGTTGCACTTAAATTCAAAAAGTGATCTCGTGCTTATAAAGGTTGGAGACCACTGTCAAATAATTTGTCCCATGTTTTATTGCAAGCCCAGGCTTTTAAAGTTTCCTCAGGACCCTGTGAATACTTAGGCCGGGCAAAGATGATCAGTTCCATTTTAAGGGCTTGCCTACACTTACTAGAGGGTCAATGCAAGATGATTGATCCCTGGGCAGTTGACTGAGCGGGTCTCTGATTGCTGTCTTGTTGACTCCAGTACTCCACTGGAATGAGAAGTGTCAGGGAAATCTCCCGTCAACCCAGCATGCTGCAGACACCGCAAGAAGTTGACCTAACTCCAGCCACATTATTCACTGGAACTGCTACATCACGTTGAGCTTGTACCATCGTGTAGACCTGGACTTAGTATCATCACAGAAGAGGATTATACCTATCCTGCACCTGTTCTTCACTGGTAATAAAAATGAGGTACGGTTAGAGGCTGAGGAGTCAGAAAAGGTGCTGGGGAAATTTGATAATTTAAAAAACAGTAAGCCATCAAGCCAAGATAATCTACCATCTATGTCTACACTACAGGGCTGTGTCTACATTGGCAAGATTTAGCGCAAAATCTTGCCGCCTGTCTACACTGGCTGTGAGTATTTGCACAAGAACACTGATGTTCTACTGTATGAAATCTGTGCTTCTTGCGCAAATACTCTGACGCTCCTGCTCAGGGAGAAGTCCTCTTGCGCAAGAGGCCAGTGTAGACAGGTAACATCAATTTCTTGTGCAAGAAAGCCTGATGGCTAAAATGGCCATTGGAGTTTTCTTGCGCAAGAGAGCATCTACACTGGCACGGATGCTTTTGTGCAAAAGCAAATCTTTTGCACAAAGGCACGTGCCAGTATAGACACTCCCTTACTCAAATGCTCTAACGCAAAAACTCTTGCGTTTAGAGTATTTGTGCTAAATCTTGCCAGTCTAGACGTAGCCCAGCTGTTTTTCAGAAAAAGCTACACAAAATGTGCTCCCCATTCTGTGTAGCTTTTTCTGATTTTTTTTTCACTGGGCCAAATTTCAGAAAATCACCCACTTTCGGAAGATCCCTTCTTCCTCATGGAATGACGAAGACAAGGCTTCCGAAAGAGCGCATTTGTACTTCTGCAAAAAAAAGTAGAAGAGCAAACGTGTTCCCTGGACATGGTGGAGTGTTTCCAGGATACCATCAGTATCCTGGGAAAAACCCCACAGAGTAGACGTACCTAAGTATTTTGAAGGACATTGAAAATGAAATGACTGAGCTGCTAGTAGAAATATGCCATCTCTCATTAAAGACAACTACAACTCTGAGGACTGGAAGGTAGCAAATGTTGTACTAAGGGGTATGTTGACACTACAGCACTAATTCGAACTAACAATTCGAATTAGTTAATTCGAACTAAGCTAATTTGAACTAGTGCATCTAGACCTAAAAACTAGTTCGAGGGCTGTGCTTAAAGGGACCCGAGCCCCATCCCGGACAGACAGTTCTCAGGGGTTCCCCGCTCGCTTGTCTAACTCAATGAGGGACAGCAAAGCAGTCCTGGCTTGGAGTGCTCTGAATGCCCATACTTGGCACATCACAGCACTTGGCCATCAGCCCGACTGCACTTGCCGCAGGCTGCCATCCAGGGCGGGGGGTCAATTGGGGGGCTGCAGGAGAGTTTCCACCCCAAGGAGCCCGCAGAGCCACCCCAGTCCTCCCCATCAGGGGCTCGTACCCCATTCCTCCCTCACCTCCTTCCACTTACCCCTCCTTAGCCCCCCTTCCTGATGCACAAAATAAAGGACACGTGTGTTCAAAAATAGAAACTCTCTTTATTGAACAAAACTCGGGGAGACTGGGAAAAGGAGGTGGGAAAGGGGAAGAGAGAGGGTGGGAGAGGGGAGGGCAACTAAAATGATCAGGGGTTTGGAACAGGTCCCATATGAAGAGAGGCTAAAGAGACTGGGACTTCTCAGCTTAGAAAAGAGGAAACTGAGGGGAGATATGATAGAGGTCTATAAAAGCACGAGTGGTGTGGAGAGGATGCATAAAGAAAAGTTCTTCATTAGTTCTCATAAAAGAAGGACTAGAGGACACCAAATGAAATGAATGGGTAGCAGGCTTCAAACTAATAAAGAAAGTTCTTTATGGCCAAGAAAGTTCTTCTTCACAAAGCAAATAGTAAACCTGTGGAACTCCTTGCTGCAGGAGTCTGTGAAGGCTAGAACTAGAACAGAGTTTAAAGAGAAGTTAGATAAAGTCATGGAGGCTGGGTCCATGGAGTGGTATTAGCCAGGCAATAGAAATGGTGTCCCTGGCCTCTGCTTTGGAAGGCTGGAGATGGATGGCACGAGACAAATGGCTTGGTCATTGTCTTCGGTCCATCCCCTCCGGGATAGCTGGTGTTGGCCACTGTTGGCAGACAGGCTACTGGGCTAGATGGACCTTTGGTCTGACCCAGTACGGCCGTTCTAAGCTCAGGGCTCAGGGTCGGGGGGTCTCACTGGACCACCTTGATTTTCATGCAAACCTGCTCCTGGGTGGCCAGGCTGGCAGCTCTCCTGCCCTAGCCGGCCACTTTCCTGTGCCTAGTGCGGAGGTCGTGGATGAGGTCCACGATGTCCGCACTAGACCAGGCGGGCGCCCGCCTCTTGCGACCCCGGGCAGGCTCCTGGGAGCCGCCAACCTGGTCCCGGGAAGAGGCGGAGGGCTGGGTGGCAGCAGGTGGCTGGTTCGTGCCGTGCCAGGTGCAGGGTCTGCTGGCTGGGTGCTGGCAGGGTTGCACCTGGCACGGGCACAGTAGCCAGCCCGTGCCCCTTTAAGGGCTCCGGGGCCGGGAGGGGGGCAGAAGAGTTTCCCTGGTGGTGCCCAGAGTGGCCACCAGGGAAAGCTGGGAAGGGCTAGCCTCCCACTAGTTCAAATTAAGTGGCCACACAGCCCTTAATTCGAACTACTTAATTCGAACTAGGCGTTAGTCCTTGTAGAATGAGGTTTACCTAGTTCGAATTAAGCGCTCGGCTAGTTCAAATTAAGTTCGAACTAGCGGTTTGTATGTGTAGCGCCTATCAAAGTTAATTTGAACTAACGTCTGTTAGTTCGAATTAACTTTGTAGTGTAGACATACCCAGACATTAGGGGAGATCTAGGGAATTACAGACCACTCAGTCATACCTCTGTACCTGGTAAACTGGTTAAAAGGATCGTTACATGTAGAATAATAAAGCAATTAGAAGATAATGCTCTGACAGAGCCTAAGCAGCATGGTTTCTGCAAAGAGAAAGCACACCTTGCTAATTTATTAGAATTCTTGGAACACATCAGTAAAGTTGTTGATCAAGAATAACTAGGTGACAATTTGTTTAGACTTTCCAAAGGCCTGCGTTGGTTCAGTAAAAGATATTATCTCACTCACCTTGTCTTTCTCCTGGCTACAATTCTACTGCGTACAAAGATTTTAGATTCATCAATTCCAGAGAAGACTCTGGGGGACTTCAGAGACACCTAACTGCAGCAGATGGACAACATGATGGCAAATGAAGTTTAATGTTCAAAAAATGCAAACTAATACACTCTGTAGGAAAAAAATGAACTAATCAGACACCTTACAAGCAGGGGTGACTGGTGGGGGTGTCATGGGAGGACACCAGCCCCTCCCCCCTCTGCTCTGCCCTTTCCCATCCTTGCTCTGCCCCAGCCCACCTTTTCTCCCAACTCCCCTGCCACCAGAAATGCGGCCTGAGGACTAGAGGGGCCCAGGGTCTGGCACTAGCACCAGTGGTTGGATTGCTCACTGGCAGCAGAAGGGGAAGGGGAGCGACATGGCCCCAACTCACTCTGCTCCTCTAGCCACGTTGCTCTGCTTCCTGCCAGTGAGTAACCCTCCCACAAATGACGCGGCCGGGAGAGCACAGCAAACTGGGGCTGCTTTGCTCCACCTTCTCCACCACGGCCAGTGAGTGCAGGGGAGATGGACCCTGGCTGCAGGCTCCAGCCTCCCTCCCAACGTTAGTCTCCCCGGATGCCCAGGGACTCTGGCCCTGCTGGCCAGCCCTTTGCCCCTCCCATCCATAGTGTTTGGGGGCATTTGTCCTTCACATCCCCCTCCCCCAGATGTAGCCTTATAGTCTTATAGGTAATAAGGTAGTTAGTTATCCTGAATGTATTTTATAATCTAAGGTTTTGATTACATTTTGATAGACCTAAATATAAGATGTAAGACTCAGACAAGCTCAAGGAAGCTTTGTTAACTTAGCTCCAGCTCTGTTTAATGTTAGCATGTTCTGATGTTAAAGTGAAGGGATGGAATATTGTAATGCATAGTGGTGTTAGTATTAGGTAAAACCTTGTAATAGATGGAAAGAAGTTTAATGTTGAAAGACTTTCTGACTTTGTTAAAGTGGCTAGAAGTACCCTTTGTTCTATGCTGCAATTATGTAAATGTGTTGTTTGTGTGAATGGGAGAAAGAATGTTTTATGAGAGATAAGCATGAAGGCTTGGTAACTATAACATCAACAGGATGTGTGTGTGTGTGTGTGTGTGTGTGTGTGTGTGTGTGTGTGTGTGTGTGTGTGTGTGTGTGTGTGTGTGTGTGTGTGTGAATCCATATGCTACTTTGTTACTTTATCAGTAAATGCAGCTTGTTGCCTTATTTCCCTGAAAAAGATCCTGGGTGCTTCTTTTAAGCATAACACATGTCACCCCCGAGTACAATGTTCTAAATTAACATGTGTTCACTTAGTAAGTGGTTCTAGGTATCATTATGGATCGCTCAATGAAGACTTCTGCTCAACGTACAACTATGGTCAAAAAAACAAGCCAGATGTTAGATTGCATGAGGAATCGGATACAAGAAAATACAGAAAATATTATAGATATTAGTCTCTGGGTTAGGAGCAAAGGGGTAAAAAACAAGGGTGATGCCATGCTTCGGGTCTACTACAGACCACCTACCCAGGCAAAAGGGGTGGATCAGGCCTTTTTTAAACAACTCACAAAATCATCCAAAGAGCAGGATTTAGTGGTGATGGACTTACTATCCAAACATCAGTTGGGAAACTAACACAGCTGGGCACAGATTATCCAACAAATTCTTGGACTGCATTGGAGACCAATTTTTATTTCAGACGGTTGAGAAAGCTTCTGGGGGGAAGCTGTTCTAGAAAATGAAAGGCAATTTGAGTGAAAGTGAAATTAAAGAGCTCATGATTCTAAGGAAAGGTAGAATAGAGACAATGCATTTCAGGAAGGCATTTTTTAGTAAACTCAGAGAACTGGCAGTTGTTTTTCCTCTAAGGCTACATCTACACTGCAGGGTTCTTGCACAAAAACTTCTTGAGCAAAAGTGCGTCCACACCTCAAAGCACATTGCTTTTGTGCAAGAGAGCGTCCACCCTGCATGGACACTCTTGCGCAAGGAAGGCCTGATGGTCATTCACAGAATGGCCACCGGAGCACCTGTGCTTTTTCAGAAAGGCTCTTTTTGTGCAAGAAACCCCTGTGGAATCTCCAGACATGCCTTTTTGCTCAAGAACTGTGGCGCAAAAAGGAGCCTTGCCTCGTACAGGGCCGGCCCGAGGCATTCTGGTGCCCTGGGCATGGGCATGCGGTGCTGCCCCTGGGCGCACGGCGCATGCACGGCCCGGCTATGGCCGCTGGCGTGCCGTGCGGGGGCCGCCCCTGGGCGCACGGCGCATGCACGGCCCGGCTATGGCCGCTGGCGTGCCGTGCGGGGGCCGCCCCTGGGCGCACGGCGCATGCACGGCCCGGCTATGGCCGCTGGCGTGCCGTGCGGGGGCCGCCCCTGGGCGCACGGCGCATGCACGGCCCGGCTATGGCCGCTGGCGTGCCGTGCGGGGGCCGCCCCTGGGCGCACGGCGCATGCACGGCCCGGCTATGGCCGCTGGCGTGCCGTGCGGGGGCCGCCCCTGGGCGCACGGCGCATGCACGGCCCGGCTATGGCCGCTGGCGTGCCGTGCGGGGGCCGCCCCTGGGCGCACGGCGCATGCACGGCCCGGCTATGGCCGCTGGCGTGCCGTGCGGGGGCCGCCCCTGGCGCACGGCGCATGCACGGCCCGGCTATGGCCGCTGGCGTGCCGTGCGGGGGCCGCCCCTGGGCGCACGGCGCATGCACGGCCCGGCTATGGCCGCTGGCGTGCCGTGCGGGGGCCGCCCCTGGGCGCACGGCGCATGCACGGCCCGGCTATGGCCGCTGGCGTGCCGTGCGGGGGCCGCCCCTGGGCGCACGGCGCATGCACGGCCCGGCTATGGCCGCTGGCGTGCCGTGCGGGGGCCGCCCCTGGGCGCACGGCGCATGCACGGCCCGGCTATGGCCGCTGGCGTGCCGTGCGGGGGCCGCCCCTGGGCGCACGGCGCATGCACGGCCCGGCTATGGCCGCTGGCGTGCCGTGCGGGGGCCGCCCCTGGGCGCACGGCGCATGCACGGCCCGGCTATGGCCGCTGGCGTGCCGTGCGGGGGCCGCCCCTGGGCGCACGGCGCATGCACGGCCCGGCTATGGCCGCTGGCGTGCCGTGCGGGGGCCGCCCCTGGGCGCACGGCACATGCACGGCCCGGCTATGGCCGCTGGCGTGCCGTGCGGGGGCCGCCCCTGGGCGCACGGCGCATGCACGGCCCGGCTATGGCCGCTGGCGTGCCGTGCGAGGGCCGCTCCTGAGCGCACGGCGCATGCACGGCCCGGCTATGGCCGCTGGCGTGCCGTGCGGGGGCCGCCCCTGGGGCGCACGGCGCAAGCGCAGCTCAGTCCAGCCTGACTATCGCTGCTGGTGTGCGCGCCGGGCTGTGTAGGACCCCGCAGCTGTGGGGGGAAGGGCGCTGCTGGCTGGCACCGCGGGGATGCGGGTGGGCCAGCGCTGCGGGAGCTCGACGCTTGGTGCCTGATGGCAGCTGTGAGGGATGCCATGCACCCCTTACAGCTGCCATCAGGTGCCCCCCATCGGTTGGCGCCCTGGGCAGCTGCCCGGCTCGCCCATGCCTCCGTCCGGCCCTGGCCTCATAGAAGGAGGTATACCTACCCCGCAAAAAGCCCTCTGTTCTGTCGATTGACTGTAGATTTTCTTGCACAAAAACATGCTTGAGGTGTGAATGCTCTGCAGGGTTTTGTGCAAAAATGGCGGGTTTTGTGCAAAAACCTTGCAGTGTAGACATAGCCTAAGAGGAAAAGACTAAGACTATAAGGAAAACACTAAGAGGTAAAACAACTGTAGAGAGGTGGCAGCTTTTCAAAGGGAAATTATTAAGGCCCAAAAGCAAACTATCCCACTGCGTAGGAAAGATAGAAAGTATGGCAGGAGACCACCTTGGCTCAACCAGGAGAATTTTTCATGATCTAAAAATCAAAAAGGAGTTGTATAAAAAGGTGAAACTAGGTCAAATTACAAAGGATGAATATAAGCAAATAACGCAAGTTTACAGAGGCAAGATTAGAAAGGTGAATGCACAAAACAAACTCAATCTAACCGGCGACATAAAGGATAACAAGAAAACACTCTACAAATACATTAGAAGCAAGAGGACGACCAAGGACAGGGTAGGCCCATTGCTCAGTGAAGAGGGAAAAACAACAACAGGAAACTTGGAAATGCCAGAGGTGCTTAACTTCTTTGTTTTGGTTTTCACCAAGCAGTTTGATGGTGCTTGGATGCCTAACATAGTGAATGCCAGTAGAAATGGGGTAGGTTTAGAAGTTAAAATAAAAAAGAACAAGTTAAAAATTACTTAGAAAAGTTAGCTGTCTGCAAGTCACAGGGCTTGATGAAATGCATCCTAGAATACGCAAGAAGCTGAAAAAAGAGGTATCTGAGCCATTAACTATAATCTTGAAAAAGTCATGGAAGTCAGGAGAGATACTGGAAGACTGGAAAAGGGCAAATATTACGCCTATGTATAAAAAGGGAAATAAGAACAACCCAGGAAAGTACAGACCAGTCAGCTTAACTTCTGTGTCAGGGAAGATAATTAAGCAAATAATTAAGGAATTCATCTGCAAACATCTGATAGGTAACAGCCAGCATGGATTTGTAAAGATCAAATCATGTCAAAACAACTTGATAGCTTTCTTTGATAGGATAACAAGCCTTGTGGATAAGGGGAAAGCGGTGGACGTGGTATACTTAGACTTTTGGAAAGCATTTGATACGGTCTCATATTACCTCCTTATCAATAAACTAGGGAAAACCAACTTAGACGTGGCTACTAGAAGATGGGTGCATAACTTGCTGCATAAGCAGTTTCAGCAGGGAAGCTCCGAAACTTAATGTCATTGACAAGTTTGATTCCTACAACAGAAGTCTAAACAAAGACATTGGCTGGATGACCACATCCTAGGGTATGTCTAGACTACATGGTTCCGTCGACAGAGCCACGTAGATGAGTTTACTAGACATAGGAAAATGAAGTGGCGATTTAAATAATCGCCGCTTCATTTACATCAAAATGGCCATCGCGCTGTGCCAATCAGCTGTTTGGTGGCACAGCGGGGCAGTCTGGATGCTCCGTGGTCGACAATGGAAGCCTTTTTCGACCGCTCCGGTAAACCTCATTCCACGAGGCATAATGGAGCAGTCGACAAAAACTTCCGCTGTCGACCGCAGAGCGTCCAGACTGCCCTGCTGTACCACCAAACAGCTGACTGGCACAGCGGGACAGCCATTTTGATGTAAATAAAGCGGTGATTATTTAAATCACCACTTCATTTTCCTATGTCTAGTAAACTCATCTACATGGCTCTGTCGACGGAGCCATGTAGTCTAGACATACCCCTAATGACATAGCAAACCAAACAAAGGGCACTTACTAAGTATTCTTATCATCATCATTTAGCATTGACATGCTGACAATTTCTTTCCCCTTTTTTTCTTCCTTTTTTCTCTTTTTCCCCACCATGTCTCCCATCTGCTCTCTGTGCTATTTATTTGAAAACTGGACCAATCCCTTAAATTCCATTCATCTGAAGAAGTAGGTTGTGCCCGTGAAAGCTCATGATAACATCTACATGTTTTGTTAGTCTCTAAGTGCTGTTAGACTATTTGTTGTTTTTTAAGTTTTTGCTGGATAACCATTTTCAGAGAATAGTTATTAATGGTTTAGTCATGCTGGAAGGGCGTAACCAGTGGGGTTCTATAGGGGTCAGTTTTGGGACCAGTTCCATTCAATATCTTCATCAACAATTTAGATAATGGCATAGCGAGTACGCTTATTAAGTTTGCAGATACCACCAAGCTGGGAGGGGTTGCAAGTGCTTAGGTGGATAGAGCCGTAATTCAAAATGATCTTGACAAAATGGTCTGAGGTAAATAGGATGAAGTTTAATAAGGACAAATGCAAAGTGCTCCATTTAAGAAGAAACAATCAGTTTCACACATACATACAGAATAGGAAGTGACTGTCAAGGAAGGAGTCCTGCAGAAAGGGATCTAGGGTCATAGTGGACCACAAGTTAACAATAAGACAACAGTGTGATGCTGTTGCAAAAAAAGCAAACATGATTCTGGGATGCATTAACAGGAGTGTTGTGAGCAAGTCATTCTTCCGCTCTACTTTGTGCTGATTAGGCCTCAGCCAGAGTATCGTGACCAGTTCTTGACCTATCATCAGAGGTTAAAGAGAATAATTTTCCTCCCTGCTGCTTGTAACAACAGTTTAGGTACCTGAAAGGTGCTATCTTGTCCCCGCTCTGTCTTCTCCTTTTAGAAGACTAGACTTCTACACATTTGTCTGCATTGTAAGTAATGTGACACAAATGCAAACTAATTTTAAAAGAAATAAAAACCTTTTCCTAACAGTGGGACAGAGGAGTTCAGACCAGACTAAAACCTCTGAGTTGAAGGTTTGATTCTCTTAACATTTCTTTTCATTGATTCACAGCACAGTTTGTTTTAAGCATCAGAGGTGGGTGTATGTCTGGAACTCAGAGCTGGAGCTATAGAGCACGTGGGTCCTGGCTTGACAAACTCCACCCCAGAGTGGCAGAGGTCCAGCCTTCAATAAATGCTGTTTCGTTTTCACAGTTGTTGCTCTAAGCTGGTGGCTGAGGGCACAGCCCATTCAGGCAGTGCTGCCAGCTAACGAAAGTCCCAGTAAGGACAGGGGATGACAGTCATTCTGGGAACAGAAAAGGCTTAGTTTTTGCTGACACTGATGAGCGTAAAAGTTAAAGACAGAGAGTGCAGGTTACAGTCAGACAAGTGAGTACGTGCTGGGCAGGCTCCGCCTGTGAGCCTGCGTTCCCATCCCATTTCCCCTGCCACTCATGTTCCAAGCTTTCTACAGTTCTGCCAGGTCCCTAAATAGCGCTGGCCTGCAGAAGCCCTCTCCTCCAACCTCAGTAGTTCAGCTTTGCTCAATGCTGCACCTTTTGCAATGTGCTTCTGACTTGACCTGCAGTGCCCTATGCCGCTCTAGTTCTAGGCTTCCATATTGCTCATTGCCCTCCCACTCAGACCCACCTACTCCCTGACAGGCAACAAAATCACCAAAGGTTAAAAATAACCAATCTAATCTTCAGTCATTAAATCTTATCTAAAGATCTGTTCCTGCCAGTTTTGAGAGCATTTCTGAAATGATAAGCACTAATCAAACACGGAGATCTCAGCTATCTATTTTGAAAGTGCAACCCATGATATCTGATGCTCTGCAGATTCCCGTACTAGCAGCAGTTGACAAATGAGGGTGAATGCAAAGAGGTGACTTGCTTAACAATAGGGCAGAAGGGTCAAGGCTACAATGCCAGCCCCCAGCGTTCCGCAGTTTTCTCCTTGGTGGTCACACAGGATGATGGCTCTAATTGGGGAATTTCTCAGGCCCCCCACATAATTCTAGAGTCTCCTGCTTTAGCTGTTCCCTCAAAATTGCCTCCAGGGTGCTCGAGAGGTGATTACAGAAGGATAAGTCCCATGACCGACTCTTCCTAAGGGCCCCAAGGGCAGGACACAGACAATTCCAGGAACCTAGGGGCTGTAGCGCACAGTTGTAATGCCTCTAAACTGCTTTATGCACCCCAATGTATCACGGGAAAGACAGAGTAGGGAGAGATGGCTGACTACTGACACGTACCAGAGTTCACATGGGGGTGGGGAGGTTGAGCAGCTGCTCTGTCACTACCTCCTCCCACCCATTGGTTTTCTGGAACTACCCACCACTTTCTGAAAGACAAAATGTGCAGGCCCAGGGTTCTCCTCTGCCCCCAGCTGCTGCACTGCTGACCTCTGCTCACCCCAGTAAGGTCTCGCTTCTCGAACTGCCTCTCCAGAAACATGTGCTCCCCTCAGTGAGTGTGGCCCCCCAGATCCCACTCCCACACCAGGAGACCTTGGAGGAGATAAAATGCAAAGCCAATCTTACCCAAAGTGGAAATGAGGTCAAAGGCCAAGTGCTGAACTTAAACAAATAACACAAGTAGGTAGAAGCAAAATTAGAAAGGCCAAGGAATAAAACGAACTCCAACTAGCTAGAGACTAAAGGGTAACGAGAAAACATTTGGCAGATCTATGCGAAGCAAAAGAAAGAACACGGACAGGGCAAGACCATTACTCAATGAACATAACATAAGAACATGAGAGCGGCCGTACTGGGTCAGACCAAAGGTCCATCTAGCCCAGTATCCTGTCTACCGACAGTGGCCAGCGCCAGGTGCACCAGAGAGGGTGGACCGAAGACAATGATCAAGCAATTTGTCTCCTGCCATCCCTCTCCAGCCTCTGACAAACAGAGGCCAAGGACACCATTTTATCCCCTGGCTAATAGCCTGGAAGAGAGGAAAACAGTAACAGAAAATGTGGAAATGGCAGAGGTGCATAATGAATTCCTTGGTTTGGTTTTCACCCCAAAAGTTGGTGGTGGTTGGTATGGCTGTCCCTGGTGGAGGGAGAGTCTGGGGCAACCCCTCTCCCCCACTCCAGTTCCCCAGGCATGGGCCCAGGGCAATGAGGCCACGTCCCTGCCCAACCCCACCGCACTCTCCCTGCCCACTGCACCACACTTCTCCATGGCAATGAGAATTGGAGCATCCATGGGAAATAAGAACCACCCAGAAAACTACAGACCAGTCAGCTTAACTTCTGTGCCAGGAAAAATAATGCAGCAAATAATTAAGGAATCTATTTGGAAACATCTGGAAGATAAGAAAGTGATAAGTAACAATCGGCATTGGTTTGTCAGGAGCAAATCATTTCCAACCCCCCGGTAACTTTCTTTGCTAGGATAACAAGCTATGTGGATACGGGGAATCATAGAACCACAGAGCTGGAAGAGACCTCAGAAGGCATCAAGTCCAGCCCCTTGCCCTAGGCAGGACCAATCCCAACTAAATGAACCCGCCAGGGCTGTGTCAAGCCGAGACTTAAACACCTCTAGGGATGGAGACTCCACTACTTCCCTAGGTAACCCCTTCCAGTGCTTCACCACCCTCCTAGTGAAATAGTTTTTCCTAATATCCAACCTGGACCTCTCCCTCCACAACTTGAGACCATTGTTCCTTGTTCTGCCATCTGTCACTACTGAGAACAGCCTTTCTCTGTCCTCTTTGCAACCTCCCTTCAGGAAGTTGAAGGCTGCTCTCAAATCCCCCCTCACTCTTTGCTTCTGCAGACTAAACAGACCCAAGTCCCTCAGCCTCTCCTCGTAGGTCATGTGCTCCAGCCCCCTAATCATTTTTGTTGCCCTCTGCTGCACCCTCTCCAATGCGTCCACATCCTTTTTGTAGTGGGGGGCCCTGAACTGGACACAATACTCCAGATGTTGCCTCACAAGAGCTGAATAAAGGGGAATAATGACATCTCTGGATCTGCTGGCAACGCTCCTCCTAATGCAACCTAATATGCCATTAGCCTTCTTGGCTACCAGGACACACTGTTGACTCATATCCAGTTTCTCATACACTGTAACCCCCAGGTCCTTTTCTGCAGAACTGCTACTTAGCTGGTTGGACCCCAGCCTGTAACAATGCTTGGGAGTCTTCCCAAGTGTAGATGTGGTATATCTAGACTTTAGTAAAGCATTTGATACAGTTTTGCATGACCTGATTAATAAACTTGGGAACTACAACCTAGATGGGGCTACTATAAGGTGGGTGCGTAACTGGCTGTATAACCATCCCCAGAGAGTAGTAATCAATGATTCACAGCCATGCTGGAAGGGCATATTTAGTAGGATCCCTTAAGGATAAGTTCTGGGTCTGGTTCTATTCAATATCTTCATCAGTGATTTTGATAATGGCATAGCGAGTACACTTATTAAGTTTGCAGATGATACCAAGCAGAGAGGGGCTGCAAGTGCTTTGGAGGATAGGGTCATAATTCAGAGTGATCTGGACAAACTGGAGAAATGGTCTGAAGTAAACAGGATGAAATTCAGCAATGACAAATGCAATGTGCTCCACCTAGGGAGGAACAATCCATTACACATACACAAAATAGGAAATGACTGCATAGGAAGAAATAATGTGGAAAGGGTTCTGGGGGTCAGAATGAACCACAAGTTCAATATGAGTCAATAACGTAACACTGTTGAAAAAAAAAAAAAAGAACAGCATTCTGGAAACTATTAGAAGGAATGTTGTAAGTAAGACATGAGAAGTAATTCTTTTGCTCCGCTCTGCTCTGATTAGGCCTCAACTTGAGAATTCAGGAAACATGTGGACAAATTGGAGAAGGTTCAAGGGGGAGTAACAAAAATAATTAAAAGGTTTGGAATACATGACCTATGATGGAAAAACTGATAAAATTGGCTTTGTACAGTCTGGAAAAGAGAAGTCTGAGAAGGGGCATGATCACATTTTTCAAGTACATAAAAGGTTGTTACTAGGAGAAATGAGAAAAATTATTCTTCCTATCCTCTGATGATAGGACAAGAAGCAATGGGCTTAAATTCCAGCAAGGGTAGGTAAGATTAGACTTCAGGAAAAAACTTCCTAACTGTCAGGGTGGTAATTGTCAAAGGAGGTTGTGGAATCTCCATCACTGGAGACTTTTAGGAGCACATGAGATCTGTCAGGGATGGGCTAGATCAGGCTACTGTTTGCGGCCTGCGGTGCAGTTTGAGTATATGCGGGGCTCAACATGTGGCCTGCGGATGGGAGCCAAAACAAAAAAAGTACAGCTGGTCCCTGAGTCGCGAACGGTCGACTTACGACCGTTTGCAGTTACAACCAAAGCTGTCATAAATGACGGACCCCGAGTTACGAACGCGATCCGTGCTTACGAACAGCACGATCGCGTGTAACTCTATGGGGGCCGACTTACGAATGAACCGAGTTACGACCAATTGCTTGGTCCATAACCGGTTCATAAGTCGGGAAGAGGCTGCAGTCAATATAATGCTCTTCTGTTGATATGTGTTTTAGTAGTTAAATTCCTGGACTGTCATTGCTCATTACACGTGCTGGCATATGGGTGGAAATCCAGTAAATATTGCATTTTATTAATATCAGCAGAACTGACCTAAATGGGGCCTGCATGTTGTGTCGTCTGGCCTTAATCTTTGTATTTATGTCTGTCAGTGTGAAAGAAGCTATTTGCATATATTTGCATGTACATGCAACCACACTTACGTTGTGGCCCTCAGCATGTGCTGTGCGTATCCTTGTGGCCCCTGGAGCTTCCAAAGTTGAGTAGCCCTGGTCTAGATGATGCTTGGTCCTGCCATGGGGGCAGGGGACTGGATCAGATGACCTCTCGTGGTCCCTTCCAGTCCCATGATTATATGATTCTACACTTTAAATCATTAATGAAAATAGTGAATATCCTTAAGACTGATCCCTGTGGGACACCAATAGATATACCCTACTGGTTTGACAGTGAACCACTGATAACTACTTACAGCCAGTTGTATGCTCACCTTATAGTAATGTCATCTAGACCAGTGGTTTTCAGACTTTTTCATCTGCCCCCCGTCCAAATAAGAGCATCTACCATGTACCCGAATCTGACATAGGGAGAGGCAGCCCCTGCAGGCGTGTCATGTGTCTCCCCCTCCCCCCCGCCCAGTTTTCTGCCTTCCATTCAGCAACAGTTTCTAGTAGTTTTCAAAACTCTGGCGCATGCCCCCATAGAGGGTGCAGAGGAATGTTTGGCAGGGCTCAGGTCAGATCTGAGCCACAGGGCTTAAAAAGGGAGCCCCATCTCCATCCCCTGATTCACCCCAGCAGGCCCCCCAGTCTATCTGGGTTGGGGACTTAGCCAACTATTGTAGCTCAAAGGAGGGGTTCAGCTTAAAAAGCCTCCCCTTTCAGTTGCAAGTTTGGTGGTGTCCCTCCCCCCCTCCTCCCGACAGGCTGGGTGTCCCACTGAGGTGAGTTAGGGATGGAGATGGGGCTCCCTGCCTGAGCCCCACCTGGTGCTGCCACTCACTCCCCCACCAAGAATACTTCTCCGTGCTGTGCTAGGGGGACCCCCAAGTACTTCTCTGTGCTGCACTGTGGGGAGAGGCTCAGAAAACCTCTCATTCTGAGTCACCCAGCAGAAAGGAAACTCACCAATGTGCTGCAGCGTTAATCGAAAGGAGATGAAATGTTGATTAGATTGCCATGCCTTACAAAACAAAATGTGTTGGCCGCCATTACAGAATTTTCCTCCTCTGATGCAAGAAAGGGGCATGTGTTCCCCAGTTTGAACACCCCTTGCCTAGTTTGCTTATCAGTCTGCTCTGTGGGACTGTGTCACAAACCTTACCAAAAATCAAGATATATCATGTCTAGGGCTTCCTCTTCTCCCCCACTGGCCAGTAGCCCTGTCACAGAAGGAAGATAGGTTTGCTTCGGCATATTGTGTTCTTGACAAATCTATGCTGGCTATTCCTTATCACCCTGTGATGCTCCAGAGCTTACAAATTGATCGTTCCATAATTTGTTCCAATATCTTTCCAGGTAGTGAAGGTCAGCTGACTGGACTATAATTCCCCATGTCCTCTTTGTACCCCTTTTAAAAACATACCCTACGTTGCTCTGTTCCAGCCTTTTGGGAGCACACAGAGATAATTGCTAATGGTTCTGAAATTGCTTCGTCTAGTTTCTTGCATAGCCCTAGGATGGATTTCATCAGGCCCTGGTGACATGAATACATCTAATTTCTCTAAGTGCACTATAACCTGCTTTTTCCCTGTTTTGGCTTCCATTTCTTCCCCCTTGCTGTCAGAAATAATGATGTTGACTAGCTGGTCACTGTGACGGGCCGTCAACGGCTCGCACGCCGAGCGGCCCAAGCTGCCGGGAGACGAGCGGGGCTGCGGGCAAAACCCCCCCGTGCCACAGGGCCGCCGGAGAATGGTGGTGGGGCCGAAACCTGCCGCCGCGCCTGCGCCAGCGGGGGGCCGTGGCTGGGGAAGCCGCTACGTCACTGGAGGGGTGGGACCTTCTGACCACGGCCAGCCCGGTGGGCCAGTTTAAAAAGGCCCGCCGGCAGAGAGGAGGGGGGCAGCCTTCTCCCGGGGAGGTAGAAGAGACCCAGGGCCCAGGACAGATCGGGTGCGTGACCGAGGCCGGCAGGCGGCCCGTCTCCATCCCCGGGGCTCTCAAGATGACCCCCGCAGCCAGCGGTCGACCAGTCCTGGGTCGGAGGATGACCAGGACAAACCCCATTGCCCTCGGAAAGAGCGGCTTGGCCGGGACAAGATCTGCGGGAGCAAACAGACCTGCGGGACGTCGGCGGAGCAACCCCGAACCCGGACCCCCGAATCCTGGTAGGCCTCGGGGAACGGCAAGGGTACTCGAGGGACCAGGGAAGGGGAGGAAGGAGCCCGGGGCGGGGGCCTTTTGGCGACTGTGGGCGGATGGGTTACGGGAGGAAACACCCCCGTCTGCCGTGCAGGGGCGAGAGCGAGCCCCCGCACTTAGGGCCCCGGGCTGGGACCCGGAGAGAGGGCGGGCCTGGGTCCCCCTCCCCATCCCCCTTGAAGACCCAACCGCTGTCAGAATCGGAGCACGCACAAACCAGTGAACCGTGGCGACCGGATGGTAGGGTGGGCCAGGGGTATCGGCCCTTTGAGGCACCAGACTAGGGGCGCAGGCCCCACCCTGCTAAGGCGGGGCATAGACACGGGGTCCGCTGAACCCCCCTCTCCTGCTCGGCAGGGAGGGGGTGATCGCACCCACCTGACGGGACGCCCGACCGGGGAGCTGAGCCGGGGACCTGGTTAGAGGATGAAGGGGTTTGCTGAGCCCCCCTGCCCACCCGGGAGGGGGTGATCGCACCCCACGACTCGTCCACAGTCACCATTAACCTATTTAGTGAAGACTGAAGCAGAAAATGCATTAAAATGTCGCTTTCCTGAGGTTATCAGCTTTCAGGGCCTTTTCTCCTGCTAAGCAGGGGACATCCATTCTTCTGCATCTGTCTCTCGCTCCTAATGAGTTTGAAGAATCCCTTCTTCTTGCCTTCCATGGCCCTTGCTAGGCGTAACTCACGTTGTGCTTTTGCCTTTCTAACTTTGTGTGCTGCTCTTTTGTGCTCCTCCTTGGCAGCTTGCCCTTGCTCCCCTTTCGTGGAATTTCCTTTGGATTGGAGGGTCATTAAAGTGTGGTGGATGGAGCCACATTGGCTGCTCACTATCCCTCTCCTTCCTTCTCATCTAGGCACTTTGCTGCTGTTCCTGTAGCATTGTCTCCTTTGTACCCCTTCCCATGGGACCTTATTACCCCTCCTGAATCTGGAGAAATAATAAAAGAGTGCGAGGCCTGCATCAAATCCCCACCCTCTCCTGGGCCAATGGACAGCGAGGAGCCCCGCCCCTTGTGCTAGTTAACTAAAGGTAAAAAAGTCCCCTGACAGCAGGAGGCCAAGGAGCCCTGCTACTCTCCCAATGCGAGACTGGTTTGGAAAGGCACCTGATTAGAGCATTAAAATCCAGGACCCAGTTGGCAGCATCTGTGGCTGCCTCAGAAAGGGCACCAAGGAGTCAGGGAGCCTGGACTCCAGCGCTGCTATTCCCTGTACAACAGAGGTCTCCTAAAGCAGCTCCTGCTTTGCAGCTGTGCCTGGGTTGCCTAGGGAACGCATGAGCCCCGTTGTTTGGGGTGTGACCCCCGCCCCACCTAGGGAAGCAGCCCCGTAGCTCACAGCACACTTTGAAAGAAATCTTTTCAAGTCAGAAGCAAGGCACCGGGTTTAATGCAAGACAGAAAGTTACCAAGCAGCAAAACACGGCATTGAAAGGTCCTGGGGACGCAGATGCAGCATGGCACTAATGCCCAGCACTGCTCTTCCTCACGCACGCTTCTAAGAGACACCCAGGTGTGAGTCTGGCCAGGGGTGCTGCTCCCTGATCTCAGCACAGCGGCAGCTGGAATTCCCTGGGGGTTGAGTCGAAAGTGCTGCAATGAGGGAGGTCCTTTGGGGCAGTGCAGCACTGCTCTGCCCTGGGGGGGTCTCTGGAAAGCCCTGTACCTCAGGGAGGATGTGCCTGCTGCTTCCAGAGGACAGGATGGCTGGGGAAGGCATGGCACGGCCTTTCTTGGGAAGGCACAGACACGCTGATTGTGCTCAGCTCCTGCACTGAGCGGGAAGACAGCTTCTTGTGCCTGTCCCCTTGGGCAGCTGTGCAGGGGCTGGGCCTGACTTGCTTTAAGAAGGGAGCCTGTCACTGCACAAGGAGCCAGATGGTGGATGTGTCAGCCCGGGGACTTGAACATGCAGCAGCTTTCGTAAGCGTCTGTCATTCCTTGACCAGACCATGCTCCTCGGGGAGCTGCAGCAGTTCAGCAGGAATTGGGCCACCCGTGGAGTCGCTGCCACACAAGGTGCAATAGTCATTGCTGCAGAAGGACAAACTTTCCAGCTCCAGAGCCTCCTGTGGCAGGAAGTCACCCTCCCCGCCCCGTAAATACGGGAGATGAGTCGCACTCACATCTGGGCTGCCACAGTTGGTCTCGCTTCTTGCACCTGCCTCATCCGAGTGGCTCTGTAGGAACAAAGATGGCAGCCTGGCCGCCACATCTTCCACGTGCACATACCTGCTCCGGGGCTCGTGCTGCTCGGGCCCAGGGGCAGGGCCACAAAGCTCCTCCTGAGGCGTCACTTTGCTCTTTGCCAGTGTCTTGAAGGAGAGCAGGGAAATGACGTCCTGAGCTCCCAGACCAAGGACTCCATCCACAGGCGTTTTGCTCAGGTTGGCAGCCTCGTCTCTTGTGAGCTGGCCGTGCGCCTCGTTCCGTCCCACCCAGTCCTGCAGCGAGGAGCAGCAAACGCTGCTTAGCAAGGGGAGGCCGAGTTTGCAAAGGACGTCTTGGCAATGGCAAGCAGGCCAGGGGCCGAATTCAGTTCTGCCTCAGTGCAACTCCACTGAGTGACCCAAGTAATGGAGTGGTGGGCGAACCAGGCCCCGGCCTTCACTCCCGAGTCATGCCCTAAGCAGCCTCTGCTGTTTTGGCTCCCGGACTACTTAGCAAAGGAAGGCGGAAGGGCATAAGGAAAAAGACACTTCACTAGTGAGGCAGGCAATGCTCCCAGGGTTTGATTTTGCACGTGCCAGGTGCTGGCTGGACCCATTGTAATTTCTGAGCATCAGAAGCAATGCTAATTTACCCAGCAGGCCTCAAAGGCTAGGGGGCAGGGGACTTGACATCCTGTGGGTTAGCAACAAAGCTCATCCAAAACCACAAGCCCCCAGGAGAGGAGGGGTGGAGACAGCAGAGAGGAAGGAGACTGACCCAGGAGAACTGCTTTCAGCTGCAAGGGAAAGGCCTCACAAAGGGGCAGTGACTCTCCCTGCTGTGCCCCCCACTGCCCGGGGTAGGAGCAGCTGGATTTAGCAGGGCAGTACGTGCAGGCTGGCTCAGAGAGTCTGGCTGGACATGGAAGAGGCTGCTAGCTGCAGTTGTGGGTGTGATTGGAAAGGTCCAGTGAGGACCAGGCCACAGGATATGGTGGTGGTGCAAAGGAAGAGAGGCAGGGACTGGGACAGGCCCAGATGGGAGGGCTTCATTTCTAGGAGGAGATGAGGTTGGTGATGGAGCAGGAGGAATATGGAGGCAGGTGTCTCAGAGCAGAAGGGGGGGACTTCCAGGTAGACTGAAGCCCTGTGCCAGCATTAGCCAGGTGAAAGCAGCGATGGGGCCCCACAAGCCACCTTCCCGCCCCGGGGAGAAGGATCACGAAGAAGAAAGAATTTGCTGTTACCTTAAAATTCCCATTGTGCAAAGTGTAGAGAGGCTGGAAGAAAGCAGCTGGGGTGGGAACCTTCAGACCGAAGAAGTTCTTTGCCCTGTGGAGAAAGAACGACAGTTCTATCAAACCCAGCGACATGTTCCACCTTCTGCTGCAGCCCTCCAGCACCCTGGGACAGATAAACTGGCACACTTCACCCTCCTCTGGCCACCCTTCAGAAAAGGCCCATTTCACATGGCCACACAGCTGTGTGCATTTCACATTGTGGCAGGGCGTTGCCCCGCGCTGGCCCTTTATGGGGCTGGGAGCCGGAGTGAGGGAAGCCCAGCTGAGGCATGTGAGGAGGGCCCTGCCTCCCGGCCTGCAATGAGAGAGGTAGTCGTGGCCGGGGCTCTCATGGAGGCAGCCCTAAAAGTCCAGGCTGCAAGGAGGCAGCTGCGGTAGGCTGGGGGAGTTTGAGCCAGGGAAGCCCTAGGCCATAATACTGTAAGGCAGGGTTGCAGGAGGCGCGCCCGTGGCCAGGGCGAGGGGCCTGGAGAAACTGCAGTGTGCCCGGAGGGGCTAGAGAGGGACTGGCAGTAGGTCATTGAGGCCAGGAGGGTGCAGCAGGGAAGAACTAGGGGTCCTAGGGAGTAGGGAGGACCCTGGAGGAGGACCAAAGCAAGAACAATGACTCCCCCTCCCCGGAAGGGGCACAGACCAAGGCTGTATCTACATTGGCATGATTGTGCGCAAAAACGTGCTGCCTGTTTACACTGGCGGGGAGTTCTTGCACAAGAACACTGACGTTCTAATGTGTGAAATCGGGGCTGCTTGCGCCAGCACTCAGGAATAAGCCCTTTTGTGCAACTGTTCTTGCGCAAGAGGCCAGTGGAGACAGGCAACATGAATTTCTTGTGCAAGAAAGCCCGATGGTTAAAATGGCCGTCGGAGCTTTCTTGCGCAAGAGAGCGTCCACACTGGCACGGATGCTCTTGTGCAAACGCACATGCCAGTGTAGACGCTCTCTTGCGCAAATACTCTAACGCAAAAACTCTTGTGTTAAAAGTATTTGCGCAAAATCTTGCCAATGTAGACGTAGCCCAAGAGCGGAGTAGTTACTGCCGGAGGACAGTGACCTCAAGAGGACACCTCACCCAAAGGGGGCGCGTCAGCTTTGGAGCAGCCAGTGGCTTCCCCACAAGCCACCCTGAAGGAAGAAGCCGTGTGTAAAAGTGAGTGAACCTGCTACAATAGCAACAGACTATCTGGCAACAACTCGCCCAGATGGATAAAATGAATCTTTGCTAGTCATCAGTGCAGATTCCTTCAAGGTTTCTGAGTTTGAATGTGTGTTGCAGTGCAACAGTGAGACAGAACCGCTCCCCTTTGTATGGCTGCAGCTAGCAGGGCATTTTACCGCAACCGTTTGGTCCAAACCACCCCAGAACTTTTCCAGGAATGAAGCGTCTTACAGAAGTATTAGGCTAATTGCATTGAGAGATCAGATAGCTTTCTTTGATAGGATAACGAGCCTTGTGGATAAGGGAGAAGCGGTGGATGTCATATACCTAGACTTTAGTAAGGCATTTGATACGGTCTCGCATGATATTCTTATTGATAAACTAGGCAAATATAACTTAGATAGGGCCACGATAAGGTGGGTGCATAATTGGCTGGATAACCGTAGTCAGAGAGTTGTTGTTAACGGTTCTAAATCCTGCTGGAAAGGGATAACAAGTGGAGTTCCTCAAGGGTCTGTTTTGGGACCCGTACTGTTCAATATCTTCATCAATGATGTAGATATTGGGATAGAGAGTACGCTTATTAAGTTTGCAGATGATACCAAACTGGGTGGGGTTGCAACTTCTTTGGAGGATAGGGACATAATTCAAAATGACCTTAGCAAGTTAGAGAAATGGTCAGAGGTAAACAGGATGAGGTTTAATAAAGAGAAATGCAAAGTGCTCCACTTAGGAAGGAACAATCAGTTCCATACATACAAGATGGGTAGCGACTGTCTAGGAAGGAGCATGGCGGAAAGGGATCTAGGGGTCATAGTGGACCACAAGTTGAATATGAGTCAACAGTGTGATGCTGTTGCAAAAAAAGCAAATATGATTCTAGGTTGTATCAACAGGTGTGTTGTAAGCAAAACTCGTGAAGTCATTCTGCCGCTCTACTCTGCACTAGTTAGGCCTCAGCTGGAGTACTGTGTCCAGTTCTGGGCGCCACATTTCAAGAAAGATGTGGAGAAAT
Organism: Pelodiscus sinensis; assembly: GCF_049634645.1. Classification (NCBI taxonomy): domain Eukaryota; kingdom Metazoa; phylum Chordata; order Testudines; family Trionychidae; genus Pelodiscus; species Pelodiscus sinensis. Next base: position 41,194,694 of record NC_134726.1, on the reverse strand, counting down.
TGGAAAGGGTACAGAGAAGAGTGACAAGAATGATTAAAGGTTTAGAGAACATGACCTATGAAGCCAGGCTTCATGAACTGGGCTTGTTTAGTTTGGAAAAAAGAAGATTAAGGGGGGACATGATAGCGGTTTTCAAATATCTAAAAGGGTGTCACAAGGAGGAAGGAGAAAATTTGTTCCTCTTGGTTTCTGAGGACAGGACAAGGAGTAACGGGCTTAAAGTGCAGCAGGGGAGGTTTAGATTGGACATTAGGAAAAAAATCCTAACTGTCAGGGTGGTCAAATATTGGAATAAATTGCCAAGGGAGGTGGTGGAATCTCCCTCTCTGGAGATATTTAAGAACAGGTTAGATAGACATCTGTCAGGGATGGTGTAGACGGAGCTTGGTCCTGCCTTGAGGGCGGGGGGCTGGACTCAATGACCTCTCGAGGTCCCTTCCAGTCCTATTATTCTATGATTCTATTATTCTAACCCTGAACTGTTCCTTCTGCCTTCTGGAAGGTCTCAGCTGGGCTGAGGTTGCCCCAGCCTGGATGGGCATTGCCAGTCCAAAGGCAGGAGAGTCAGGGTCAGAGAGCAGAGGCAGTATTGTCTTAGAATCAGGAGGCAGGAAGTGGCTCAGAGTCAGGCTGGAGTCAGATGCACTGAGCCAAAGTCTGTGTGGCTCCTGGGGAAAGCCTGGGGGCTAAATAGGGCCACCTGGCCAGTCAGAGAACAGCAGGGTACTCGCTCTGCTCTTGTGGGTGGTGCGTCCTTCCACAGCGCTCCTTGGCTGTAGCTCTGCAGGGTCTCCCGCTGGGGCTGTGGGAAGATGAGCGGCCCCAGGTTCTGTTAGACCTCGGTTCTAACTCCTGTCTCTTTCGACGTTTCCCCATTGTCACTAACACTAGCCAGATTCAGCCCCATACTGCAGCACCTTCACGCCACTCAGGAAACTCCTTGTTTCTGCAAAGAGATGCACCTCTCAAGAGTGCCCACGTGTTGGGGCTTGCCAGTGGCAGATCCGAACCACTTCCTCTTTACCGCTGGCCCTTTGTTCTGCCAAGAACTTAAGAACATGAACTCTTGATCAGCTGGCTGGGTCACACTGGCACGTCACACCCTAGATACTGTAGTTCCTGTTGGAAGTGTCCAGCTCAGGAAGGCAGATTGATCATCACTAGCCAATGCTGCACATCGGTCACCCTTCCTCTACATCTATGCAAAGTAGCACAACAGTTTGTAAATGTCTTCGAACTACAGGAGACCTTGTGCACCCTGGGCCCTCTGCTCAGCGGGTATTGGCTCATTAGCAATTGCACGCTCATGGAGACAGCAAGCCTGAGAGTGGGCACACCGAGCCTATGGCATTCAAAGATCTCATTCTGATGCCGAGGCAGGAGTCAGACCTGATGCATGGACACATGATATACACTCACTAAACTTTAAAACTACTTGTCACTAGAAAAGGCAGCAGTGGTTTGTGTGAAGGACTGTACTGTACCTCGAGGAAAGCCTGGCGTTCAGAATGATGTAGAGAATGACAACGAGGCATACGGGAATGAACATCATGTGTATCATGCTTGTGCCAAAGGACGGTCTAGGCTCCCGGAAACCTATCAAAAGAATTATTCCATTAACAGAATCAACTAACAAAGGACCCTGTCAAAAGTGGAATTCAATCCAGATTCTTGGAGAAACAAGCAATGCAAATGAACCTCGCTGCTAAAACCTTGTAAGAACGGGGCCTGACTATCAAAGGCTGGAAGACTCTGATCTTGAGCCATGAACTGGCTGCTGACGGCCCCTCCATTTCCCAGCTTGACCCTTTCTCCTTCTGTTTCAGAAAGGTACTTCAGGGCTCATACAAAACAAGGAGTTAGGGAACAACGTTCTTTGCACCTTCTCTTCGAAATTCAGTTGTCTGGCTCCACTCACTCCACTGGCTTTTATAAGTATTCTTCTCTTGGGAAGTTTTGCAGCGAATTCTTGCAGTATAATTGATGCCTGCTTCAAACTCTATAGCTTCGATATCTACCTCTGTCGCTGAGCTGAGCAGCTGTTTGTGCTGGGCCTGCTGAAAATTAGCAAGAGAAAGCTCCGTTAGGCCCACACAACAAAGGGCTGGGATGCGGAACAATTGGACAACTCCCTAGTCAGGCCTGGCATTCTTAGGTGCAAGTCTGAGGTCCGTGAATACTCCCATCTGAGCCCTGCATTCAGGAGCCTTCTCTGCTCACAAGGCCTCACGATACCAGAGGCAGGATTCCGATGGGAAGGACTCACAAACCTCACGTAACAATGTCATGTAAGGGAGGCAGCAGCCTCAACTAGGGGTGCCCGGGGTGTTTGCTGAGCACCTGTTCCCACAGTCTCACTCTCAGTGGCCCAAGCTGGACAAGCGATGGACAGAGCTCGTCAAGGGGAGGCTAGTTCAGCATGAAAACCCCTCGATGGGGCTGCCAGGACAGACGCCCCCCAGAGTCCTTGCTGAGCCGGAGGGGGCCTCTGCTGAGCATGTGCAGAGCTTCTTGGGTTGTTTTCATAGGTTCTCTGGACTGCTTGTGCTTGCTTGGTAAGGGATGGGGGCAGGGACAGTTGTTCCGCACCCCGGAGGGAAAGCAAGGGGCAGCCGTGGCCGGTGTAGGTGGACTGGCTTGCTGGGAAGAGCCCAGTGCAGACTGGAAAGCCCAGGCCAGGAGGGAGAGAGACACAGGTCCCTGCCTAAGAGAGGTGATGGCCGAGGAGCTGGCAGCCTAGTGCCGGTGCCCTTGGGGGACCACCCAGCAGAACATGGGGGCAGTTGCTCAGAACCGTGGCTGCAGGCATTCGTGCCTGCTTCGGCCAGGCTGAGCGCTGGGTTTGTTACCTCCCAGGAGGCACCGTGTTTCTTATACGACAATTCAAACTGAAGCATTTTCTGTAGCCTCTCTGGTACACTCCACTGGAACCGACACAGACTGGCACTCAAGTTGCTCTGCAGGTTGAAGGGAGGGTCGCACTTAACTGGGAACAGAGAGAGGAGTTACTCCCAGTACTCGGCTGTGGGAGACGTGGAGAGCACAGAGCACAGTCCCAGGCTGCTCGCGGCTGGGGGCATCACTGTGGTTCCACAAATCCCCTGATCCTGGGGCCAGCGGGACACAAAGCAACCCCCAGTGCAGGTTAAAGCAGCCACCTGGCTTCTGGAAGTGAACACCAGCTGCAATGATCCCCAAGAGGCTGCTCTGCCAGCGAGGGCTCACAGAGCCGTGAATGCTCCAGCCCCTCCCACCATGAACACGCCGACATGCTCTGAGCTGGGGGCAGGGACCAGAGGGCTGCTGCACAACGGGAGAGTCCTAAATCTTAAATCAGGCAACATGTTCCACAGAATTTCCCTGGATAGTAATTCCATGCTCCAAGAATAAGAAGAGACCAGTTGCGATATACCATCGACTACCTGACCAGGATAGTGCTAGTGACTCCAAAAGAGGAAGATTAGAGAGGCTATAAACATCAAAAACTCAATAATAGCAGGGATTTCAACTGTCCCCATATTGACTGGGGACACGTCACCTCAGAATGGGATGCAGAGATAAAATGTTTTGATACCTGAAGTGACTGCTTCTTGTAGCGATTGATTCTGGAACCCACAAGGGGAGAGGCAGTTCTTGGTTTAGTCCTAAGTGGAGTGCAGGATCTGGTCTAAGAGGTACATATAACTGGACCGCTTGGACATAGTGACCACAATGTAAGAAAATTTAACATCCCTGTGGTAGGGAAAACACCTCAGCAGCCCAGTCAACCTGTGGAACTCCTCGCCAGAGGATGTGGTGCAGACTAGGACTTTAACAGGGTTCAAAAATCAGCTAGCTAGATTCCTGGAGGTTACGTCCATCAATGGCTATTAGCCAGGATGGGTGGGGGTGGTCTCCCTAGCCTCTGTCTGGAGGTGGGTGATGGGGCGGGATCACGTGAGGATTCCCTGTTGTGTTCCCTCCCTCTGGGGCACCTGGCCTTGGCCACTGTGGGCCGACAGGACGCTGGGCTGGACGGGCCGTTGGTCTGACCCACCCTGGCCGTTCTGATGTTCTTATGTCCGTTAGGCAGCTCTTCGGGACACTCTGCATTGGGAAGGGGCCTTTTGTCCCCAGCCCTTCCCCCATTCCAGCAAACAGTGCTACTGTCTTGCTGTGGCCCTGCCTGGGCCTGCCAGCAGGAGGAGCCCCACTGTTCAGAGGGCGGGGGGGCTCGATGGTAGATAACAGGGCAAGGGAGGGTGGGGGCAGGATGAGAGATCTCTGCCCCCGTATGTAACAAGTGCAGGCCATGCTGCCCAAGGGGCCGCACTGGCTGCATCTCCATCAATCTCACGTTGTGCCACTGAAGAGTCGCTCTTGGAACTTCACAGGCCAACTGTTCCCCGTGCTGCGGGCCAGGCGGCCTCCTCCCATACCTGCCATGGGCGGTACTCACTGTTCAGCTTGGCTTTGTATTCCGGGAACGCAACGTACGCACGGTCCCCCCCCGAGAAACCGCCATGCAGCGAGACTCGGAAGCTCTCGTACTCCGTTAACTGGTCTGTCCTGTTCATGGTGCAGTGCAGTTGGCTCTGCAGCTGGTCTCGGGCAGCGAGCGTGCAGCTGGAGTTCTCGTCCCCGACTAAGCTGGAATAATTAAGGGGCGGGAAGTTTCTCGTGGACAGGGTGTGGCTGCTTAACGGTGCATGTGCCAGTCGCCACAGTGAGGAGCACTTTGCACAGGGCCTGTTGAACTGGGCTTTCAGGTTGTAAATGCCACGGAAGGCAGCCCTGGGTGCAGCGAGCGCCTTGCGCGGCGGAGTGGGAAAAGGACGACAGGTGAAAGCCAACCCCACCAGCGAGGAGCTGGAGGGTGACTCAGGCGTTGGGTTTGCGGGCGAATTCTGGGTCAGAGTTCAGTGCCAAGGAATCCAGAGAGCCCAGACTGCCCCGGGGCCCAGCACAGCCCGCCACGAGGATGCACGGAGCTCACCTTGTGAAATGCACCTGGAAGGGTCCGTCCCCCACACTCTTCTCTGGCTCCCACACACAATCTACCTGTTTGATGTAGTTATTCACACAGCTCAGGTTGCCAGGAAATTCTGCTGAGGAACGAGCCGAGATGCTCAGCATGCGTGCAACCAACAGCTGGCCTCGGCCCCTCCGCCACGCTGGGCCCAAGCCGCCCCTTGCGCTAGGCTGCTCTGTCTGTCCCACCCCCACCCCTTGCTGGCTTATTGCCGTATGGAGTGCGACTGTAAACTCCTAGGGCAGGGCACAGGTGGGAGTTTCTCTGATCTCTAAGCTGAGGAGGGGAAACGGGCCCCGAAGGCTCTCTGACCTGTCCTGTTCTGGGGGGGGAAGTGGAGAGAGAGAGAGTGGGGGAGAAAGAACCAGCCAGATGAAGGCCCCCAGTCGTGGCTGCCCCTTACCTCTTCCTTCCCCTCCTGCAGAGAAGAAAATGGCAGCAATGCAGAGTGGCAGGCTCTGGCGCCAGATGTGCTTTCCCATGGTAAATGTGTCTGAAATACAAAGTATGTTGGGGCAGAAAGGGCTTTGGGTGTCTCTATGGCAACATACAGAGGTGTGTCAATCACCAGCCCTGCATCTGCTCTCCTCCCGGCAGCCCCCCTGCGAAAGCCAATATTTAAAAGGGCTCTAGAGGTGATCGTGGCAATTACAGACCAGTAAGTCTAACGTCGGTATCGGGAAAATTAGTCGAAACAACAGTAAAGAATAAAATTGTCAGACACGTAGAAGAACATAATTTTTTGGGAAAAAGTCAACTTGATTTCTGCAAAGGGAAATCCTGTCTTGCTAATCTATTCGGGTATGTCCACACTGCAAAGTTAATTTGAAATAACAGCCGTTATTTCGAATTAACTTTAATAGCATCTATACATGCAAACGGCTATTTCGCAATTAATTTGAACTAGTGGAGCGCTTAATTCGAATTCGGTAAACCTCATTCCACGAGGAGTAACGCCAAATTGGAAATAGCTATTTGGAATGAAGTGCTGTGTAGACACTTAACTCGAAATAGGGGGCCTCCAGCCTTCCCAGGGAGCCCTGGTGGCCACTCTGGGCACAACCAGGAAAACTTCCTCTGCTCTCCCCCAGCCCCGGAGCCATTAAAGGAGTAGACCCTGGCCACAGTGCCCGTGCCAGCTCCAAGCCTGCCAGCCCAGAGCCAGCAGTGGCCCCAAAACATAAGCCAGCAAGCCACTGGCAGCCAGCCCTCCGCCGCTCCCCAGGAGCAGTCTGCCAGCTCCCAGGAGCCTGCCGGGGCTGGAGAAGGCAGGCGCCTTCCTGGTCTAGGGTGGAGCTCATGGACCTTATTCAGGTTTGGGGGGGATGCCCCCAATGCCCATGATCTCCGCACTAGATGGAGGAATGCAGCTGTCTATGGCGGGCTAGCTGCCAGCCTGGCCACCAAAGGCCACATGCGAACCCAGGAGCAGGTTTGCATGAAAATCAAGTTGGTCCGGCAAGACCCCCAACCTTGGGGCCCTAAGTTTCCCCTCCCCCTTCTTCCCCTTGCTTCCTCCTTCCAGCTCCCTCCTCCCAGGTTTCCCCCTCCCCTCTTCCACCCTCTCTCTTCTCCTCTCTCACCTCCTTTTCCCAGTCTCCCCAGAGGTTCATCCCCCCCCACCCCCAGTTTTGTTCAATAAATCCAGTTTCTATTTTTGAACATACATGTCTTTTGTTTGACATCGGGAAGGGGCGGCTAGGGAGGGGTAAGTGGAAGGATGTGAGGGAGGAATGGGGCACAAGCCTCCAGTGGGGAGGACTGGGGTGGCTCTGAGGGCCCCTCGGGATAGACGCTCTCCCGCAGGGCCTCCTGGATCATGACAGCCACCTGATGGACCCCCCTGGATGGCAGCCTGCAGCAAGTGCAGCCGGGCTGATGGCAACGACCCCACGAGATGCACTAACATGCCCAGGGGCAGCTCTGGCTCCATGTAGCCGAGTGCTGTGGTGTCCCGAGTGGGGGCACTCAGGGCACTCCAAGCCAGGACTGCTTTGCTGTCCCTCATCGAGGTAGACAAGCAAGTGGGAAACCCTGAGAACTGTCTGTCTGGGGTGGGGGTAGGGTCCCTTTAAGCACAGAGCTCAGTTAGCAGCCCCATATACTAAGTCCTAAGCTGATGCCCTGCTGACACTGGTTCCGGCCAGCCTTAACTTCGGTTCAGGGTCCACTCAGTGTGGACGCACTATTTCGAAATAGCAAAACGCTATTTCAAAATAGTTTGTGTGTATAGATACATTAATTCAAATTAACTATTTTGAATTAAGTTAACTCAAATTAACTCTGTAGTGTAGATATAACCCCTTCAAAGAACTCTAAGGGTAACAAACATGTGGACAAGGGGGATCCAGTAGATGTGGCATACTTAGATTTCCAGAAAGCCTTTGACAAGGTCCCTCACCAAAGGCTCTTGTGTAAATTAGGTTGTCCTGGGATAAGAGGGAAGATCCTTTCATGGATTGAGAACTGGTTAAAAGACAGGAAACAAAGGGTAGGAATAAATGGTAAATTTCCAGAATAGAGAGGGAACTTCAAAAAGATCTCACCAAACTGAGTGATTGGGCAACAAAATGGCAAATGAAATTTAATGTGGATATGTGTAAAGTAATGCACATTGGAAAAAACCCCTACTATATATACAATATGATGGGAGCTAATTTGGCTACAACTAATCAGGAAAGAGATCTTGGAGTTATCATGGATAGTTCTCTGAAAATGTCCCCGCAGTGTGCAGTGGCCGTCAAAAAAGCAAATAGGATGCTAGGAATTATTAAAAAAGGGATAGAAAATAAGACAAAGAATATCTTACTGCCCCTGTATAAAGCTATGGTACGCCCACATCTTGAATACTGTGTACAGATGTGGTCTCATCTCAAAAAAGATCTACTGGCATTAGAAAAGGTTCAGAGAAGAGGAACTAAAATGATGAGGGGTTTGGAACGGGTCCCATATGAGGGGAGGTTAAAGCGACTGGGACTTTTCAGCTTAGAAAAGTGGAGACTGAGGGGGGTTATGAGAGAGGTCTATAAAATCATGAGTGGTGCGGAGGGTGAATAAGGAAAAGTTCTTTACTTGTTCCCATAATACAAGAACTAGAGGGCACCAAATGAAATTAATGGGCAGCAGGTTTAGAGCTAATAAACCAGCACGGCCATTCTTATGTTCTTGTGACCGAGGGCACTGCAGGGATTACGTGGCCCACAGCTCCTCTCCAGAGCCAGATGCTTTAACTCATCCCTCCACCACCAGCCTCCCGCCTGGACCTAGCACCCTGCAGAGAGACCTGGGAAGAGCCATGCACGCCGATGGCACCGGCCTGTCTTTCACGGTGCTTCTTCGAACAACAGCTCCCCCGGTCCCTTTCTAATCTCTGCCTGCCACCGTCACAGCCTCTGCTGAGCCTCTTCCCTCCTCACCCCTTCTCTTGGCCAGAGGAAGGCCCTTCACCCCGCTGGCGGGGCCTTGTCAGCTGGCATTGGCCTGACCTGTGGCTACAGGGCTGAGGTGTCCGGTGAGATGCCTCCAGCTCGCACAGGAGCAGTGTGACCCTGCTTTGGAAACAAGCCAGCGTGCAGCCCATGTGCTACTCGAAGGGGCAGCGAACCCGCCGGAGGGCAGAAGGTGTCCAGGAACCAGAGCATCGGGGGAAGGGAACACAAGGTGCAGACTCAGTCAAACCCAAGAGCTGTGAAAGGAGCTGTCTTCACCCAGCAGCAGCTGAGGAGCGTCGGCGCCTGACAGCGAGGCCTGCAGAGGCCTGGTCGGGCGAAGTTGGGGAGCTGAGCCGGGGCAGGCTCTGACATGGCTCTCTCCCACTAAGGGCATGTGGTATGCAGGTGCCTGCAGCCCTAGGTACCTGGAAGGGCCTCTCAGGCTCAGAGGTGACACATCCAGAACAAGAGCTACGCCTGGACGCTGAGAGAACAAGGCGCGAGGGGGGGGGGGAATTGGCCACTGAGACAGCTGCCCTCGGGCTGTGGTGTATCCTGCAGCACTGGAAGACTCAAACAGGCATTATGGGCTGATGCCGGGCCCGGGCGAGGGACTGCAGGCTGCACTCTGTGGGCCATCTGGCTAGGGTGACCAGGTGTCCCAATCCTGGGGGCTTTGTCTTGTGGAGGACCCAGTAACCCCACCCTGCCCCCTTGGCCAGACTAGAGGAGAGAGAACGTGGCTTTCTCCTCGCCGCCCAAGAGACTGTCCAGCTGCAGCCACAGGGCCAGAGTGGTGGAGGTCAGTGACGTAGCCTGTGCTTATCCCGGTGCTGAATTTGGCCCATCCTGGGGTCACTTGCTACTCCCCAGGCATCTTAGGACCAGGAGTCTGAAAGTCACCCCCGCCCAGTGGCCCTGGGAGATTTGCTGCCTCGTGTCTGATAGGATTCCACTGGCCTGTCTGTCCCAAGGCCGCAGGCCTGGCACGTGCGGCCGTGCGCTGCCAGGTTCTCCGTGGGGTGGCCCTGGAGCTCTTACTACGCCAGGTAGCGCTGCCCTCGCCGTGCACTGTGAGCGCAGCCCTGGGGCCGGGCTGCTGCTCTCTGGCTGGCACCCGAAACGCCGACCGACGTCCCGCGGAGCTTTTCCTGCCTCACTCGCACTCGGGTTTTGTGGCAGCTGCTGAGTCCCAGCAGGAGGCCCTGCCCAGTGGCGTGGCAGCAGGGGAGCTGGTGCTAGGGGACCGGGTGGGGGGCTGCAGCTCCCCCTGGCTAGCAACGGTTTCCATTCTCGCCAGGGACTGCAGTTTGGTTCAGTGGCTCTCTGCGCCCCTCCCCCAACACCTGCACGACAGGCTAGTGTGGTTTTCAGCCTGACCACAGGCGAGAGGCCCTGGGCCTTCCAAGCGAAGGCTCCTGGTCTGCTCAAATTCCGGGCTGAGTCTGCACCTTGTGTTCCCTTCCACAGACACAGGCCACATGGGAGTTACCCAGACCCTGCGCTCCAGCCAGCGGCTCGGGGAACCTCAGAGGCAGAGGAAAGGGCTCAACATGACCCCCTGCAAGTGCTGAGCAACCTCTGTCTGCAAGGACGGGGCAGCCACAACTCACCGGCTTCTGGAGAGCTGCAAGGCTGCCAGCTTTACGGCCACTGCCTGCTGCCCACACAAGCCCTGGCTGGCACGGGCAGTTTGACCGGGAGCAGCAGCAACTCACACCCCTGGAGAGCCAGGCCAAATGCATCTCCCCAGCGACCGGTGGGCACAAGCCCAAACAGCAGTGTGCCACCAGAGTGCAAAGGGCAGAGCAGGGCTCGGCTCGGGGTGGGGTTGCCAGATGGTCTCCCAAAAAATACCAGACACCGGTATTTAAAAAAAAGGAACGTAGGATAAGTGGCGATCACAGCCCCGCCTCCCAGCTGGGACTCTCAGGCGGGGAGGCGGGGCCACGATCGGTGCTGGGCAGGGACGGATATACGGCAGGGCGAACGGGGCGGCTGCCCCGGGCCCCGCACTTCAGAAAGCCCCGCGCATGCGCCGTGGCAAAGCGGGGCCCCGCGGAAGTCTGCTGCCCAGGGCCCCGCAAAACCGTCATCTGCCTCTGGCGCTGGGAGCCTGTGATTGCGCAGAAGCCTGGTGGGGGCAGGCTCCCGGTTGCTCCCCCCGCCCCTGCCGGGCTTCTGCGCAATCACGTGCTCCAGCGCCGATCGTGGCCCCACCTCCTAGCCGCTCTCCCCGCCCCCACCATGCTTCTGCGCAATCACGTGCTCCTAGCGCCGATCGTGGCCCCGCCTCCCAGCCGCTCTCCCCGCCCCCACCAGGCTTCTGCGCAATCACGTGCTCCAGAGCCGATCGTGGCCCCGCCTCCCAGCCGCTCCACCCGCCCCCGCCGGGCTTCTGCGCAATCACGTGCTCCAGAGCCGATCGTGGCCCCGCCTCCTAGCCGCTCTCCCCGCCCCCACCAGGCTTCTGCGCAATCACGTGCTCCTAGCGCTGATCGTGGCCCCGCCTCCCAGCCGCTCCACCCGCCCCCGCCGGGCTTCTGCGCAATCACGTGCTCCAGAGCCGATCGTGGCCCCGCCTCCTAGCCGCTCTCCCCGCCCCCACCAGGCTTCTGCGCAATCATGTGCTCCAGAGCCGATCGTGGCCCCGCCTCCCAGCCGCTCCACCCGCCCCCGCCGGGCTTCTGCGCAATCACGTGCTCCTAGCGCTGATCGTGGCCCCGCCTCCCAGCCGCTCCACCCGCCCCCACCATGCTTCTGCGCAATCACGTGCTCCTAGCGCTGATCGTGGCCCCGCCTCCCAGCCGCTCTCCCCGCCCCCACCAGGCTTCTGCGCAATCACGTGCTCCTAGCGCTGATCGTGGCCCCGCCTCCCAGCCGCTCCACCCGCCCCCGCCGGGCTTCTGCGCAATCACGTGCTCCAGAGCCGATTGTGGCCCCGCCTCCCAGCCGCTCCACCCGCCCCCGCCGGGCTTCTGCGCAATCACGTGCTCCAGAGCCGATCGTGGCCCCGCCTCCTAGCTGCTCTCCCCGCCCCCACCAGGCTTCTGTCTGGTGCGCAGCCGGAAAAAATCAGAGAATACCAGACACTGCACACTGCACACGTCCGGTATTCTCTGATTTTTTTTTACTGGACAAAGAGTGCAAATACCGGACACCTGGCAACCCTAGCCAGGGGGCGGGGCTGCTGGACCTGGGGGGCGTGGCTGCTGGGCCATGGCGGTGGGGCCGTGACCGCTGGGACTCGAGGCCACTGCGTGACAAAGCTGCTCAGCTGATTTTCAATACAGCAAAGGCACCTTCTGCAGTTACTGCCAAGAAAGGCCTGTGGGACTTGCCTTGGCAGGGCGAGGGAGCACTCCCAGGCGCCCTGCCAGGCCCTGGCCGCTGTGGAAAGCGCGAGGACAATGCTCTGCCGTGGCTGGCCCCTTTGCTGCACACAGGCTATTGCGTGCAGAGCCTAGGATCTCTCAGCCCGGCCATGTCACCCCCTCAGGGGCACGACCTGGGAGCCAGGCCTGGGAAGGGTCACTGAGCATTTGTCTGCACAGCCTGTGGGAGGCGCCTCCCAGGCCAGCAGGGGCCACGCGAGCGGGGCAGATGCCCTTTGCCCGGGGGTGGGGCTCTGTGACCAAGAACGTAGAGCAGAGGGGCGGAACTGGGGCTTTGCAGTTTGGTTCAGTGGCGCTCAGCCCCGCTCACGTTCAAGCACTGTCGCTGGAGCTGTTTTTAGAGCCCCAGTGCAAGCCGCACTAGTGCCAGTCTGCCAGCCGCTGGGAGGCTGTCGAATGCCAGGGCAAGTCCTCCCCTTGCGCCCCATTGGGTTCTTCTCTGTCTTGGGACAGTCGCATCGGCAAAGCGAGGCCACTGGTGCCTCTGCACTATTCACGTGGGCAGCTTACGCGCTCTGGGAGAGTGTGGGGGGGGGAACGACTCACCAATTCATCAAATGCTCCGGTTCCTTCAGCACCCAGCTGCAAAGGGGTCACTCGTCCCCATGCAGAGCCTTGCTCCTTCCGCAGGGCACAGCGGCACCAGGATCTTCAGTTCTGAGCAGCAGCAGAAGGGAGAGGACCATTGAACCACATGGACAGCAGAGCTCGACTGAACAGTTGGGGCCAGCTCATACGTGGCATTTCCCTCCTTCTGGACAATACATGTCACCATCAGTTGGCAAGCAGAAGGGTATAAATATATCTGCACGGTGACAATGTGCAGCGGGGGAGGATAAAGAGAAAAGTAACAGAGATTTCTCATTTCCAAACGGTCCTGTTATCTTCAGTTGGAAGTCTTCCCAGAACCTGCCGCCAGTGCTAATCTCCAAGGGCTGTGAAAAGCCTCTTTTCACTGGTGAAAAGCATAGTGCAATAACAAAATAGCAATCACACACCATGTTCTGCAGATGTGTGTTTACACAGAATCCAGCACACTGCTAGCTGCAGCTAGTCATTCATTGGCTTTCATTTTTCTTAGCTAGTCTCGCTAGAAATGTGCTGTTAAGGGTGAGGTCTCCTTTCAGCATAGCCCCTACGCTGGGGACAGCATTAGCACACCCTTTCTCCCCAGGCAGTTTGCACACTCGATTGACCTTCAGTTGGCTACAACATGCTGCAAACCACAGCTTTGTGCTCCAACTAAAGTGCAGAGGCAATTTGGTCCATTACAGGGTTATAGTACAAGAAACGCTATACAGCTGTACACCTAGTATTATTATCGGTTAACATCTTAGTTCAATCATTTCTCCTAGCATTGTCCAGCAATATACAAAGCACAGCAATAGCTTAAGCCTCCTTACCAGCACTAATTAAACTTCAATTTTCATTGCCTCCTGTTTCTTGATAGTTTAGATTGTGTGGTTTGTTCGCCAAGCAGCAGCAGTCCTGGTATAACAGCGCAGAGGCACTTTGCCTTGTTTTAAAGCCGGTCTCAATAACCAATGAAAAGTTTCTCTGAGATTATCAGACTGATATGAAGTAGCCACATTTGCAATTACTCATGAGTGATGGAGCAGCTGCTGAATTTACGTTAAGGGGTTAACTTCATGGAGCCAAAGCTATTTGCTGAATGACTGAAAATATCTTGTTTCAGCTTTTAAAAAAAATGAGCACAAGAGTTTTTTATAAGTGACCTAAAAACACTTCCTAGCCCAGCGTGAGCAGGAGCCACCCTCCTGCCCCGAGCTCAGCGATTGTTGTACGCCCTGCACTGATGCCTTTGGGCCAGGGGCTGTCCCGCCCAACACTGAGCTCTGGCTTACTGAGAGCTCCCACTGCGTGCGCCCCAGGCAAGCAGAGAGGCCAGGCGATGCCTCAGGTGACCATGGCCCAGAAGCAATAGTGTCTGTCAGTGCTGCTGGCCGCACAGTTATTTGCACAACAGAAGCTGAGGTGCAACGCTCGGCCGAGAGCCAGCGAGAGAGCAAAGCCACGCCCAGCTCAGACGGGCAGGGCTGTGTGTGTGGGAAGGGGGTACCAGAGCTGGCAGCCCTGCACGTAGCACTGGGCTCCTTAGCGTTGCTCTGGGTGTTCATCCCACAGGTAGCTTTAGGGCGGGGTTTGCCCATGCGCTCGCACTGCCATCACTTGTAAAATGCCCATTGCTGCTAGTAGGCATGTGCCTGGAGAAGGGCTACCCTTGAGCTCACTGGGCGAGTTTGCTTCCTGAACATGAACCCTCCGAACCGGACTGAATGCAAAACCCCACCCTCTGAAATGGGAGCTATTTCCTAATGGTTGCCTAGAGACACGTGCTGCCGGCTGAACTCAGAGCAGTAGGACATAAGAACATTAGAACGGCCAGACTAGGTCAGACCCAAGGTCCATCCAGCCTGATGTCCTGGCTGCCCACAGTGGCCAATGCCAGGTGCCCCAGAGGGAGTGAACAGAACAGGGAATCTTCAAGTGACCCATCCTCTGTCACCCATTTCCAGCCTCTGACAAACAGAGGCCAGGGACACCATCCCTACCCATCCTGGCTAACAGCCATTGATGGACCCAATAAAGTTCAGGTCTTCACAACATCTTCTGGCAAGGAGTTCCACAGGTTGACTGTGTGTTCTGTGAAGAAATCCTTCCTTTGTTTATTTTATATTTTCTACCTGATAATTTCATTTGATGACCCCTAGTTCTTGTGTTATGGGAACAGGTAAAAAAACTTTTCCTTATTTACCTTCTCCACACTGGTCATGATTTTATAGACCTCTGTCATATTTTCCCTTCATCTCCTCTTTTCTAAGCTGAAAAGTCCCAGTTTTATTAATCTCTCCTCATATAGTTCCCGTTCCAAAACTCTAATAATTTTTGTTGCCCTTTTCCGAACAATTTCCAATGCCAAGGTATCTTTTTTCAGATGAGGTGACCACATCTGTACGCAGTATTCAAGATGTGGGCGTACCATGGATTTATTCTCTATCCCTTTTTAAACAATACCTAACACTCTATTTGCTTTTTAAATTGCTGCTGCACACTAAGTGGATGTTTTCAGAGAACTATCCACCCTGACTCCAAGGTCTCTCTCTTGACTGGTAACAGCGGCTATGTCTAGACTACTGGAAAAACTCCACCGCATCCAGGGAACACGTCTGCTCTTCCAACATTTTTATTGGAAGACCAGATGCGCTCTTCAGAAGCCCCTGTATTCCTTGTTTCATGAGGAAGAAGGGCTCTTCCAAAAGAGGAGGTTTCTGAAATTTGGCCCATTGTAGACGGGCCAAATTTTGGAAAAGCCTCTTCCGAAAAAACGATTGGAAAAAGGTACACAAATTGGGGGGCACAATTTACGCACCTTTTTCCAATAAAACTCCTTAGTCTAGATGTAGCCAGCTAGATTAGTCCCCACCATGGTGTGTCTGTGTATAAATATAGAGTTGGGATTGTGTGTTCCAATGTGCATTACTTTGCATTTACTAACATTAAAATTCACCTGACATTTTGTTGCCCAGTCACCTAGTTTTGTGAGATGCTTTTGAAGCTCTTCGCAGTCTGCTTTGTCTGAACTACCTTGAGCAGTTAGTATCATCGGCAAATGTTGCCACCTCCCTGTTTACCCCTTTCTCCAGATCATTTATGAATGTGCTGAATAGGACTGGCCCCAGTACAGACCCCTGTGGAGCACTATTAGAATGAGTTTTACACAAAAAGCCCCGTCTTCTGACCATCTACTGTACGTTTTCTGGCACAACAACACTGCTGCAGGGTCCTCACTCAGGCCCCTTGCCCTTGGACACCTTCTGGTCCACACGTCAGCTGGAGACCTTCTGGTGCACTCACCTGAGCTTTTATTGTCAGTTCCCACCACTTTCTATTTACAAAGCTTATAGCGCATTCAGCCAGCTCCTCCATCTGCCTGGGAGCACACTCAGCCACACCCGGAACCTTCTCACTCCCCTCTTGCTGCCTTAAATAGCCCTCTGCTCATGAAGCCAACAGCTGTTTCTAATGGCCCTTCAGGCCTGGGCTCTCTCAGCTGTTTCCCATCAGCCTCTTCAGCCAAGCTACAGTGGCAGAGCTGTTAGCCAGCCATCTGTCACAAATGCGCTTGTAGTGTGAATGCTCCATGAGTTTCTGCGCAAAAACAAGCGATTTTGCACAACGATTCTGCAGTCTGGATGTAGTCTTCGTTGCCTCTCCCCACTCTGAAAACCAATTTATTAACCATCAACTGATTAAAGAGAAAAGAATAAGAAAAAATGAGACTGGTTCAATGAGAACACACAGCCCTGCTCTGCAGCACGGGGACATCAACACAGCAGCCTGCAGAGCGTAAGGACAGGCCACAGTCTCTTCCTTATAGGCCCCTTAGAGGCTCTGGATGTGCTGCAGGGGGGCTGCAGGCTGGACACACTTGCTCTGGCAGTGACCACACAGCCTCAAGCTCTAAGTGGCCAGACCCCTCTCCCAGTCTGGCCTGCTGGGCCTCTTGTCTGGTGATATCTCCCTGCCCAGCGCCTCTCCCCGCACTTTGCTGGTCCCAGATGCTCACCACACCCAGCTGCAGGCTGTGCTGCTTTGCCAGTCTCCAGCTCCTTGCGTTGCTTCTCTGTCCCGTTTGGCTCTCTGAGCACTGCCAGTCTGCTGCTCAACACAGGGTCTGCGCTCCTTGGGCTGTGTGTGCCTGGTTCTGTTGCTGCAGGACTGCCCCTCAGCACAGCTTGCACTCCTTGGGCTGTGTGTGCCTGGCTCTGTCGCTGCAGGACTGCCCCTCGGCACAGCTTGCACACCTTGGGCTGTGTGTGCCTGGCTCTGTCGCTGCAGGACTGCCCCTCAGCACAGCTTGGACCCCTTGGGCTGTGTGTGCCTGGCTCTGTCGCTGCAGGACTGCCCCTCAGCACAGCTTGCACTCCTTGGGCTGTGTGTGCCTGGCTCTGTCGCTGCAGGACTGCCCCTCAGCACAGCTTGCACACCTTGGGCTGTGTGTGTCTGGCCCTGTCGCTGCAGGACTGCCCCTTAGCACAGCTTGGACCCCTTGGGCTGTGTGTGCCTGGCTCTGTCGCTGCAGGACTGCCCCTCAGCACAGCTTGGACCCCTTGGGCTGTGTGTGCCTGGCTCTGTTGCTGCAGGACTGCCCCTCGGCACAGCTTGGACCCCTTGGGCTGTGTGTGCCTGGCTCTGTTGCTGCAGGACTGCCCCTCAGCACAGCTTGGACCCCTTGGGCTGTGTGTGCCTGGCTCTGTTGCTGCAGGACTGCCCCTCAGCACAGCTTGCACTCCTCTTAGCTGTCTCTCAGCTCTCTCCTTGCTCAGAGAGTCCCAGCTCACCGGGAGGACGGGGCCTGGCCTCTTGCTTTCCTCACTGGCCTGTTCAACCTGTCAATCAGGCCGAGCTGAAGTGTTGGCTGCTTTCCATTGTCTCTGGGGTCTGTCAGTCTCAGGGCCCTGATTTCTCACGGACCCTTCCCCTTTTGATACTGGGAGCTGGCGAACCAAAAACTCCCACAGAGTTTTAGTAAGGGGCTAACAGTCCCCTTACATTTACAAACCACAGTTAATAGTTCTGCAATCTCACATTTGAGTTCTTTCAGAACCCTTGGGTGAATGCCATCTGGTCTAAATGACTTAATACCATTTAGTTTATCAATTTGTTTCAAACCCTCCTCTAATAAGAGCTCAATCTGGGACAATTCCTCAGATGTGTCTCCTACAAAGAATGACTCAAGTTTGGGATTCTCCCTCAGCCATGACGCTCAAAGCAAAGAATTCATTTAAATTCTCCACAATAATCTTAACACCCTTGAGTGCTCCTTCAGTATCTTGATTGCCCAGCGATCCCACTGGTTGTTTAGCAGGCTTCCCGCTTTAGATGTATGTAAAAAAAGTTTTGCTGTTACTTTTGGAGACTTTGGCTAGCTGTTCTTCAAATTCCTCTTTGGCCTGCCTAATTATATTTTTACAAAAGCTTCAGTGGAGTAGCCAAGTTAGTCTGTAACAGGAAAAACTTAAAAAACAACAAATAGTCGAGTAGCATCTTAAAGACTAACAAAACATGTTGATGGTATCACGAGCTTTCATGGGCACAGCCCACTTCGTCAGATGTGCCCACGAAAGCTCGTGATACCATCAACATGTTTTGTTAGTCTTTAAGGTGCTACTAGCCTATTTGTTGTTTTTTAAGGTTTTGTTAAATATTTTTACGCTTCATTTGACAAACTTTATTTGCCTTTCTGTCGTCCTCACTAGGATTTAACTTCCACTTTTTAAATGATGCCTTGTTGTCTCTCACTGCTTCTTTTACTTGGTTGGTAAGATGATGCTTTTTCTGGTTCTCTGTGTTTTTAATTTGGGGGATACATTTCATTTGAGCCTCTCTAATGGTGTCTTTGAAAGGTTTCCCTGCAGCTTGCAGGGATTTCACTTTTGGCACTCTACCTTAATTTCTATTTAACAAACCTCATTTTCCTGTAGTTTCCCTTTCTGAAATCCATGCCACAGTGTTGGGCTGCTGAGGTGGTTTTCCCTCCACAGGGATGTTCCATTTCATTATATTATGGTCACTATTTCCAAGCAATGGCTATTAGGCAGGATGGGCAGGGAGGGTGTCCTTAGCCTCTGTTTGTCAGAAGCTGGGAATGGGTGACGGGGAGGGATCACTGGATGATTCCCTGTTTGCTCCTTCTGGGGGCACCGGGCATTGCTCATTGTGGGCAGACAGGACACGGGGCTAGATGGACCTTTGGGCTGCCCCAAGTCTGGCTGTCCTGATGCAGAGTCCCAGGCAGATCCCCTGCACTGATTGTACGTCAGCTCTAGTCACCTCTGGGACTGGATCCTGCGCTAAATCAAGAATTGCCTTTCCCTTTGTGGATTCTAGAAACGGCTGTGCCAAGAAGCAGCCATTTAAGGTGTCAAGAAACTTTATCTCCGCTTCCCATCCAGAAGTGTCGTGGACCCAGTCAATTTAGGGGTAATTGAATCCGCATTCTTACTGAGTTTTTTATTTTGATAGCCTCTCTAATCTCCCTTAGCATTTCACAATCAGTCACTCTCCTGGGGAAATAGATTCCCTCCTGCTATATTCATACTATTAGAGCATGGAACTACTATACACAGAGATCTGTGACACAGTTTGGGTTACACAAGATTTTTACTGCATTTGATTCCCCACTCTCTTTCACTTAGGCTATGTCCACACTGCCTTTTTTGGGGGTAAAAGATACGCAAATTGTGAACCACAATTTTCATATCTTTTTCCACTTGTTTTTTCATCTACACGAGGCCAAATGTCGGAAAAACCTCCTCTTTTGGAACATCCCTTATTCCTAATAAAATGAGGATTACAAGGATGCCGAAAGAATGCACCTGCTTTTTCGGAAACTCTTCCGGAGAAGGGGACGTGTTCTCTGGATGCAGCAGAGTTCTTCCGGGTTAGTGGAGGTATCCTGGAAAAACTCTGAAGTCTAGACATAGCCATATAGTGCTCCTCCCCCATTAGCATGACCTGCTCTGTCCTTCTGATAGATTTTGTACCTGCTATAAGTGTGTCCCCTTGATTGTCCTCGTTCCACCAAGTTTCTGTGATGCCTGTTATATCAATAGCCTCCTTCAGTACAAGGCACTCGAGTTCACCCTTCCTAGGATTTAGACTTCTTGCACTGGTATATAAGCCCTTTACAAACGTCACCATTCAGCCATCTGCCACTACATGATGTGATTGAATGGGACTCTTGCAAAAGCCTGACCCCCCTTCCAGTTTCATTTGATATTAATGTTAGAAAGTGTGGGGCTATTCCCCACGTGGGAATTTAACCTCGGAGCAGTTTAAATTGTGGCCACAGTCTGTCCTGCTCTTGCAGTGATGCTTCTCTGCCTTCTAGGGCACCCTGAGGGAGTTAGCTGAGCTCCACCCCACGGCTGATGTGCTGTGTGTCCTGCACCAGGGAATGTCACTGCTCATCAGCCGCATGCAACCCAAAGTGAGTTCCAGACAACACGAGCCGACGGTGTGAACGAGCTCTGTGCAGTCCCCAGCTCGAGCGGAACATGGCAGCTGCTTCCCAGAGCACACCAGGCATGGCAGGAGACTCCTGTTTCCAACCAGAACAGCTGGAGGGGAGCGGCAAGGCTGAATGCAACTGGGTTTGTGTTGCATCGCAGTGGGAAGCCTGCGAGCATTGCAGGGAAAACCGACCCAGAAGAGAGGGCAGCCTCACTCCTCCACGTGGAACCTGCGCGCAGCATGCCTTAGCACTGTGCAGAGGCCCTGGGGCTAGGGTGCCCCTCTCTCAGTCCCTAACGCCCCGATGCCCAGGTTTTCCCCGGATGGCTCCTGTCCAAGTATGAACTCAGCCTATGCCTGCTTTGCTCAGAAGACCAGCCACATTCGCAGTGAGATGGGAGGTACAAGAGAGCTCCAGGACACAGTGCCATGCTTGTGACTCATTAGACCCCTCCTCAGCGCTCCACTGAGATGGGCAGTGTCTCTCCCCAGCCAAGCAGGTAGGAGCCATGCTGTGCTGGTCACACCTGGAAGTCCCCTCTCATGGCTGGGCCAGCAAGACCCAGGCTCAGTAGGTCCCAGATTGGAGCGCTGCTCCCCAGCCATGCTGGTCTCTTTTCGGAGCTGCCTCCCGCCAACACGCACAAGAGTGATGTTACCTGTGAGAGCCGACAAGTCTCGAAGTCCCAGCTCCCGGAGTCGCGTGATTACATGAGAAGTTTCCACTTTCATGCCGAGGCAAGTAGAGGCAAGTGTCTAGCCCTCACGGCTGCGGAGAAAAATGTGAACCAAGTGCAGCCTGAGGGCTCCACAACCAGCTGGGAATAAGAACCTGGAATTTATTGTCTGTAAAAGTCTCGTCTGAGTTTGAGGCCCCGTGTGACTTTTGACACTTGAAGCTGGTGACGCTGTGCCAGAGGGGGCTGTAGTGGGAAGCTCCTCTCTGCAGATCTTAAGGGTCTTATCTCTGTGTGGGCCCCTCTCCTGGGGGCCTGTGCATGGTCAGCATCAGAGCAGGGTCTAATATCCCAGGCTCTGAAAGTGACTATTTGTTCCAACAAGTCTCCAGCTGAGCAGCAAGAGATGGAGCAAGGATGTGCACTCTCCTGCTGCCCTCCTGAGGGCATCCTACAGCACCTCCACGAGGCTGCACCACGTCCCGCCAAAGCAAGCAAACAAGAGGGGGCAGAGCTGTAGGAGTGGAGAGGGAGTTGGAGCCAGAGAGGCCCTGGAGGGGCACATAGGGGATAGAGAGGTATGAGGTCAGAGGAGCTGTGTCAAGAGGGGGAGCCACATCCAGTCCCCACCACCACGGCCAGCCCTGGAGCTCGGGTTGCACAGTCCCCACTGCCCTGGCCAACCCCAGTGCTTGGGCGACCAGGCAACACAGTGGCTTCACGTCCACCTCCACTTGCCTGCCCTGAGCCCCCCACAACCCTGAACTCAGCTCCCCCACATTCCATCCCACACTTAGATTTCCGATTGCAGCCCCCACCCGTCAGAAACTGAAGTTATTTTATTTTGCCTAGAACTGGTGATGTGGCAGAAATCCCAGGTAACAGGAGGGATGGGGGTGGGGGGAGTTTATTGGAATCACAGACAGAACAGAATCATTGAATCACACTGGAAATGCCGTGGATTCCAGGCCTGGGCCCTTACACTCATTAACAATATCATATTAACTGTGCAATGCCAGTACCCTAAACAACACCTAACACAGTCACGCAACAGCCGAGCAAATGCTTTCCTGATCCCAGTGCACGTGTCTGTCTGAAGCAGGAACAATCCAGGTTTAGCACAGTTGAACAGTTATACTGCAGTAGTGCCCGAGGCGCAAGGTCGGGGCGTCACCATAGACAGGTGGACAGACACATAGTCCCTGCTTTTCTTGCATAAATCTACAAGCTACTACAGAGCTGTAAGTATCATGCTTAGAAGGTATTTTTAAAGATGTTGCTTAAAGAGTGACGAGAATTTGTCTGGAGTTGGAAGATGTTACTCTGCTGAGAAACTGTTACATTAAGTTGGAGGTTTAAAGAAGGATGGAGTACGATTCTGGTCTGCAGAATCTACAGTCAAGTCTGACTGGAATTTAGCCTGAAACTGAAGTTCTGGTCAGTTTCTTGCACGCTAAAGTTGTGGTGGTGATGCTTACAAAAGCTCTCCATGCCACCAAACTCTCAGGACAAGTGAGACAAGCAGGAAAGGGTCACTTGAAAGTTTCGCATTCTCTTTATAAACATGACTTCAAAATGTCTGGGGCCATGCCCCATGCTAACGGTCACTTCTCAGGGTGCAGCTGCTTTTCCTGCGTGGAAGAAACAACATGCCAAAGCTCAGGGTGCACCAGTGTGACCAGGGAAGCTGGCAAAAAGTTGACCATGTCAAATTGGCTGTGATACAAAGCCAGGGTGTCTAGCAGTAGAAAAAGGCAAAATTCTGTGCAGCGGTGGATGTGAGTTGCAGGAGATACAGGGTGCTTGCACTCAGCATGTTTTGTTGTGTTCCTGTTGTGCTGCTTAGTTTTTCTGGGCTCCTGAATGAGGGCCCAGGCCTGGCACTGGTGAGGAGCAGGCACTTGTCTGCGCCCCTGAGGGTGGTGTGGCAGAGCCACAGGAGACCCACTGCTTGACATAACTCCGTGGGAAGTCCTCGCCTTCATTTCCGAGTGCCACAGATCCAGAACTACAGCCTGAATCGGTCTGACTGTTCTTCTCAAATTCACACTCAGTTGGACTCCCACAGTCTGAGTCCACAAATCCACTGTCAATGGTGTCTAAATCCAGGCAAATTGCTGGGTACCCATCACCAGTTTGTGAGTTAGGAGAGAAAAAGTCATAAGAGCCATCGCTGTAGGAAGCACTTTCGCCATCTGGAGAAGACAAAGAAACTGGACTTCCTAAATCCCATTGCTCAGGTTGCAGGCAAAGGGCCTCTAAAATACTCCCCATCCCTCCTCCTGGTGCCCCTGCCCTCAGGCGGTGCACCGAGCGACTCGCACTGCTCCGCGGGTGCTGCACAGACCTGGAGCCCAAGGCAACAGTGGCATCTTGTGCATGCTGGGCAGCCAGAGGCAGCCCGCTGGAAATCTCACTGTTGTCACTGTCAAGATTAACTTTGGGGTAGCCGTCCTCCCTATCGTCGTTGGCTTGGTCCAGATGCTCATGATCCCTGTGAGCACTGTTACAGCTGCATTGTGGGTGACAGGGGGTAAATTCGTCAGCCACAGTCACGGTGTCAATAGAGAGATGGCCATATGACTGGTCCTGTGTCCCACTGCTCCTATTCCAACTGGACAGATGGGACTGGCTGTCCTGACTGTGCATGGCCAGGCAAGACACACAGGGCCTGGAGAGGTGATCTTCATTGAGTTCTTTCAGCTCCGCAGATGCAGTGTGGTGGGAAAGGTGCTGGCTGTAAACTTCTAGAACTTCAGGAAGGACAATTCCCCATTCAAAGAAATCCAGGGTTGCTTTGGTACAGGATGCACCAACCCATTTCTGTGCAGAGACACAAGGAGAGAGGTTATTAAAACTATGCTCAGGCATGGCCTGTGCTGGTGAATCACATTGCTAAGGACAGGGAGGCGGCTGTGGCTGGTGGCAGCCCAAGGAACTGAATTGTTTTCAGAGGGAAATTGGACTCTAACCAACTGGGAAGGGCAAGAATTTCAGAGGCATTATTGCCAGCCCCAGTAGTTGCAGGAGAATTAGCTGGAAGTGAATTCACTTAGTCTCAGAGCGAGAGCCATGTTAGTCTGTAACTTTAAAAACGAGTGGTCCTGTAGCACCTTAGGCTATGTGTACACTATAGAGTTTTCTCCGGTAGCCCTGAAAAACTCTGCTGCATCCAGGGAACGTGTTCATTTTTTCAGAACAATTTCCAAAAGAGCGGGCACATTTGGCACCGTGTAGACAGGCCAAATGTCAGAAAAGCCTCTTCCGGAAAAAAAGTGGAAAAAGGTACACAAATTGCGGCTCGCAATTTGCGTATCTTTTTCTGGAAAAAGATTGCAGTGTAGACATAGCCTTAGGGTATGTCTACACTAGACCCCTAGTTCGAACTAGGGTGGCTAATGTAGGCATTCGAACTTGCAAATGAAGCCCGGGATTTAAATATCCTGGGCTTCATTTGCATGTTCCCGGGCGGGCACCATTCTGAAGTCCCCTTAGTTCGAACTGACTGCTCGCGGCTACACACGGCAGTCAGAAATTAATCCGAACTAAGTCCTTAGTTCGGATGAACTGTTACTCCTCCTGCATGAGGAGTAATGGTAGTTCGAATGAGGAGCTTTAATTTGAACTACCTAGCTCGTGCCATGTGGAGCTGCAGGCAGGGAGTTCGAACAACCGGGATTTAAAAATGGTGGTGCCCAGGAACATGCAAATGAAGCCCAGGATATTTAAATCCCGGGCTTCATTTGCAAGTTCGAATGACAACATTAGCCACTCTAGTTCGAACTAAGGTGGCTAGTGTAGACATACCCTTAGAGACTAACCACAATATCTAGAGTATCGTGAGCTTTCGTGGGCCAAACCCACTTCCTCAGATGGTGCCTAGGACTACTCGTTGTGTTCATTCACTCGGTAGTTTTGTCTAGCTCTTCCTTTTGCACGTGTGTCCCTGCCTTTGTACCCTGACTGATCCGGTCAAGCTCCTGGCCGGGCCTTTACTCCCCCTCACACAGCCCCCCTTTCCCCTAACACTGCCTCCTGCTGCATCCAACCCTGCGGCTCAGCCTCAGTGGCCTCTGTCTGCCTCTCACACACATGATGCCCCCTTTGCCTGGAACACCCCAAAGCCCTTTGGTTGCACCCTGGCCCTGGTCTCAGTGTTCCCTTCGGAGTGTACATAATCTGAGTCTCTGTGTGGCCTGCCAGCCGCAGTGCACCCCCTTGGCTCTGTTCTCGCTCTCATTTGTCATATCCATCTCCATTCTAGCTCGTAAGCTCCTGGGGCCACGGACACATCTGTCTGGAGAGGGAGCCCTTCATGCTCGATGGACACGGCCCAAAGAAGAATAAACACTTCATTGTCTTTATTTTGCAGCCATCACTCCTGGTGGGACCCTTGAATTCTCTTTGAAACTCTAGGAGTTGGCCTACACTACCACTAAGGCCCATGTAACTTATGTTACTCGGGGTGTTAAAAACCCACAGAAGTTACATTGACGTGTCCGGTGTCCACGCTGTGCTGTGTCAGTGGGGGACACTCTCCCGCCAACACAGCTTTTGCTTCTTGTGGAGGTGGAGAAGTTAAGTTGGCGGGAGAATGCTCCCCGGCAGCAGGGTGCCAGCGCAGGAGTGAAGACAAGCCCCAGCTCAAACTAGACATTGTCCCAATGGCCCTCACTAATTACTATCTATCTTGTACATTGCAGTAGGGCCCAAACTGCTGGGCGCAGCAGAGACATCTAAAAAAATTCAGTCCCTGCCCCAAACTGCTCTCGGCCTGACAGAGTCGTCTGAGATGTCGGGGGACAGGTCTGGAAAGCAGCTTGTACTGTCTGACACTCTGCACAGAAATCACGCACACCAAGCTGTGATCACCCAGTTTATACTGATGAACTGAGTGTTCGCCCCGGCTGCCTGTGAGCTGGAAACAATCGGAAGATGCTCATACAGTGCAAAGGCTGTTTACAAAAAAACACGCAACCCCCTTTTCTTGGAGTTCAACAGGCAGAATGTACCTGCTGCTTGCCTGCCATCTCTCACTGCTTTTCCCAAGGTCCAGTTCCACCCAGAGTACAAGAACTGTGCAAGGTAACGAGTACGCAAATCTCCTCTGCTTCCAGCCCTAACAGTGCTGCCTGTTCTTGGTGATGGGACTCACTTTTCCCTGCCAGCCATGTCTGGAGTGGAGTCTGCCGGGCACATCCGCAGACAGGAATGGAGAGACATTTCACCCTGACAGCTCTGTGCGGGGCAGATATGTGAATTGGGATAGACTAAATGGGCCGAGAAAGCCTAAGGTGCTGGGATACCACCCTCTCAAAACTGCACCACTTTGGAGCCCGTGTTTTTCATTCTTCCATAACTCAAAAATTACTCAACAGATTTTCCTTGAATTAAAAATAATAATGAGAAGAACCAGGCCTGACCCCTATCTGGGCTGAGCCCCACTGTGGGGAGAGCAAAAAACTAGGGGTAAACCCTCAAGCCCTGGCGCTCGCTGCCCACAGCCTCTACCCAATCCCCTGAGAATTGGGCTCCCCTGCCTCTTCCCTCTGCTCTGCCTGAGCAGAATTTCCAGCTCCATTGCAAGAGGGCTCAGCTGCCTGGCTTTGTGCAGTCAGATTGTGGCTGAATCTGTCCTAGAAAAGTTGGGTTTTGCCAGCTGGTGATAAAGTCCCTGCTCAGGTGTGAGCAAGGTCACCACATCCTCTGCAGCGCCCTTGTCTGTGCAGTTCGTGCTGTGGCTGATAACTGCGTGGGCGACTGCTGCTTTATTCTGCAGCTTTATTAATTTCCCAGAAGTTTCTCATCTTAGAAATGAGTGGCCTTTCATTCCCTCTCAGCAGCCTCACAAGGAGCAGCCTCCGTCCTGGCCTGGTGGAGAAGGGCTGCCCCTTTTCCACCCCACAGCAGGACGCCGCGCCCTCTGTCCGAAGGCCCAGAGAGCCTCTGGAAGGGGGTGCTCAAGGGTGGGCTGCTGAGGAGAGTGGAAGAGTCACTGCAGTTCAAACTCATGTAGCCCAAACCGAGACAAAACCAGCAAACGTCTCCAAAGTCCGTTTCTTCCCGGCAGTGCCCAGCAAAGCGCAGCTCCCCCAAGGCTGCTCCTCTGCTCCCCCCCACCTGCCTCGCCTCTGTGGCTGGTCAGCACAGACCCTGCCTCGCCTCTGCTTCCCGGGCAGGGCGTGCATGGCTGCACTCGCTGAGCCCCCAGAACATCGCCACGTTGCCTGGGAAGCCCATAGGGGAGTTAGCGCCAAGCCTGGGGCCCAGCTGCTGGGAGGCAGGAGACTGTCTAGGAGTTAGCAAGGGGTGGAAGCAGCCGCACTCTGCTGGGAGGGAGTTTTCTTCTCTCCCCTGTCCAAGAGCTGGCTTAGGCCTAAAGCAGGAGATAGAAATGTGTATCGTGCAGCTTCCCTACATACGGCTGGGAGCCAGGGACGCTGCGGGGCCTTTCTGAGTCCTGCTGAGCCCGTGGCCTCAGTGATATCTCGGGGCCTGAATGCCACGTGCTCGATTCACATACAAAATCCTTCCTTTGTCACTCCGAAGTGTGCTGCCTTTCCTTGGGCTTGAACGCCCACTAGGCCTTGCTCTACGGAAGGGGGTGGATGGGTGTGTGCAGTGGTTGTCTGCTGGGCCTGGCAGTACTTTGTTGTCTTCTTCGTTTCTGCCACACTAATTACACCCAACTCTCCAGTCTCATGTCTCTAATCAAAGGACTTCTTTGTCTCTGAACACCTTCTCGCTTTGCCCTATTCTGCTGGAGATGCTGGGACCAGCACGGTACATGGTGTGCCCGGTGCACACGGACCATTCAGTCACAGGATGGCAATTAGAGTATTTTCAGTACATGCTTCTAGCCCATGTTCTGCAATTCTGAGCTAGCGTCTTGTGGTGCCAAACTGGGGACTTGCTGTGGAAGTAAGATGCTGTTTGGATTAGGGGCTCGGGTACTGGCTCAGTTATTATGCAGTAAAGGTAGGGTCACGTACAGGCAAAGCTGTCTGCGCTGCGGCCGCCGAACGACCCCAGGGAGAACGCCAAGATGGCAAAGCCTGGCTGGTCAGCCCCAGGGAGACTCCTCCAGGCATAGGAAACGTGTTTCAAACTCCTCGACAGCAAGAGAGGTGAGAGGAGAGCAACGGGCTCGGTGGGCTTAGCGGACGTGCGGATGGTGAAAATGGAAGAAGGGTGCAGCCATCAGAAGGGGCACTGGCATGGGAGCTCACTTGGATTTGGTTCTGCATGAACCCAGGAGCAGTAGATGTGAAATTTATGCTTGTAACCAATGATCTCTCTGGGCATCTGGCTAAAGTCTTGACATTAGTGTTTCTACTGCAGCTAGTGAGTCTCTCAAAGGCTACATCTATACCGTAGCCTTCTTGCGGAAAAGCATATGCAAATGAAGCGTGGCGTGGCATATCGCCGTGCTTCATTTGCATAAGTAATGAGCAGCCGTTTTTACACAAGAGGCGTTTGCGCAAAAATGAGTGGTGTAGATGGCTCCTTTTTGCACAAACCCTCTTGCGCAAGAGCCAGACAGACGTAGCCAAAGGGTCAGAGAAGGATCAGAAACAAGCGGCAACTCGTGAAGTGTGTCTGATGAGAGCTGCTTTAACAACAGGAAACTGCCCGAAAACGAGAAACCGTGAAATCTGCATGTGGACATTGGCATTATCTTCATGCATCCATTGCATGGCAGGGCCCCGGGCCGTGCACTGCCATCACACTGGGGTTCACGGTCTTCTCCCCTCATTTGAAAACCCATCAGAATTGTCACCAAGAACCCTGCTCTTCGCAAGCCAGGGAGGGAAAAGTTAAGAACTAAAGCAAAAGCTTCAGAGGGGGCCGAGTTGGTCTGTAACAGGATAAACTTACAAAACAACTGATGGGCTGGTAGCACTTTACAGACTAACAAAACCTGTCGATGGGATCATGAGCTTTTGTGGGCACAGCCCAATGCTTCAGATGACTGGAGTGCTTGGCTGATTTAATGATAGAGATGTAGCCGTGTTAGTCTGGGGTAGCTGAAGCAAAATGCAGGACAATGTAGCACTTTAAAGACTAACAAGATGGTTTATTAGATGATGAGCTTTCGTGGGCCAGACCCACTTCCTCAGATCAAAACGGTCTGGCCCACGAAAGCTCATCATCTAATAAACCATCTGGCTGATTTAAGTGAGAAGAGAGTCAGGGTAACTAGATATAGTTACTGACTTCAGGGGGCAGACGCCTAATTCAGAGACATTGCAGCCTGATGAATGTTACTGGGTTGGTTTATTTACTCCTTCCAGGTCTAAGCATGTCTCCAGGCTGATAGCTACAACTGCTCTGGGCTGTAAAAGATCTCTGGGAAGGAGGGGACTGCGCAGGCTAACGCTGGCCTCCAGGCATAAGCCGAGGCCTGTGGGATGAGAATGGTCCTGGTGGCCGGCCAGCACTCACATGGGAATACAGCAAAGCGCTTGGCTGACGGTGCCCTGGCTGTACCATGTAACATCCCGTTTAGGTGGACGGTTCCCCATTGCTGTAAGCAACACACGAGCCACATTCCAGGGCAGCACAAACCTAGCGCCCTAAATCCAAAGCAGCAGGTAGGGGCTGCAGGGAGCTGCTGCAGCTTCCCCGGTGCTGTGAGCGAATCTGCTGTCTCTGCTGTAAAAAGCACCACAAGGGGGCAAAATAACAACGTGGCCAAGAAACCTGAAGCCTGGAAACTGAAAGCAGGGTGCTAACAACGCCCCAATTCCTGTCTCTACAGCCCCGAGCTGGCCAGCAGGCTGCTCTTGCCGCAGGCAGACACACTGGGGAAGTCAAACCAGTGCCCAAATGTCACTTGACACTCTCTTCCTCCCACTGCTTCCTCTGGAAAGCCCCAGCCTGCGTGCAGGAGCGGGGCCATTTCCCTGAGCCCACGGCCAGTCGCCCCGTGCGTACCTTGAAGTCTCCGTTGTGCACCACGTACAGCGGTCTGAAAAAGTGAGCAGGGTTGGGGATGAAAACCCCCAGCTTCTTCCAAACGCTGGAACAGAAGAGAAGAGCAAGCGTTCAGTGCCCGGCATGTGCTGCAGGCACAAGCTGGAGGGGCTCTGCTAAGAAGATGGATGGATCTGCCCTCGCCCTTCTATCGCTCGGGGTGGGCCAGGCCTTCGACGCGTGTGGCCTGCAGGCTGGGCGCTTGGAGCCCTTCCTCCCATAATGCTTAGCATCCCCCCTCCCGAAATGCTCAGGCCCCAGGCTTGTCCCAGCTTCTGCCCCGGAACTTTGTGGTCCTTGCCTCCCACTCCCCGTGGTCTCCCAGGCCCGGGCCCCCTCGAGCCCTCCCGTGGCTACAAATCCCAGGTGCTTCCTTCACCCAGCCAGAGTCTGGAGATCACAGCAGCTTGGCCGGGGCTCTGCTCCCACGCGCCAGGCCGGGTCTGTGTGAACGAATTAGCCGTGCCCCACGATCGGGCCGGGCCACGTGAGCTCCACCAGGGGGCAGAGTGCCTCAGACAGGCCATGGCCCCAGGCAGCGGGGTTCTGAGCCCAAGCACAGCCCCGTCCTGTTCAGCAGGAGGGGACCGGGCACCAGGGCGGGTACCAATGGCAGCGGGCGGGGTCACAGCCAGCCAGAGCAGATGCTGAGCAGCGCGCCCTCACCTCTGGTGCATGGTCAGGAACACGGTGACCGGGACGGCGAGCAGCGCCAGGGCGAGCAGCAGCACCAGCCATCGCATTTCGGGACTCTCTGAGGGCGAAGCAGCCGGGTTAGTCAGTTCTCGCCCGGCAGTGCCACTTCTGGCTAAAGATGCCAGAGCAAGGAGAGGTCAAGGACAGAGGGGTGGAAAGGTGCCACGCTTGCTACGTCCAGAAGCCGTTTCCATGGGCTCTGTGACTGGCCTGCGGCACAGCCCTCTGGCGCTGGGGTCCGGCACGTCCCCTCCTTGGGAGTCCAGCTGGTGGCATTGCCATGGCAGGAGGGTCGACAGCACAGTCTGACCGCAATCTGGGCCTTCTGTCCATCGCCCTTTCCATAAGGAAACCCGGGGACACAGAGCTTACTGTGCAAGGCTGCTCCATGGACAAAGGGTCCTTAGCACCTCCCTGGGGCAGCACTGGGCTCCAGGAGTAGGTGAGGACGAGGCAGCCCGTGGCCTGGGATGCGGGGGAGGGACAAGGGAGCTAACTTCCCAAGCAAGGGGGAGTTGGTGGTTTTTGTCAAGCTCCACACTCCAGAGAAACATTTTTCACTCTAAAATAATGAGCATAAGCAGCTCGCAAAAGGTTCTGCGGCCAATTCTAAAGCATATGGTCACAGTCCACCCATAGACTCCCTCTGTCCTCTTCCTACAGCACAGGGCAGAAAGCACCCTAGCGACCCTCGGGGAGATTGCAGGAAGCCCTTTGCCCTGATCCCTCTGGTGGAAGTCCCCTAGCCATTGGCCAAATACACCACTTGCATGGCTCTGTGCGTGGGCATGAGTGCTGTGCACAAGTCAGAAGCGCCTTGCCTGCTGGGAAAGCCGGATTGCTGGGCCAAACCCCAGTGCCAAAGCTGGATATAAACTTCCCCAGGTGAAAGTCAGAGCCCTGAACACGAGCGGGAATGTCGGACCCCGCACTGCCGGGTGGATCCTGTTCATCCCAGGCACCATCTACAGAACTGGTCAGAGCCCGTCTAGGTACATCCACCCGCCACGTGAAACCCGAGGCAGGGAGCCTCAGAGCTCAGCTGGGCTCGAACCTGCCATGTCGACACTGGGCTCAGGCTGCAGTGGGGGGCCTGAGCCCTGGGAATGGGGCACGCGAGAGCCCACTTGGCTGCACAGAGGTTTTAGCACTAGCATGAGCCTTGCAAGGCCGAGTCTGCGGCGCTCTGAGCCGTGCTGCCGTGGGTTTTATAATGGAGCCCAGCCGTGCCCTCCAATCTCACGGTCTAGTCCCTACTGTAAAGCCAACGCTCAGATCACAGCAGCATCAGGTCATAACCCAACCCCCGTCCACCTCAACACACCCTGCCGAGGAAAGGTGGCCATGGCGGCATGCCCAGCTTGGGCAGACCAGTTCAGGGGCTTGGTCGCTCTGCTGGAGAGCTGGACAATCGCAGAGCAGTAGAACTGGAAGGGGCCTCGAGTCCAGTCCCAGCCCTCATGGCAGGACAAGCACCGTCCAGACCATCCCCGCCAGGTATCTGCCATGGTGGAGATTCCGCAACCTGCCTAGCCAACGTATCCCAGTGTTTCATCCCCGACAGGTGGGACGTGTTTCCTAGTGTCCAACCTCAACCTCCCTGGCTGCAGTTTAAGCCCCTTGCTCCTTGTCCTGTCCTCCGAGGCCAAGGGGACAATTTGTGACCCCCTTTTAGGTGCACAGTGCAATGGACTCAGCTGTGGCCATGGCCCTGGCTCTCGTTCTAATGAACCAGTTTCTGGAGCTGCTCTCTAGCGTCAGACGGGAGGCAAAGGGGCTGATGCTCTGATTACCCTCCGGTTCAGTTTTCAGGGTCAGCGGGTGACTCCACTCGCTCCAGAAGCCCAGGTACTCGGAGCCAGGCCTGGGCTTAGCCCGCACTTGGAACTCATAGACTGTGTCCCTCTGGAATTCCAGCGGCAGGAGCACCACGCTTCGCGTGTCCTCCGGGATCACTTTGCTCTTCTGAGTCTGGGAAAGGGAAACACCGCGGCAGCTTTTAGCAGAAGTGGAGGCTTTGGTCCCAGTCCCCACCTGCTCCCCACCCCCAAAGGTTCTGTTTCTGACTAAACGTGTTGGTTTCAGTATTAGACTGACGAACTGTAACCTTTTAGCACCCTCTGATCCCCGCCTGCCTACCAATGGCCCCCCACGGGCGACAGGCACAAAATGGAGCTGGCCTGGTAGCGCCCCAGCTCTGCGCTAGCTGGCCCATCCGCAGGCAGGAGGCGAGGTTCTGTCGCACAGCCCACAGCTAGAGAGGTCTGAATGGCCCTGTGCTGCCAGCTGAGAGAGCCCTTGCGGGGGCCCCCAGGGAAACGGGACGTGGCTGGGCAGGGCTACTCCACCACACCCGGCCTTCTCTACAAGCTGCAGGCAGGAGCAGGGGTGCAGGCGGCGGAGGCACAGGGGCATGTACAGGATTCAGAGGCCCCAGATTTCCCCCTTGTAGCTGGCCCCGATTCCCAATGACTCTCCACACACAGGGGCGCAGAGGGGCGTTGTGGGGGGAGCGCTGTGCCTGCTGTTCTCCCACCCAGGCTGTGTGAGGGGAGGGGAGCGCAGGAGAGCAGCGAGCTCCAGCCTCAGGCCCAGAGCTTCTTCCCAGCCCCAGCAGGTGCTCGGCGGCTAGCCCCAGCTGTGCGGGGGCAGGGAGAGGATGATGGGACTTCCCTTGCAGGGAGCCATCAGGGTCAGACCAGAATCTCCCCTGGCTCCAAGGAGCTCTGCACTTCCTGCCCCCGTCACTTAGCTACAGGGGAGCTACCCCCATCCCCCAACCTCTGTGCATCCGGATCCCCCCCAGAACCTCCAGCTGAGCCCCCTACACTTGAGCTGTCAATCTGCTGAGCCTCCCTATGGCATCTGGAGCCCACCCCCACCCCGATCCCCCTCGAAGCCTCAAGCCCCTGGGCTCTCCAAACAGACTCAGACTCCACTGGTGGCTGAAGTCGAGGGGCCCCAGCCTGTCCCTCTCTCCAGGGAGCATCGGGCGGATGCGGAGCCATGCAGCTATGCCAGGGTCTGGATCTCTGCATAAGGGCCCTAGGGCCTCCTGTCCTGTACCAGTGTCAGTGTCACGAATGGGAACCTCCCTGGGGCTGATGCTGATGGAATGGCCGGGGCTGATCTACACGGCTGCAGCCCAGGAAACAGCCAACCCCCGACAGGGCAGCAGAGAGGGTCTAGTGGGCCAGTCCCTGGGACCTGCAGCTCCAGGCTGACAGCTGTGCAAGCATCTTCCTGAGACGTCCCCCTCTGGACTGGGCCCTGGACAGCAGAAGCCGGCAGCAGCCCCCTGGCCCTGGCTCCTGCCCCAACATGCTGCTGGCTTAAGCTGACAGCACTCGGCGGGGAGGGAGCAGACCCTATTTCATACTTTCATTGCCCTGCCAGGCCAGCACCCAGCCAAGCAGCCGTGGCTAACCCTGTGGGGGCTGCAGCATTGGCCTGGGGTGCGACTCATCCAGCGGAGGAGAGGCCTGAGCTCCAAGTCTTGCCTATGAAAGTCAGAGCCCCTCAGACACAAGGAGAAATGATCCCAGTCTCCATCCAGCGCCAGCCAGGCAGGCCAGTCAAACGAAGACACCGTGTGCACCCCGAGGACTCCTTCCTCTCCTGCCCCTCCAGAGCTCAGCGCTGTTACTTTACAGAGGCTGGGCCTTCTCCTGCTTTGGCTCATGCCTGCACACCTGTTCTGCTGGTGTGGTACGTACACTCCCATCGGTACCCTCGCTTCCCTCTCACCTCCCAGGTATCGCTCTTCTTCTTATACCGCAGCTCGTACTGCAGCTCGTTATCCAAGTTGTAAAAGACCGGAGAGTTCCGATAGATGGTGTCCCAGGAGATGTTGTATCCCTCCGAAAGCACGGCCGTCAGGTTGAACGGCGGGTACGGCTTAACTGGGGTGCAAACACAGAAAGAAAATTGTGCTGATTTGCACGGTCCTGAGACCCTCTGCTCTGGCTGGGTGCAGGGGACGGGAATGGTCTCTGACAACAGCACCCGTCACTTATTGCTCATGCCCTTGCAAGGCCGTCTGCTTTCCGGTAACCCTCTGACACGTGCCTCGACGCTCCTTACCTGAGGCTCCATTTCGGAACCAAATACTGAAACTCCACCAGTAGGTTGGCAGCCCCTTGTGGCCTGTGTGTGTCTAGTTGGGCACCCAGGAACCTCGTGGTTTATTGCAGGATTCAGGGTTCAGCAACGTGCTGTGTGAACAAGCTACACCAGCATCCACCCTGACTGTCCTGTCATGAGGACCAACTCCCCTGTACAAGAGGCAACTCAGGAAAGAGGCAGGTTTCTAGGGGTATTTGATGCCACCTGACAGGGCAAGAACTTTATGTTGCTCAGATTTCCCACTGGAACGGCTGCTACTGGGCGTGTTTGTGACACGTCCGATGGAAGCGACCCTTCACGGTCATGTCTGCTTCTGGCTGAATAACTAGCATTGTGGCTATTTAGACATAGAGCAGATCTGAGGCGGGAACAAGTCACCTGCTACTCCAGGGACACGCGATATGCAGGGACCGACACATGCCCCCCACTCCAGCCTGGGCAGAGGGCCAGCCTTATGCAGCAGGCCCCCCGCCTGGCAGCATGCACGCACAAACCCCTAGGCACTCCCATGTGACCCAGAGCGACGTGTGCCCAGAGGCACCGGGATCGTGCTGCAGAAAGGTAGGTTCAGCAGTTCATGTACTTACTGTTCTGGCTCAGATGAAATTCACTGCATGCTTTGGAAGTTGTGTACTGCCCATCGGCCAGCTTTGTCACATCTACCCTGAACATGTCGTCAGAATGGAAATACTTCAGGTCCATGCAGCATGCGTACTGAGTGTGAGTAGCATTTCTGGACACCTGGAGCAGACTGCAGGAGCGCTCCGAAATGTCCATCTCTTCTTCAACAAGCCTTTAAACATCAAACACAGCCCCCTCAGAGAATCACGGGACTGGAAGGAACCGCGAGAGCAGATTCCACAACCCCCTGGCAATTGATTCCAGTGTTTCACCAGCCTGACAGGCAGGAAGTTTTTCCTAATGTCCAACCTAAACCTCCCTTGCTGCGGTTTAAGCCCCTTGCTTCTTGTCCTGCTCTGAGAGGCCAAGGAGAACGATTCTTCTCCCTCCTTGTAACAACATGTTTTAATGGGGCTAGTTTGTGATTTGTGAAACATATAGGGCTGGCCCGAGCCATTCTTGCACCCCATGCAGTAGGCGCGCAGCGCATGCATGGCCCCTCCCTGGTTGATGTGTATGGGGCACCACGCCCCCAGGCATCCGGGGCATGCGTGGTCCCACCCCCATGCAGCAACCTATGGGGGGCGCCTGATGCAGCGCCCCTTACCACGTCAATCAGATGCCCCCCATAGGTTGGCACCTCGGGTGGCTAGCCCCCTTAATCCGGCCCTAGTAACACACGTAACTAAAATGAGTTAGCAGAGAAATTCATGAAAAGCAAAAGTGGCACAATTAGGTTTTTAAATGGAAATTCACTTCTGAATGCCAACAAATACTTGCAAAAAAATCCCTCTATCTACTCAGCTCTAAGCAGAGTTATGAGAGATCTTGGGAATACAGTGAGCAGGAAACAGCCCTGAAGTGTGGTAGGTAAGGGGAGATGGGACATTTCAAAGTCAATAGATGGGGTGAAACAAAAAACAGGACTATGCAGCACTTTAAAGACTACCAAGATGGTTTATTAGGTGATGAGCTTTCGTGGGCCGG
This sequence comes from Pelodiscus sinensis, assembly GCF_049634645.1. Taxonomy (NCBI): domain Eukaryota; kingdom Metazoa; phylum Chordata; order Testudines; family Trionychidae; genus Pelodiscus; species Pelodiscus sinensis. The sequence goes on along the minus strand of NC_134726.1, from coordinate 41,158,738 downwards.
ACCCACTTCCTCAGATCAAATAGTGAAAGAAAATTGTCACAACCATATATACCAAAGGATACAATTTAAAAAATGAACACGTATGTGTTCTTGATCTTATATTCCTGCGCATCCAGAAATATAATTTATGCCATCATGTGCCGAAAGTGTCCGTCTGCTATGTACATTGGGCAAATGTCTCAGACACTTCGCCAGAGGATCAGTGCCCACAAAACAGATATTAGACAGGATCACAAAGAAAAAACAGTTTCTTGCCATTTCAACCAGAAAGGACATTGTCTCAACGACTTGATTACCTGCATCCTGCTTCAAAGGCCTTTTCAGACTACACTTGAAAGAGAATCCTCTGAACTGTCATTCATGCTTAAATTCAACACTTTACACTTAAGTTTGAATAAAGACTCTAATTATCTTACCCATTACAAAGATAGCTTCCCCAATTATCACCTCTAATACCATTAGCTCACAGACATTTACCCCCCCCCCCATCCCCCTTCTGTTCTGAAATGTGATTTGTCCTTTTCATATGTGTTCATTTTCTTAATTGTATCCTTTGGTATATATGGTTGTGACAATTTTCTTCCACTATTTGATCTGAGGAAGTGGGTCTGGCCCACAAAAGCTCATCACCTAATAAACCATCTTGTTAGTCTTTAAAGTGCTACATTGTCCTGTTTTTTATTCAGCTCCACCAGACTAACACGGCTGCATTTCTATCACTAATAGACGGGGTGTTAGAGGTTACTCTCCAGGCTAGCTACAGCTGCACGGTCTCTTTCCTTCAGGGCCGTTCCTACAAACGAGCCCTCAGGGGCGGATATAGGGCAGGGCGAACGGGGTGGCCGCCCCGGGACCCGCGCTTAAAAAAGCCCCGCGCATGCGCCGTGGCAAAGGGGGGGCCCCGCGGAGTTATGCTGCCCGGGGCCCTGGAAAACAGTCATCTGCCCCTGCGAGCCCTACGCGGATGCAAAGGCAGAGGAGGGTCAAGGGTTACACTAGCAGGGGGGGCCCAAGGACACAGATCTGGCCAGAAATAAAGCCATATGCTGGCAAAGGGTGGGCCACAGCATTATCCACATCTGAGTCCTAACACTGCTCCAAGCCCAACAGCAGCAGGGCCAGTCTCAGGCCTGGGAGACGGAGGAGCATGCATGGCGGGAGGCAGTGAAGTGTGTGTATTGGGGGGTGATACCGCCCTGCTATGGCCCGGGGGCAACGGCTTTCACAGGCTCCTGGGCAAGGCTCCGCACCCCCAGCAGGAGGGGGGCTTCGGGTGGCAGAGTCGGGGCAGAGAGCCTGCCAAGCCGGCTGCAGCATGGGGCTGGACCTCCCCCCAGCCCTCAGCACTAGAGCAGCGTGCAGCGCCCAGGCCCCTCTCAACTGGGGCAACTGCCTCCTTTCCCCTCCCTGCCGGGAGCCGGGTTACGGAAGCCAGAAATGGGAAGTCCCCTCGAGTGCGGGGGAGTGAGTGCGGTCGGCGGTGAGCCCAGAGGCCTGAGCAGGAGAGCGGCGCGCTCTAGCCCCTGGCAAACGGCTGCAAATGTAAGCCGTGTCCCCGGCTCGTGAGTACCTACCACGTGGCCGTGAGGTTGTACAAAGTCCCACTGGGCTCAGTTTTCTGGACACACGTCAGGGTCTGCACATAGTCCACAGAACAAACCAGATCTTCACAGCACGTAGCTGCACGTGCAGGGGGAGAGAATAAGGCAACAGTTTCAGTGCCAGACCCAGGGCCCCTCATCCGCACTCTCTGTGTTCTATCATTTTGACAAAGGCTTTAAGAACATTTTAAATCAGCTGCTACAAAATTCCTAAGTCTTGTCAGGGCTGCACCAGCCATAAGTTCTGCTTCTCTCCCTGGGCAGAGAAGAAGGAGCTGCCCTTTTGCTTTGCTGGCCGTGAAACTAGTGCTTGTTATTTTAAACAGCAGAGTCATGTACTTCCCCTCCCCTCCCCCAAGAACTGCACTCCCTGCAGCACCTCTGTGCACTTTCTCATCTGGGCAGTTGTTTGTCAAGCTGCAGCGTGTGAAAAGCCAAAAGCAACATTCAAAACAGCCACCAGACTGTCTCTACACTATGCAGTGCTTAGCGACGTGGCTGTGTCAGTACAGCCGTGCTGCTTCAAGCTGTGGAGTGCAGCCATACCCCAGGTGTCGTGGCTGTGTCAGTACAGCCATGCTGCTAAAAGCTGCATAGTGTAGCACAGACATACCCTGAGTGACATGGCTGTCTTGGTACAGTCGGGCTGCTAAAACCCGCGCAGTGTAGCACAGACATACCCCGAGTGACATGGCTGTCTTGGTACAGTCGGGCTGCTAAAACCCACGCAGTGTAGCACAGACATACCCCGAGTGACATGGCTGTGTTGGTACAGTCAGGCTGCTAAAACCCACACAGTGTAGCACAGACATACCCCGAGTGACGTGGCTGTGTTGGTACAGTCGGGCTGCTAAAACCCACGCAGTGTAGCACAGACATACCCCGAGTGACATGGCTGTCTTGGTACAGTCAGGCTGCTAAAACCCACGCAGTGTAGCACAGACATACCCCGAGTGACGTGGCTGTGTTGGTACAGTCAGGCTGCTAAAACCCGCGCAGTGTAGCACAGACATACCCCGAGTGACGTGGCTGTGTTGGTACAGTCGGGCTGCTAAAACCCGCGGAGTGTAGCACAGACATACCCCGAGTGACGTGGCTGTGTTGGTACAGTCGGGCTGCTAAAACCCGCACAGTGTAGCACAGACATACCCCGAGTGACGTGGCTGTGTTGGTACAGTCGGGCTGCTAAAACCCGCACAGTGTAGCACAGACATACCCCGAGTGACGTGGCTGTGTTGGTACAGTCGGGCTACTAAAACCCGCACAGTGTAGCACAGACATACCCCGAGTGACGTGGCTGTGTTGGTACAGTCGGGCTGCTAAAACCTGCACAGTGTAGCACAGACATACCCCGAGTGACGTGGCTGTGTTGGTGCAGTCGGGCTGATAAAACCCACGCAGTGTAGCACAGACATACCCCGAGTGACGTGGCTGTGTTGGTACAGTCGGGCTGCTAAAACCCGCGCAGTGTAGCACAGACATATCCCGAGTGACGTGGCTGTGTTGGTACAGTCGGGCTGCTAAAACCCACGCAGTTAAGCACAGACATATCCCGAGTGACGTGGCTGTGTTGGTACAGTCGGGCTGCTAAAACCCGCGCAGTGTAGCACAGACATACCCCGAGTGACGTGGCTGTGTTGGTACAGTCGGGCTGCTAAAACCCGCACAGTGTAGCACAGACATACCCCGAGTGACGTGGCTGTGTTGATGCAGTCGGGCTGATAAAACCCGCGGAGTGTAGCACAGACATACCCCGAGTGACGTGGCCGTGTTGGTGCAGTCGGGCTGCTAAAACCCACGCAGTGTAGCACAGACATATCCCGAGTGACGTGGCTGTGTTGGTACAGTCAGGCTGCTAAAACCCGCGCAGTGTAGCACAGACATACCCCGAGTGACGTGGCTGTGTTGGTACAGTCGGGCTGCTAAAACCCGCGCAGTGTAGCACAGACATACCCCGAGTGATGTGGCTGTGTTGGTACAGTCGGGCTGCTAAAACCCGCGTAGTGTAGCACAGACATACCCCGAGTGACGTGGCTGTGTTGGTACAGTCGGGCTGCTAAAACCCGCGCAGTGTAGCACAGACATACCCCGAGTGACGTGGCTGTGTTGGTACAGTCGGGCTGCTAAAACCCGCGCAGTGTAGCACAGACATACCCCGAGTGACGTGGCTGTGTTGGTACAGTCGGGCTGCTAACACCCGCGCAGTGTAGCACAGACATACCCCGAGTGACGTGGCTGTGTTGGTACAGTCGGGCTACTAAAACCCGCGCAGTGTAGCACAGACATACCCCGAGTGACGTGGCTGTGTTGGTACAGTCGGGCTGCTAAATCCCACGCAGTGTAGCACAGACATACCCCGAGTGACGTGGCTGTGTTGGTGCAGTCGGGCTACTAAAACCCGCACAGTGTAGCACAGACATACCCCGAGTGACGTGGCTGTGTTGGTGCAGTCGGGCTGCTAAAACCCGCACAGTGTAGCACAGACATACCCCGAGTGACGTGGCTGTGTTGGTACAGTCGGGCTGCTAAAACCCGCGCAGTGTAGCACAGACATACCCCGAGTGACGTGGCTGTGTTGGTGCAGTCGGGCTGCTAAAACCCGCACAGTGTAGCACAGACATACCCCGAGTGACGTGGCTGTGTTGTTGCAGTCGGGCTGCTAAAACCCGCACAGTGTAGCACAGACATACCCCGAGTGACGTGGCTGTGTTGGTACAGTCAGGCTGCTAAAACCCGCGCAGTGTAGCACAGACATACCCCGAGTGACGTGGCTGTGTTGGTACAGTCGGGCTGCTAAAACCTGCGTAGTGTAGCACAGACATACCCCGAGTGACGTGGCTGTGTTGGTACAGTCGGGCTGCTAAAACCCGCGCAGTGTAGCACAGACATACCCCGAGTGACGTGGCTGTGTTGGTGCAGTCGGGCTGCTAAATCCCACGCAGTGTAGCACAGACATACCCCGAGTGACGTGGCTGTGTTGGTACAGTCAGGCTGCTAAAACCCGCGCAGTGTAGCACAGACATACCCCGAGTGACGTGGCTGTGTTGGTACAGTCGGGCTGCTAAATCCCACGCAGTGTAGCACAGACATACCCCGAGTGACGTGGCTGTGTTGGTACAGTCGGGCTGCTAAAACCCGCGCAGTGTAGCACAGACATACCCCGAGTGACGTGGCTGTGTTGGTACAGTCGGGCTGCTAAAACCCGCGCAGTGTAGCACAGACATACCCCGAGTGACGTGGCTGTGTTGGTGCAGTCGGGCTGCTAAAACCCGCACAGTGTAGCACAGACATACCCCGAGTGATGTGGCTGTGTTGGTACAGTCGGGCTGCTAAAACCCGCGCAGTGTAGCACAGACATACCCCGAGTGACGTGGCTGTGTTGGTACAGTCGGGCTGCTAAAACCCGCACAGTGTAGCACAGACATACCCCGAGTGACGTGGCTGTGTTGGTGCAGTCGGGCTGCTAAAACCCGCACAGTGTAGCACAGACATACCCCGAGTGATGTGGCTGTGTTGGTACAGTCGGGCTGCTAAAACCCGCGCAGTGTAGCACAGACATACCCCGAGTGACGTGGCTGTGTTGGTGCAGTCGGCCTGCTAAAACCCGCACAGTGTAGCACAGACATACCCCGAGTGACGTGGCTGTGTTGGTACAGTCGGGCTGCTAAAACCCGCACAGTGTAGCACAGACATACCCCGAGTGACGTGGCTGTGTTGGTACAGTCGGGTTGCTAAAACCCGCGCAGTGTAGCACAGACATATCCCTGAGTCTGTTGTTTCTCCCATGAGGTTACACTCTGCTCTCCAGGAGCAGCCTAAGGGCATCAATCTGCAAGGGTTGGTCCTGCTTCGAGCAGGGCCTTGGACTCGAAGCCCCTGGAGCTCTCTTCCAGCCCTTGTCTCCAATGCTGTGGCTCCCGAAAGAAGAGGGGGCTCTGACTGGAAGGGAGGGCAGCCGGGAGCCCCACAACACCCATCAGCACAGGAAACGCTAATAATTAGCTGACGGGGGGTGGAGACCCCGGTTCACTGGGAGTGCACAGGGGACTAGCCATCAGCGTGTGGGGTGCAGCAGCGCAGTCCAGCTCCTGAGTGCTCATCTTGACTCTGGTACCAACTTACTTCGTGGTCTTGATCAAGCTGCTGCCCCACTTTGCCCCTCAGTGTCCCCTTTTGTAGCGTGGGGATGCTCCACTGTTCTCTATTGTCTAGTGCTGAGCTAGGAAGCTCTGCCTCTGTTGTGTGTACGAACAGCACCTAGCACTGATCCGTGGCTGAGGCCCTACCACAGTACGGCAGAGTGCAGGTAAGTGCGGAATAGTCTATTCCAGTCATCCCGCTGCTGTAGCCCTCCTGGACTAAGCTCGGGCCTGCGAGGCATCATCAGAACCTTGGAGCTGAGAACTGGGCATCGGAACCCTGATTCAGAGGCCATCCATGGCTGTCCTGGCGTGGCAGCGCTCCGATGAAGCCGGCAGGGGACTGGCTATCTGTAAAATGCCACCCCATTGCGGGTTCTCCTCAGGGTTGCAGCACGCCCTAAGGGGAAAGCTCCTGAGGAGATGGAGAAGGAGCATCGCAGCAAGGCAGGGAATGCTTCTTGGCCCACCTCTACAGCTGATGCCTAGGGCGTCATGCCATGTCACCCTCACACCTGTGCGAGGGGCCTGCAGCTCATCCCTGTGGCCAGGTGGGCAGGATAGTGCGGCTCGGGGGCTTCCGGGTTGTCCTAATCATACCCAGACACCCCGGGCATGGGGCACCATCCCCCGGAGCAGCAGACACCCCTCCCAGAGAGAGGAGGAGTTTGCTCTACTACAGCCTGAGCTGGGAGCCAGCTGGCTTTTAGCACAGGCAGGAGAGGCTCATGCACTAAGCTCCAGTGGTCCCAGATTTGGTTCCGCCTGCCGGTGTTACATTGACTCGACTGTGAAGTGAGGTGGGGCTCCATTTAGAAACAGAAACAGAAAATCAAATCCCCCATCTGGTTCCTGCAGATGCTATTTGTTCTGCTTGTTTCCAGTCGAAGGGCTGTTTTCGAGAAGTCAGCTCTGGCTCGGTTACAGGGTTAGAGTGGCTCAGCTTCTGGGGCCCAGGCAGGTCAATTCAAGGCTCTGCTTCTCCAGAGGCGCTGAGCTGGCCATTCCTAGCCTGCCTGTGTCACTGCAGGTGGCGGGGGTTGAAATTGCTCTAATCACACGGCTGACGAGACGCCATTTCTGCTGAAATACCCCCAGCCCTGCATCGCAGGGTCCCTCTGCCCTGGAGCTGGGGGTAACTCCCAGGGGGAAGAGAGACCTGCATGAGCCCTGTTCAAGCACAGGGACAGCAGGTGTAGACCTGCCGGCCCAGGCCACATAGGGCTGACTGCCCTGAGCATGTGTCGGACCTCCTGCACAGCGTGACCCAAGCACCTCCGGATGCCAAGTGGCAGAGGGCAAGGGGTCCATGGGGCACTGGGATCCCCTGGGTTCACCAGAAGAGCTCACGTGAGGTCGGGTCTGGACCCCACTGCAGCTCTTCACTGCGACGGTTGGAAGGGTGTTTCTGGCACTAGGGGAGGAGCTACGTAGATGTGCGCCAGGGGGTGCTAGGTCTGCTGTTAGCACAGGTCACCCCCATGTACCATCTCTCCAGGCCAGTGTGGGCCGGAGCGGATCCCAGGAAGAACCGGCTGCTGCTAGCAGCCCACACACGGCCGCTTTACGTCCTTGTCTCTTCGCCTCCCTCCTCTCCATGCTGACAGGGGGAGGAAAAGGGGCAGCTGGCCAGGCCCATGCAGCAGTCTGTTAGCACACCAAGGCAAACGCTAATGAAGAGCTGGTGGGAAGTCCCAAAGGAAGAAGTGAATTGCGAGGAGGGCGCTAGGGGATATGCCCGTTTTCAGTGAAAATGGAAGGTCTGTTCTGGTATTTGGGGGTGCAAAGAAAATGGAAGGTCTGTTCTGGTATTTGGGGGTGCAAAGAAAATGGAAGGTCTGTTCTGCTATTTGGGGGTGCAAAGAAAATGGAAGGTCTGTTCTGCTATTTGGGGGTGCATTCCTTCCGGACAAGCTGCCAGGGGCCTTGCTCTTACAAGAAAAGAACTCAGCCCAGCTGGTTGAAGATGTGGGTGAAAGTACTTGAGGTAAGTGGTCTAGTAGGAGGCAGGAGGTGCCTTGTTAGTTAAGGTTAGCCTCCAGACAGCGGGTTAGGATTTTGTTTTATATGTTGTAACAGTTGGTTTTCAATAGTCTCATTCTCTTTCACTTGAATTTCTGTTATTTGTAATAAACTTGCTCTTGTTCTTCCTATGGAGGTAGTTCAGTGCTGGGTGTGGTGCAAAGTGGTGATTGTGACTTGAATCTTACAAGCAGGCGGGTGCTGTCGTCTTTGGGGAACCACGAATTGAAGTGCTCCGCGAGGGTTCTGCGGACCGCGGGCTGAGTGCTCCACCAACAGCACCCTGGGGACTTGCAGGTGGTAGGTGCCTATTACTATCCTGTGCACAAGAAGGGTCTGCAGAGGTCTGGCAGGCCGGGCTTATGCTGCCAGAGGCTGGCGATTTCAGGGAGCTGATCCACAGCAGGCCCAGACAAGACTTTCACTCCCTAAGGACAGGCAGCAGTGAGGTGCCTCAGCTCTGGGCAGCCCGTCTGTGATGTTCTAGCTTGAGGAGAGCTAGGGAATTACACCCCCAGCTTGGAGTGCAGACATACCCCAAAAGCCCAGCAAGTGGCTGTATCATTATAAGCAGGAACAGACAAACAGGTTGGGACAAAATAAAATGGAGCTTGAACCTTTAGCCAATTAGCTTAAGCCCCAGATATCTTGAGCCTTGGCCTTTTACTAACATACACTGACCCATTTCAGCCAATGAGCAGTCCTGTGGCGCCTTAGAGATGAACACGCTTATTAGGGCACGAGCTTTCAGGGTAAAACCCACTTCATCAGATGAACTGGAGCGGAAATTACAGAATCCGGGGTATATAGAACAGAAGAAGAAGTTGCCTGTCAATGGTAGGACCAGTGTTAATGAGGCTAATTACGTTATTTTAGTAAAGAAACAGATCAGTAGAGCCAGATGAGAACCCAGAAGTCACCTACTCCAAGACAGATCCAACAAGGAAAATCACAGAACATCACTGACCGCCACCTACAGCCCCAGGCTTCACCTCTCCAGTGCATCATTGACAATCTACAACCTAGCCTGGAAATTGACCCCTCCCTGTCACAGGCCTTGGGCAGACAGGTCAGTCCCTGCCTGCAGACAGCCCCCAGCCTGAAGCAAATACTTTCCAGCAGCCACATGCCACAACACACATACACTCACCCAGGAACTCCCCCCCCCCCCCCGCAACAAACCCTGTTGCTAACTCTGTCCACCCATCTACACAAGCAACACCACCATAGCACATAACCAAATAAGCCACCACATCAGAGGCTCGTACAACTGCACATCCGAAAATGTGATCTGTGCCATCAAGTGACAGCAACGCCCCTCTGCCATGGATATTAGCCAGTCCAGAGAGTCTCTGCATCAAAGGGTAAATAGATGCAAGTCAGACATCAGGAATGGTACCACTCAAACTTGTAGCGGAACATTTTAACCTCCCTGGATATTCAGTAATGGATTTAAAAATAGCCATTTCTACAAAGGAATGTTACCACCCGCTCACAGAGGGAGACAGCTGACCTGGAGTTCATTTACAAGTTCAATACTATCGACTTAAGCCTGAATAAGGATCTTAACTGGTTAACTAACTACAAAGGCAATTTCCCCACTTTTGATATTTGACTCTGCATATCAAATGCTGTGAATGTGACTTATCCACCCTGAGTTAATTAGCCTCATTAACACTGGTCCTACAATTGACCGGTAAGTTCCTTTTCTTTTATATATTCCCTGGATTCTGTAATTTCCGCTCCAGTTCATCTGATGAAGTGGCTTTCACCCATGAAAGCTTATGCCCTAATGACTCGGTTCTTCTGCAAGGTGCCATAGGGCTGCTCATTGGTTTTGCAGACTAACATGGCTATTCCCCTGAGGCCAGTTCAACATAGGCTTAAATAATGGCCAACAGAATAAGAAGCTTCACGGATGTGAAAGTGTAGGAAAGAAATGTGGGAACTTACTGTGCTGAAGCAAAAGGAAGAAGGGAATTGCCTGGAGCTGCAATTTGTTCCTCATGCTTATCCCAGTTGGCCGTCCTGAAAAGCAAAACATGAGCTCAGCCCAGCCACCGAACAGTGAGAGAGACATGTTGGGAGCGTCACACCGCAGCGTGCCGGAGCTCACTAGTAACCCTACTACAACACCTGCATGCAGGCTACGCTAGAGTCCTTACTCTCTGCTGGGTGCCTATGGTTAGACGTGCCTTGGGACAGTGGGTGCTTGCACCCGCGTAGAGTCTGGTGGCAGGCCCTATAGAAACACAGCAGCCAGCTGGACAGCAGCTATGGGGACATGCGGGCATGGACAGTGTGCTGCTGACTGGGACAGGCTAGCCCTTCCTTTTGCTGAGGCCCAGCCACTTCCACATCACCTCCCCCTGCCAGAGTCCAAATGCCACACCGCAGCTGCCGGCCCCTGCCCCAGGCTAGCTCCTCCCGGCCCCAGAAATCCAGGAGGAGGGGCAGCGTGGCTGGAGCTAGGAGCCACCTCACAGAGAGACGGAGCTTTGCCGGGGGCCAAGCAGGAAGTAGAAAGGGGGATGCAGGGTGGAGGATGTTTGTGGAGGCCCAGCTTCCCCTAGTTTATGATACCTGCTCCCATGCAAGTGAGGCTGGTCTCCGTAGAGCCTCCTCCGTCATTTAAACAAGCCCTAAATATCCTGTCAATGAGCCCCAGGACAGTGGGAGGGCTCTGACCCTGCACACGGGACTGGAAAGCTGTCTGCATGGAGCAAAGGGCATGCAGGGCTGGGGCTGGACTGGATGACCTCCTGAGGGCTCTGCCAGCCCTGGGATTCTAGGGACACTGGGAACGCTCATTCACTCCGAGGAAAGGCTGTTCTGGCTGAAAGAGAATCTGTAGGAAAACCTTGGCTTTCAAAGAACAAGGCGACTGCTCAGATCTTTGGCTAAGACACTCTCATGCTCAACCAGTGGCACCAATAAGCCACTCTTCTGCTCAGCCATGAAATGCCAAGGCCACTGCTCTGAAGCAGCCCCCCGGGACGTGACCCATTCAGGCCCAGGCGAGTCTGCAAATGGCTAACATTTATGTGTATGCAAATACAGAGGTAGACACAGCAAGAGTGAAAGTCAACCCTGGCAGGTTTGGGTTGGCGCTCCCACTACCAAGACCTGCCGCAGATCGCCCTGCATAGCACTGCTGTCCCAAGGGGCGTTTGCAGAGGCTTTTACCCAGTGTTGTCAGACTGTGGGAAGGAGGCAAAGGCACCACGTGGCCTTGCCTTATTGTGACGCTGTCACTGAGGGGATGCAGGGCAAAGGCCTGAGGTCTCTGCTGGCTAGAGAGGGCAGGCTCAGGTAGCTGGGCTGGGTCACACTTTGGCCACCCGGACCCTAACAGCGCAGGGCACGAAGCTGCTGCGGCCTGTGTCTTCCCCACGGCTCAGGGCTCTACGGGTCCCTGCATGGCCCCCTGTGCTCAGCAGGCCCCAGGCTCTGAAGCACACCCCGCACTCGATCATGCAGGGAGGAAGGCACTAACTGAGCGTTTCTAACCTGGGGAATATTCTTGTTCAAAAACTTTCCAGGTTTACTCATCTAATGAAAGCAAAATAATTTGAGTCACCAGCAAAAAGCCCCTGTGTCTCCCGAGCTCGTTCAGAGGCTGCTCTCACTGAACCGTGGCCCCAGGGTGTGCTGGAGGCAGGGCCCATGCGAAGGGCAGGAGAAATCTCTCACACGTGCAGCTCCACATGCCAGCCAGTCGGGGGGTCGCAGGAGGCCAGCCCAGCACGTCACTGGCACCGCCTTTCCGGTGGAGGCAACTGGCTTTTTCCATCAATTACATTGGCTCATTCAGCCTTGAGGTCCCTGGCCTGAGCAGGGCTCCGTGTGTGACTGGCTGGGCTGCGCTGCACAGGCTCCAGCAGGGCTGGCTCAAGCCATTCCTGTGCCCCGGGCAGCGGGCGTGCGACACATGCGCGGCCCTGCCCCCGGCGTGCGGTGCCTGATGGGAGCTCTAGGGGGCGCCACACGGCTGGGTGCAGCGCCCCTTACAGCTGCCATCAAGCGCCCCCCATAGGTTGGTGCCCGGGCAGCTGCCCAGCAACCCCCCCTTAATCTGGCCCTGGCTCCAACTAGGAGGCTGTCACGCTCCCTTTGAACATCCATTCACAGCTGACTTCAGGGCATCGTTCCCCACAGTCTGTCCCTGGGTCGCCTTGCACCAGCCGGTCCCTCGACAAATTCCCTTTCTTCCTTCAGCTCCTTGGACCTGTTGCCCCCTTGCTTTCTACGCAACGGTAACTGTCACTGCAGCTTGAACCTCTCTAGCCCAGCACCCTCGGGACCTGACTGGTGCCGAACCAGAGAATTTGCTGGACCATGGGAGGTCGATACTGTCTAGCAGCAACACCAGCACTTTCACTGCTCACTGGCCTTTTAGAAGACATTTGGGGTAATTTAGAGCTAAACAACAGCCCAGAACACTGAGAACCAGGGCTGGGAGCTGTAAACAAACTTTATGGGACCGCGGGAAACTTGGCCACACCCACAATAAACGACATCGACTCACTAAAGTCCTGCCAGACCATGCATGTTGCTGGACCAGAGAGGTTCAGCCTGTACTGGAATTTCTCCAGTTCTCTAAATGCTGGGCCACTGTCAGCCCCCTTCTTACACTAACCCTGAGCTCCTGACTTGCTCTTCTCCACCCCCACTGCCAATCTTGCCATTCGCAGCCACACTGAGAGCGGAGAAAGCTGCCCCCTCTCATCTCTCCCGTCACAGCTTCCCCCATGCGACAAGCACGCTGCTCTGGGCTCCTTTTCGGTCTCTCTCTCCTGGGCCCAGTGCGGCTTTGGCACTGAGGAAGCCTCCCCTGCCTCCACAAAGGTGCTGGTCTCGTTAGCGCTCTGCTGGACACTGCGCTGCAAGCACCATGGGGAGCCATTACTAGCTGCCTTCTGCCTCTTGTGCATCGTGTCGTTACATTAGCACCACTGCTGGGCAGTCCCTTGGCGCACAGCTCGCAACACACCACAGATCCCACTCTGTCTCCCACCGACGGGCCTTCACCAAACATGCCTCTTGCTTTGCCTCAGCTTCCTCCCACTACGCCTCAGACACAGGAGTGCTTCTCCGGAGACAGCTCCTCCAGGACCACGCCCTCTCGGCTGCCTCCTCCTCACAACTCCCCTTTGTCTCCAGTGCCTGTAACCTTCCCGTCTTCTCTCTTCCTGGGCTCTCTCTTTCCTGCAACATGCCCTGGCTTATCGCCCTCTGGGTCCCTTCCCCAGGCAAACCACTGCCTGGATTCCACCTCTGCTGAAATGTTTTTGGCTCTGCTCCCCTTGACTGCTTCAGCCCCCTTCACTGTGGCTCGCCAACATCCCCACTCTCTGGCGCGCACGGCTGAGGAGGTTGTGGAGTCTTCATCTCTGGAGATATGTAAGAGTGAGTTGGCCAGACACCTGGCAGGGACGGTCTAGGTGGTGCTGGGTCCTGCCATGAGGGCTGGGACTGGACTCGATGCCTTTCGAGGTCCCTTCCAGTCCTAGTGTTCTGTGATTCTATGGATTGCTGCTTCCTGCCTTGGCAGATGCACAAGGGAGCCAGTCTTACATCGCCATCACCTTCAAGCAGCTCTGTTAGTCCCACCTCAAAACTGCTCCCCTAAAATCACTGGTAGCTTTGCTCCAGCTGACCCTACTGGACTTCTCCTTTCCCCTTTCCACTCCATCTGCCCAGCCAATACAAGCTCCATGTCTACTTCCCCAAACCAGCCAGCTGTCCCTTGCCCCAGTCTTCTCCTGTGCGTCTCCTCCCCGGCTCAGAGACCATTCAGAGAAAAGCATCAGAAAGATCCAGGGCTGGAGGGCCTGAGGGAAGAGGAAGGAGTCGAACATGCTGCTCTCCTCTAGCCGGGCTACAGATGAGTACGCGGGGTGAGATACAGGCAGCCACACAAACAGTCGAGAGAGCGTAACACTAAGGAAAAGAAGAATCGTGTAGGGAGAACTGTGGGTGGAATGGAGACTGACAGGGCAAAATGGAAAATTTAGACTGAGTATCAGAAAAAAGTCTCAGTGCTGCTCTCTGTTAGGCTTTGGAACGATCTCCCAAGGGAAGGGTTGAAACCATCTCAGCTGAGATGTTTAAAACTAGACTGAGCAAAATATTAGCATGTGGGAATAGTCACACGCTGACTTGTGCAGTGGGCTGGATGGGACCTAATCCCACCTCCAGCTTTCGTGAGCTCTTTCCTCCCAGCAGTGTCACCAGCCAGTCGATCGGGATCTACGGGTCGATCTTGGAGCCTCTGACGGGATCCTGACTGGTTTGGCCAAGAGGCTGTCAAGTGCCAGCGCTTCAGCCGCCCCTCCCCCTCTGCTGCTTCTCTCCTGCCCTGTGCCTTGGCGCTGCCTCCTCAGGAGCTGCCTGCTTGCTGGGCAGGGCAGGGGAGGGGGGTGCTGGTGTCAGGGTGCCCCCTCCCCCTCTGTATCCCATCTCCACAGAGCAGAGAGGGGGCACAGCAGGACTTGGGAGGGAGTGTGCTGGCTGCTCTGGGGAGTGGTGCAGGGCCAGGGCAGGGGTCAGCCTCCTTAGCCCCACTGCACCCCACCCAGGAACTGCCTGAGGTAGGCAGGGCCCAGCTAGAGCCTACGTCCCGAAACCCTGCCCCAGTCATGAACCCCCTCTTGCACCCCAAGCACCCCTGCATCCAAATGCTCTCAGAGAGGGTGCACCTAGAACCCTGCCCCACGCTCAGCCCAGAGCCCCTCTCGCACTCCAAATCCCTAAATCCTAGACCAGAGCCTGCCCCCAGCCCTCTGCCCAGCCGGGCGAAATTGACAGAGGAGGGGGGGAAGGACGGCGTGAGCAGGGGCAGGGCCTCAGAGAAGGGGCCCAAAGGAGATGAGGCCAGGGTGTCTGGGTGTGAGGTAGATCTTGCGCTGCTCTTGCATTCAAACAGTGATCTCATGCTTGAGAAGGCTGGAGACCGCTGCACTAGAGCATGTCTCCTGCAAGGAGTGGGAGTCCTGTGGCCATTACGGCTAGCACAGCATGCAGGCCTTTAGCGACAGGGCGGCAGCAGAGCAGAGGCAGATTAATGAGCTCAAGGCATTTACCTAATTCCAGCGTGGACACGTCCCCTTCAGCTCTCAGCACCAGTCCAAGGCCAGGAAGGGTCACGACATCATCCGGTCTGACTCCTGCCTCTGCCAGGCCACGAAAGCCACGCAGCACCTGCGCATTAACCCAACCACTGGAATTAGACCAAGGGGCCACAGGAGAGAAAGGAGGGACTGAGGTGCGCCAGAGCCAGGGCAGGGTGACACACATTCGGGTAATCCTGCCGAGTGACTGTCTCCTCTCTCCCTCACCTCAGGCTCTTCCAGGATTTCTCTGTTCCTTGGTCTCTCTCATTCTCTCTCTGAGAAGCACCCACCTTCTCCTCATGTTGTCTAACCTCTTGCACTTGCCAGGGCCCCCAGATCTCTCTCCGTGGCCCCCAAAGCCTTCTCTCCTTCTCCCACAAGTGGCAAGGGAGGAGGGACTGCTGCTCGCAGAGTGAGAGCAGGTGTGTCAGCACACGCCAGGCTCTGGGCCCAAGAGCTTGCTGCTTCGGCTTGGGGTGCTGTGCTGAGACACACCTGCCAGAGCAGAATAGCACGGAACGGAGCAGCAGGCCTGGTTGGGCCCCTATGCCTGGACAAGCACAAGATGCAACTAAGTTCTTTTCCATTTTCCAGGCCTGCTCAGGGCCAAAGCCCTGAGTAGGACTAAGACCAGCCTGTCTGCCTCATTGCCTTCTCAAAGAATTTCTGATCAGAAAACTCATCTCCTCCTTTTCCTACCTCTGTTGGCTCACCTGTTCCTGCCTTGGAGAGTCCACATGAGTAACAGGTTGGGAGGCTCAGGGTCTGTTCTCCCACCTGCTCTGGACTCACTGTGTCACCTCAGGCAAGTCATGTCCCTTCTCTGTGCCTCCGTTTGCCTATCTGTAAGACAGGCCGAGCTACCGGGGGCCCGGGGAAGCCCATAGATTCATGCGTTCCAAGGCCAGGCCAGACCATCGTGATCAAACATCCTCTATAGCACTGGACAGAACCGCCCAGAATAGTCCCTAGAGCAGGAAACATCCAATCTTGATTTTAAAATGGTCAGTGATGGAGAATGCACAGCCCCTGGAAAATTGTTCCAGTAGATAATGACTTTCACTGTTAAAAAATGTACATCTAGTTTCCAGTCTGAATTTGTCTAGCTTCTACGTCCACCCACTGGAGCATGTTCCACCTGTGTCAGCTAGACTGAAGAACCCGTTAGTCACCATTTGTTCCGCTTGTAAGTACTTAACTTTTTGTTAAGTGAAATAGATTGAGCTCTTTGCTCTTTTAATCATTCTCATGGCTCACCTCTGAACTCTCTCCAATTTATCAACATCCAGCTTGAATTGCGGACACCAGACCTGGACACGGTTCTTAATTCATGAATGCTCATAACCTGCCAAGTGCTATAGCATTACTAAACACAGGTCTTTGAAACTCTGTACAGCAGTTTAAGGGCCAGGCTGCATGAAAAGCACTGTACTAAATAAAGATGCCCGGTATTGTCTGTTTGCAGCGCTAAACAGTGTAATAGCCTAAAGTAAGAGATGGAGACTGAACCAGCATGGTATGTTCACAGATATATAGTACCAAGATCTGGAGTAGCCTGAGGGCCTGAGTCTCCTGGCTCCAGCCCTGTGCTTGTAAATGGCTGCATGGATTGTACACATCTGTATTTATAAAGACGTGCTCCAAACACTCAATGCTCATTTATAAAAGCTAATAGGAAATCAAGATGAAAGATAAAATGCCCAAACACAGAAAATCATTTTTTAGTTACAGCAAAACAAAGGAAAGAAACTAGCCGGTCAAGAGAGGTTAAAGATAATTCAGTGAACTGCATAGTGAGTGTTTGCCTCGGAGCCCTCAGCTTGATGGCTACTGTACACAGCAGTAACAGCAAAACATCTGACCATATGGTTACAGCAACAGGTAAATCAGAAAGGAAGCAAAACAATCCTTCTTATGCACAAGAAAAGTCAATATGGATACCACCAGAGGGGCAAGTACAGTACACTATAGGAAAGATTTGAAGTGTAGTAAGACTTACTATTATAGTACAAACTACTTCAAGCTGGCACAAAACCGCTATGGGAATGGGTAGAACCACTGATATTACCTTGCCTCATGCTTTCAGATGTCCACTTGAGCCTCCCAAAAATCCACTGGCCACTCGCCTGGTTAACACGTTACTGTCATTGCAGACACTGAAAGCAAAGCTGATGAAAAGTAGGTGGAGTTCATCAGCCCTGAATGAGTGAAAACTAAAAATCTGCCTGTGAGCAATACAGCGCAGTAGTGTATTGGAATATACAGTGACATTCGGTGGCTGACGTCAGCTCTGTATCAGTTTTACTGTGCAGATAGAAGGATGTGGTGAGTACATTAAACACAATGAAGTCACGACTCTGACACCCACACAGCTCTGCGTGGTGTTTTTCTCTGCTCTCTAACGTTCACAAGTGAGAAAATGGTGGGAGCAGTGGAGCAAACCCACACTTTAAAAGGTCATTTCAAGGGGTTTTGTGAAGCTGGTGGATTCAGAGCCCTGCAGTACGGACACATCGGCCCTGCGCTCTTAGGCTTGGTGTGTGAATTGTAATTAGCTATTTGGCCATGCACTGCTACTCTGCTCCTGTCAGAGGTAGGGGCCCGTTTGCAGCCGAGCACAGCTCTGCTCAGCGCTTTTGACTGCACCTGCCGGCAGCAGAATGCAGGAAATCCCAGACAGACTCAGCAGCAGCAGGGGAAGGGCAATGGGTTAGTGTAAGGCAGAGCAGGGAATGCAGGCCGGCCCGATCACACAGGGCGCTGCTGGGCCTTGACTGCTGGTCCATGGGCTGGCAGCAGCTAGCTAGGCCGGCGGAAGGTCCCAAGGCCTGGGCAGAGGAGCATGACGACAGATGGGCCATTCCCTCCGGGTGCCCGGGGCTGTGGGGCAGACACGGGAGACGGGAGCCCATTCCTCACACCCGCAGAAGCAGCCGTGGGGGAGAGGGAGAGCAGGGCCAGGGATAGCTCGCGTGGGCCTGGAGAAGTCAGAGCGACCAGGGTCTTGGAGCAGCCAAAGCAGGCTGTGTGGGAGGGAGCCCAGTAGGCTGTCTGAGGAAGGAAGGTGTGAGGAGAGATGGGGCAGCCCGCGGTGTTGTGGGGTGAGGCCCAGAGGCCAGGGGTACTGGGTATCGGGGCATGGTGGGAGGTGCGGGCTGGGGAATCCCAGGGACACGTCTCCCCTTGCGCGGTACTGCCTGGCTCAAGCAGCCAAAAACCACTCGTGAGACCCCCCCCCATCATGAGATTTTTTAAAGCCTACGGTGAGGTGTTTGGTCTGACCGGGGGTGTCGCTCTCCCTGCCCCACCAGCAGCATGCGACTGACGATCGACACCGCCCACTCTCCCATACTCATTGGGTCAGGAGAGTCTGGCCCCATGGCAGGAGCTCTCACCCCACAGCCGCCTGTTCCCTGCCCAGCAATGACTTATGCCCCCTCACCCCCCCAGTCCAGCCCCGTCGGACCCCATCGGCTCAGCCCCTCAGCACCCCAATCCTCATCACTGCAGCCCCCCCCCCCCGTCCCCACCAGTCCAGCCCGGTCAGACCCCATCGGCTCAGCCCCTCAGCACCCCAACCCTCATCACTGCAGTGCCCCAGTAAGCTCAGCCCCCCCAGTCCTCACCAGTCCAGCCCCGTCAGACCCCATCGGCTCAGCCCCTCAGCACCCCAACCCTCATCACTGCAGTGCCCCAGTAAGCTCAGCCCCCCCAGTTCCCACCAGTCCAGCCCCGTCAGACCCCATTGGCTCAGCCCCTCAGCACCCCAACCCTCATCACTGAAGTGCCCCAGTAAGCTCAGCCCCCCAGTTCCCACCAGTCCAGCCCCGTCAGACCCCATCGGCTCAGCCCCTCAGCACCCCAACCCTCATCACTGCAGTGCCCCAGTAAGCTCAGCCCCCCCAGCCCTCACCAGTCCAGTCCCGTCAGACCCCATCGGCTCAGCCCCTCAGCACCCCAACCCTCATCACTGCAGTGCCCCAGTAAGCTCAGCCCCCCCAGCCCTCACCAGTCCAGCCCCGTCAGACCCCATCGGCTCAGCCCCTCAGCACCCCAACCCTCATCAATGAAGTGCCCCAGTAAGCTCAGCCCCCCCAGTTCCCACCAGTCCAGCCCCGTCAGACCCCATCGGCTCAGCCCCTCAGCACCCCAACCCTCATCACTGCAGTGCCCCAGTAAGCTCAGCCCCCCCAGTCCTCACCAGTCCAGCCCCGTCAGACCTCATCGGCTCAGCCCCTCAGCACCCCAACCCTCATCACTGAAGTGCCCCAGTAAGCTCAGCCCCCCAGTTCCCACCAGTCCAGCCCCGTCAGACCCCATTGGCTCAGCCCCTCAGCACCCCAACCCTCATCACTGAAGTGCCACAGTAAGCTCAGCCCCCCTCCAGTCTAGCCCCCCCCCCAAGCCTGGGAGCTGCAGGCGGAGGGGCCGAGGAGCTGCCCCAAGCAGTTAGTGCCTTCCTGCGAGAAGATGCGGCAGTTGCTATGGGGCAGAGGGCTGTTTGGAGCAGCTCTGATTGGTTATCTGCCCCATGCGACAGGCCGGGGGGGGGGTGAGCAACCAATCAGAGGGCCCAGCTTTGCTGGGATAGGCACTGCCTATAGGAATTCATGGCAGATGCCCTCCTGGCCTGCTGCTGCACTGGGGCGCCCCAGCCCCATGCGCTGTGCCCAGGGCCTGGGGAGCCCTGCAGCTGACACTCGCCCCATTGCGATGGTTAGTGCAGCACACCAGCAGTTCTGTATTTAGTTAGGAGGGGGTTAGCTAAATGGAGGGGAATGCCAGGGCTTGGAGATACAAAAGGGCAAGGACTGAGGGGAACCCTTGTGGTGCCTGGTGGGTGCTCCAAAACTGATAAGGGAAGCTAAAGACAGGCAACACCCTTGTCCTGTGGGGCTAAGGATAAGAGGCAGCAGTGTTAAAACACATTGGTGTAACGCCCCTTTCCCTCCCTGCCTCAGGAGCAGGCAACGCTCACCCACGTGCCTCGATGCCTGCTATGGTGACATTAAAGGAGATCCTGAGTATCCCAGGGCAGGTGTTGGACCCTCCTGGAATGAACCCATTCCCACAGCAATCTGTGGCTAGGCTCCAAGTCCAAACTTGCAATTCCAAGCAGACACGGAATGCGCTCAGTGCGACTTCACACCCTTTACAGGCCAGACCAAGGGTCAGTGTCACTCCTGCTCGAACCCCACACTGCGAGGTGAATAAAACCAATTCACAGAGCTAGTACAGCCTGAACCTCTCGAAACCAGCAACGTGTTCCTGGACCACAGAGCCCCAGTGGCCAGGAGTCTGGCAGCAGGAGGGCGGTGGGCTGGGAGCTCTGCTTTTATGGTCTTTATAAACATTTTGATTTGTCAAATCCCTAGTGATTGACTCAGAGCCACGGGCAGGCAGGTTCTGACCAGTTCCTGTTGCTCCCACTGTCAGTGCGTGAACCGATTTCTGTCCTTGCGTGGCGTGAACTGACGCACTTCCTGGCCCCTGCAGCCACAGAGGAGCTGTTGGATGGGGCAGGGACAGAGACATGGGAATGGGGTAGGTACTGATGGGCGTGGGGCATGGGCAGGGCTGGAGCAGTTAGTGTGTGTGAGAGGGATGGGGTGGTAGTGGGGCGAGTGAAGCAGGGATGAGGGAAGGTCTCGGAGTAGAAGTTGTTGGGTGGGGACGGAGGGGGGGCTGTTGCTGGTGGCTGGGGCAGAGCCGGGTGGGGTGGGATGGGGCTTTTGCCGTGGGCTAGGGCAGGTAGGGGTGGGCTGGCTGAACATTTGTGTATATTTTGGTTTTTCGCAGCGGTAGAACACTCTCATGGGGGGGGGGGGGGTTTCCTGCTGATGGGGCAGAGCGTGTTAAAAACAGCACAAGGGCCCAGGCCTGGGGCCAGGGATGGGAACTGCCCTTGGTATGCAGTGCTCCATGGACCAGCAGTGCCTGTGGCACGTGAACACAAGGATCAGCCTGGGGCGCGCCAAGGTCTCTGTACAAGTCCACACAACGGCGCCCACCCCTCAGCCCACGAGGGAGCTGGGACGAGGGACACAGACACCGCTTCTCTGGGAGCCCCAATTTCTGCCACTGCCAGCGCTGTGGGAGTCAGCTGGCAGAGAGGCCTTCGGCCTGGCCCAGGCAAGTGCCGTGAAGCCAAATGTTCCATCTCCACCCCACAGCGCACACCCGCCTAGAGACTGCACCGTGCATGTGGGTGGCGCCGACTCTTCCGCACCAAAGGCATCAGAGTTTCCATACTCAATACCACCCTCAGGAGAAGAAAAGGTACACGGCAGGGCTCAGAGGTGCAGACCTAACCCGCCATGTCCATCAAGTAGGCTGTCCGGCTGGGGCAGCTCAGACACACTCCCTGGGCTGTTAGCTTTGTGCTGCAGTGGCCAGTTCCATGGGAAAGGGGAAGTTTGTGGGGACTTGCGTTAGGAGAGATGCTGGCTCTGTTTGCTGTGGCAGAAGCCTCTGAATGGGGTGACAGGCATTTGTTTATGAGTAATTAGCAAGCCAAGACAATCCGTACTCTAAATGGTGCAATCACACCTTCGAGATAGGGCTTTGCTAATTAACGCAGCTGTCACGTTACTGGATTTTAAAGTGAGCAGGCAGATCACTGTTGCACCCACGGGAGGTGTTTGCCCCAAATTCTGTACACAGTGGACCACGGGAGGTGTCAGATGAAAGCGTGTGCTCTGCTGACTCTGTGTGTGCTACTCATGTGCTTGTGTGATGTCTGGATGTGGAGTTATGAACATGGGCTCTGTGCGGTCCTGGGAATGTTCTCTGTCTGGGAGGGGGAAATGGGCCTGGACCACCTACGGTGAGGAAGGATTGTTCAGTGACTGGCTGTGCTAGCTAGCACTGCTCCATGGACAATGGCTCTCAGGAGGGGCCGATACACACCTGAGGAATGGGTCTGGAAGCCTGCAGACTGGCCAGTGCCTCATGGCTGCTGACATGTGAAACACAGACAGGGCATTTGATCATGTGACCAGCTCCAATTTGGGAAACACCAGGAATATAAAAATCACATGAAGGCGTTTCCATCTTGTCTTCAATCTTGCTCCTAATTCCAGATGCATCCTTGCTAGGGACAGAGAGCCAGGAAGGATTGCTGACCCATCCTAATACAGGATGTGCACCAGAGACTTCTAAGCCAGCAGTTTGTAACATCTCTGCTAAGAGCCTGCATTAAGAACTTGGTGACTGGTGCATGTAACATATTCTCCTTAACAACCTTACTCTCCACGGTTATGTCTACACTAGCCCCCTAGTTCGAACTAGGCTGGTTAATGTAGGCAACCGGAGTTGCAAATGGAGCCCGGGATTTGAATTTCCCGGGCTTCATTTGCATGTTGCCGGGCGCCGCCATTTTTAAATGTCTGCTAGTTCGGACTCCGTGCCCGCGGCTACACGCGGCACGAACTAGGTAGTTCGGATTAGGCTTCCTATTCCGAACTACCGTTACTCCTCGTGGAACAAGGTGTACCAGTCGTTTGGAATAGGAAGCCTAGTCCGAACTACCTAGTTCGTGCCGCGTGTAGCCGTGGGCACGGAGTCCGAACTAGCGGACATTTAAAAATGGCGGCGCCCGGCAACATGCAAATGAAGCCTGGGAAATTCAAATCCCGGGCTTCATTTGCAACTCCGTTTGCCTACATTAACCACCCTAGTTTGAACTAGGGGGCTAGTGTAGACATACCCCACCTTTCCTTTCTTTTATTAATAAACCTTTAGATTTTAGCTTCTAAAGGATTGGCCCAGCATGCTCTTGTGGGTAGGATCTAAAGTGTAAATTGGCCTGGGACTGTAGTTGGTTCTTTGGGACTGGGAGGATCTGTTCGGAGTTGGTGAGATCAGGTTTTGTCTCCAGTTAGGGGCTGTAAGTAGCCCTGGTTTTGAGCAATTCGCCCTGAGCTGATGCCCTCAGTGGTGCCCAGACCCAGCCTGGTCCATCACAGCATCTAACTGTTAAGCTCATGATATGGTAAAACAATAGCTCTCCATATTTTCTTCCTGGAACAATGGAAATAACACAGTATGCTAAGCAACCATCATGTTTCTAAAAGTAACACCCCTGGCACCGTCTTTCAAGAGTCACATAATCTCTATATCTGTGAGGAAGATAATCTGCATATTACCAAAAATAATGAGGTAAAGTGACAGCAGAACAGCTGAGAGCTAAGTAACATCCTTCCACCGGAAGGAAACAGCAAAAGAAACCACTTGAAAGGCCAGGAAATTAGGTAAAATATGAATGAGCCTTGCAGAAAATGCAGAGGTGTTAGTCAGCAAAGCACATGCAAGAAAGCAGCAAAGCTGGGCAAGGAGACTAGTTAGTAAGGACAGTTGCTAAGAGGAGATGCAGCTAACATGGCCCATGTAGAGCAGCGCCTATGGAATTCCAGCCAGCTAGGAACCTGCTGCAGAAGCAGCGCCAGTGTTTTCACAGGAGTTCAAATGTAGGGGGCACTTCAAGATATAGATCTGAGGAGGTGAGAGCCGCTGAGGGCTGAGACTGTTGGGCTAAGTCGGGCTGTTTGGCACTGCAGCAAAAATGGAAAAATGTCTCTTGACCATTTTATTAGATTGAACTCAAGTTTTAAAATCACCACAGAAATGAAAGGGGGCTACTCAAGACCACTATGAGGCATCACATCTACATCCCTCTTGGTTTCTTGTAGTTTGCACAACTTTTTGGTGTTTACTTGTGTGTCCTTCGTGACATGCTCATGATTAGGTAGAAGGCGACGTCTTTCAGAACACAAAACCCTGCTCCATGAGGAAAAGGAACGCTCAGCTGTAGCTGTTGCGACTGCGAGTAGCAAGAGGAGAACTCCTGCTTCTTTCATCCCAGGAAATGTAGCACAAAAACGAGGTTGAACCACTAGGGATGATGATGATGAAGTTGAAGTTAAATCTTCATTTCTTCATCACTTGCATCTGTGTTCAAAATTCTCCATTCCACCCTGATCTCATCGCAGCCCATTGCAGGTAGCGCCTCACTCCACTCGGCTGTAGGTGTTTTTATGAGCCAGGCTATGTGGAGGCCAGAAACCACTATTGTAGATTTATAAGAACCAAGTCTATGTTCTTTTTCAACTGGCTTAAGAAAGACTTCTCCTCATCATTTAAGGAGTCAATGTAAGTACTTTCATTAGTCAACTTCTTGACTGAAGTCTTTGCTTCTGCCCACATGTTTTCAATTGATCATTCTAATCGATCCATGGGTAGCTTCTCTTGATGGACAAAGATCTATTACTGTTGCAGCATAAGCCAGTAATAACGGTTTCAGTAATTTTAAAACAACAGCCAAGAATTGCTTGGGAAAAAGGCAGCAGGTTTTCCCAGGCTGGACTAATTTGAACTTCAATCCCAGTGTATCTTCTATTTGTTTTAAAGACATTCAGTCCTTTTTGCTGAAAAAAAGTATAACAAAGCCATTACATTTATGGCATTTTGATGTCTTTTGAAGATTTTGCCTGAGTACTAGTGCTAGCTAGAGTAGATGTAGAGGCGAGATTGTGGTTACATTTTTCTCTGAACAAAGATTGTACTTTATAATGCCTTCCAGAGAACTTTGTAGCTCCATCAAATGCAGAAAAAGGCATCTCTTTGGGGTTGAGTTTCAAGTATTTAACTTTTCTAAGATATCAGAGATGCAACCGATGTGTCATCTATAACTTGAACATCTAGAATGGATCTACTGGCCTCCCATGGACATCAAGATAACCTATGCGATAACTTAACACTTGATGCCTATTTGCACCAGTGCATTCATCAGCCATCTATGCACATTTTTGGAATACAGTAGAAGTTATTCATTTTTTCAATGGCTGAATCTTTCACTATTGCACCAGATGTTTCTAGACAGTCAGCTGAGGTTTTTTCCCCACTCAGAAAGATAGCAAGCATGCATCAGTCTTGTTCAGAGCCAGTGCCCAACTTCAAGATTAAGAAGTGGCAACGCACTGAATACTGGCTTCCAATGTGATAGCTCTTGCTTAAACAGAAAGCATTAAGCAATAGCCATGCTGGTTCACAAAAACTGAGTTGTGTCTCCAGCATTCTTAACAGCCTCATTAAGTTCTTCTAAAATTGGCTTTGACAGTGACTGGCTTATAAAACTTCCCCATATTGGTGCAGTCCAGAGGCATGCTGTTTCGCAGCCTTTTCACATAAGTTGGAAGGACTGGCTTGACCGAGCAGTCTGGCAAACCAAGCTCCTCCACTTTTACTACATAAATGCCCACAGCTTGAATAATGTGCCCAATTCTGGTCACCCCATTTAAAAAAAGTTATATTGGAATTGGAAAAGACACAGAGAAGGGCAACAGAAATGATGAGAGGTAAGGAACAGCTTCCATGAGAGGAGAGATTAAAAAGACTGGGACTTTTGAGCTTGGAAAAGAGACGACTATGAGGAGCTATGACAGAGGCCTATAAAATATTGACTGGTGTGGACAAAATGAATAAGGAAGTGTAATTTACTCCCTCACTTAACACAAGAGTCAGGCATCACCCAATGACATGAATAGGCAGCGAGTTTAAAACAAACCAAAGCAAGTTTTTCTTCACACAGCCACCATCACCCATGGATCCTTTTGCCAGGAGATGTTGCGAAGGCCAAAATTATAACAGGGTTCAAACAAGAGCTAGATAAATCACGGAGGTCAGGTCCATCCATGGCTATTAGCCAGGCTGGGCAGCAATGCAACACTATGCCCCAAGTGTCCCTAGCCTCTGTGCACCAGATGTTGGGAATGGACAACAGGGGATGGATTCCCCAGCTCTGTCCATTCTCTCTGATGCAGCTGGAATAGCCACTGCCGGAAGACAGGCTATTGGGATCAACAGACCATTGGCCGGGCCCAGTATGGCCATTCTTACATCACAATGAATTCTAATACTTGAAAAGTTCATGCAGAACCCCTGACACCATGAGCTCCGGAGATGGCGATGATACGGGAGAACAACCTGGACAAAAATACATTTTAAAACTCTCGGCCTAGTAGGAGAGGCATGTTAATCTAGGTTTCCCAGTCACAAATCTAGGACTCTGGAGCGAAGTCACTAAACCACAGTCCAACAACGCCCTGCCCCCGTCGTTTGTCCTGCCACCCTTCACTCCACCCCTCGTCCCCGAGGCCCTGCTCTGTCACCGTCTCCTGCCACCTGCCCCTGTGACCTCCACAAATCCATCTCCCGATGCTCTCCGGGATGTCAGCCCTCGGCAGGGAGCCTTGCTGCTTGGGCAGGTGGGGCAGCCTTGCCCACAGAAACACTGTCCCAACTAGAGGTGAAGGAAGCTGGTGTGCCCTGGAGCGCTGCTGTGAGCACTCGGGGGTAGGGGCGTGGTGGGTGCTTCCAGCCCGACTTCTGGCGTCCTGCAGGCTGCTGCACCAGAAGCAGGCAGCCAGGCAGGTTCGAGGGGCTGGCTGTGGGGACACGTCTGGGACTGCCCAGCCCAGAGCCCCCGCTCCCCGCTGATATTTTGGGTGGTGGGCTGCAGCCACACCCTGGTTGCTGAGTGTTTTTTCTTTTTGTGGACTAGGAAGTAAGGCGAAGTTCCCAGTCTGCTCTGCTTTGACGGCCCAGGGAAGGGCGGGGGGAAGGACGCAGGCTGTGCGCCTTGCCTCACTCCCTAGTCAGCAAACAGAAAAACACCACTCGGGGGCAAGGTTGAGTGTGGCTGCAGTCCCCCTGGCCCCTGAAATGTTGCCTGAGTCCCCTGCACTCACCCAGCCCTCTGCCCTGAGCCCTCTCCTCCTATACCCCAACCTTGACTCGTGCATCCCCGCCACCAGCCTAACTCCTGCACCCTCCTCACACACCTGAACCCTCTGCCCTGACCCCTCTCCTCCTATACCCCAACCTTGACTCGTGCATCCTCGCCACCAGCCCTAACTCCTGCACCCTCCTCACACACCTGAACCCTCTGCCCTGAGCCCTCTCCTCCTATACCCCAACCTTGACTCGTGCATCCCCGCCACCAGCCCTAACTCCTGCACCCTCCTCACACACCTGAACCCTCTGCCCTGAGCCCTCTCCTCCTATACCCCAACCTTGACTCGTGCATCCTCGCCACCAGCCTAACTCCTGCACCCTCCTCACACACCTGAACCCTCTGCCCTGAGCCCTCTCCTCCTATATCCCAACCTTGACTCGTGCATCCCCGCCACCAGCCCTAACTCCTGCACCCTCCTCACACACCTGAACCCTCTGCCCTGAGCCCTCTCCTCCTATATCCCAACCTTGACTCGTGCATCCCCGCCACCAGCCTAACTCCTGCACCCTCCTCACACACCTGAACCCTCTGCCCTGAGCCCTCTCCTCCTATACCCCAACCTTGACTCTTGCATCCCCGCCACCAGCCCTAACTCCTGCACCCTCCTCACACACCTGAACCCTCTGCCCTGACCCCTCTCCTCCTATACCCCAACCTTGACTCGTGCATCCCCGCCACCAGCCCTAACTCCTGCACCCTCCTCACACACCTGAACCCTCTGCCCTGACCCCTCTCCTCCTATACCCCAACCTTGACTCGTGCATCCCCACCACCAGCCCTAACTCCTGCACCCTCCTCACACACCTGAACCCTCTGCCCTGAGCCCTCTCCTCCTATACCCCAACCTTGACTCGTGCATCCCCGCCACCAGCCTAACTCCTACACCCTCCTCACACACCTGAACCCTCTGCCCTGACCCCTCTCCTCCTATATCCCAACCTTGACTCGTGCATCCCCGCCACCAGCCCTAACTCCTGCACCCTCCTCACACACCTGAACCCTCTGCCCTGAGCCCTCTCCTCCTATACCCCAACCTTGACTCGTGCATCCCCGCCACCAGCCCTAACTCCTGCACCCTCCTCACACACCTGAACCCTCTGCCCTGACCCCTCTCCTCCTATATCCCAACCTTGACTCGTGCATCCCCGCCACCAGCCCTAACTCCTGCACCCTCCTCACACACCTGAACCCTCTGCCCTGAGCCCTCTCCTCCTATACCCCAACCTTGACTCGTGCATCCTCGCCACCAGCCTAACTCCTGCACCCTCCTCACACACCTGAACCCTCTGCCCTGAGCCCTCTCCTCCTATACACCAACCTTGACTCGTGCATCCCCGCCACCAGCCCTAACTCCTGCACCCTCCTCACACACCTGAACCCTCTGCCCTGACCCCTCCCTCTCCCACTCCACCCCACACTTACATTTCTTGCAGGTACTGTTGTATGGCCAGACCTCTCCTTCCCAGCCTCAGCCCTCCCACAGCTTGTGATAGGACAATACCTGTAAGAAATGTAAGTTACTTTCACCCCTGGTCCCAACAGGCCTAAGCCCTTAGTCCTGAGTATCAGGGATTTCAGCTCCAGCAGCCACTTAACAACCCAAAAGCCTCTCCATGGACCCTAATCAGCCCTGTCTCTAAAGGGGAGAGAGGGGCAGGTCAGATAGTGCCTGTGACTCACCCCACCCCTCCAAGAGAAACGTGTCCCACCCAATCGCTCTCTTCACCAGGACCTGGAATCCAATGTGCCTGCTTAGCGAGTGCAATTCTGCTGCGAGTGGCCAGTGCTTCGTTTGCAATGAGAGCGGTGCCCGGGCTCCAGCAAGTTCGTTATTTTTATAACTGAGGCGTAGGGCCCTACTAAGTTCACAGCCAGAAGAACACATCACAGACCACGAAATCTGGTCTTTTGTGGGCTTTTACAGCATATTATACAGACGTCACGGGGAAGACCAGTAATTCTCAAATTGGGCATCCTGACACAAAAGGGGGTTGAGGGGGTCACGGTGCTGCCCCCCTCACTTCTGCACGGCCTTCAGAGCTGGCTGACCAGCCAGTGGCGGCTGATGTCCAGGGCCCAGCTCTGAAGGCAGCCCCCCGCCAGCAGCAGTGCAGAAGGAAAAGTGGCAATACCACGCCAGGCCACCCTTACCTCTGTACTGCTGCTGGCAGCGGCTCTGCTTTCAGAGCTGGGATCCCGGCCAGCAGCCACCACTCTCCAGCTGCCCAGCTCTGAAGGCAGCCCCCCGCCAGCAGCAGTGCCGAAGGAATAGTTGCAGGGTCACAACCCCCCTCCCCCGCCCTGATCTGGTACAATAATCTCGCAACCCCACAACACCTTTTTAGGTCAGGGCCCCGATAACAACAACGCTCTGAAATTTCATATATAAATAGCTGAAATGATAAAATTTATGATTTTTTATGTGAAATTGGCCAAAATGGACCGTGACTTTGGTAGGGCCCGACTAGTGTAGCAAGCCCAGAGGTCCCAGGGCTATGACCTGCCTAGCACAAAGAAAGCACTGAAGGAGACCCCTCCTTCAGGCCGGCTAAGTACAGCTCTAATGCTCTTTAGTCATACAGTTGGGATAACCCAGCACCAGCCAGAATGGATCCCTGGGCAGCACAAGGATGCTGGATGCCTGGGCAGAATAGGTGAGTTCATGTAAGTCTGGTGCTGAAACCTCGGCTCATCACTAGCTCATTCAGACCTTGCTTCAAATAGTCCTTTGAAATCATTAGTAGGCCCATATCACCTGGACAAATGCACGAGCATTGTCACAAGTAGCAGCTGTGGGACGAGGCTAGGCTGCGCTCACACTTTTCAAAGCCATTCTGCTCTCAGGGACACGTATTTCTCACCGGCTGGCTATGCTGCTAACGCGTGCATTCGGTTCAATTCAAGGGCCCCAAACAACAAATAAACTCACAACACTGCATGTAATTGGGGAGGGGGCTGGAGAAATTCAGGGTGACCCCCTGCCTAGGAAGAGCTAGGGAAATCTCTGCACAGCACCATGCCCACCATACACGTGGCCATCGCTAAGGCCCTGTAGCTTTCCCTAAACAACCCTGCATTTCTGCATCCACATCTATTGGCAGAGGGAAAATTCCAAAGCAGGCGTCCCAACCCGGGCTCAGTAACTTGAGCAGCCGGCCCCACCTCCCTTCTCATGACCATGACACTGCGAATTGGCCCAAGCCCGAGCGATGCCTTTCTTCTCTGAACGTGCATTAGCCTGAATTCACCTCAGCCGAAGCCCTGGGGGTTACCCTTTGACTCCCTCCTGGGGGGAGAGGCCTTACCTCAGCAGAGGAGCGGTTGCCTCGCTCTGGCAGTTTGAGGGAGTTCTGTGGAGACACTTTCATTTTCTCTTAGGAAAGCACCGTGTCACCAACTAGTAAACAGAAACAGGCACGACTGAATGATTGTCCCCAGGCCCATATGGAACAGAAACCCCCTGGCCTGGCTCAGGGTTATCCCAGTTGCCCCACTGGAGGCAGGGCTGGATTTATGCACAAGCTAAGCTACCACTTAGGGCCTCAGATGATGAGGGTCTCTAAGTACTAAAGAATGGCTGGTGTTTAGCTGGATCCTTGCCGATGCACCAGTATAGATGAAAATAGAAGACCTAACTTCAGTACCGGGCAAATTAGTCAAAACAATAGTAAAGAATAAAATTGTGAAGCATGTAGAAGAACATAATTTGTTGGACAAAAGTCAACATGGCTTCTGTAAAGGGAAATCCTGTCTTACTAATCTGTTAGGGTATGTCTACACTACCCCGCTAGTTTGAACTAGCGGGGTAATGTAGGCATACCGCACTTGTTAATGAAGCCCGGGATTTGAATTTCCCGGGCTTCATTAGCATAAGCGGGGAGCCGCCATTTTTAAATCCCCGCTGCTTCGAACCCCGTGCAGCGCGGCTACACGGGGCTCGAACTAGGTAGTTCGGACTAGGGTGCCTATTCCGAACTACTGTTACTCCTCATGAAACGAGGTGTACCGGTAGTTCGGAATAGGCACCCTAGTCCGAACTACCTAGTTCGAGCCCCATGTAGCCGCGCTGCACGGGGTTCGAAGCAGCGGGGATTTAAAAATGGCGGCTCCCCGCTTATGCTAATGAAGCCCGGGAAATTCAAATCCCGGGCTTCATTAGCAAGTGCGGTATGCATACATTACCCCGCAAGTTCGAACTAGCGGGGTAGTGTAGACATACCCTTAGAGTTCTTTGAAGGGGTTAACAAACATGCAGACAAGGGGGATCCAGTAGATATAGTATAACCTGGATTTTCAGAAAGCCTTTGACAAGGTCCCTCACCAAAGGTTCTTGTGTAAATTACATGGCCATGGGATAAGAGGGAAGGTCCTTTCTTGGATTGAGAACTGGTTAAAAGACAGGAAACAAAGGGTAGGAATAAATGGTAAATTTTCAGTTTGGAGAGGGGTAACTAGTGGTGTACCCCGAGGGTCAGTCCTGGGACCAATCCTTTTCAACTTATTCATAAATGATCTGGAGAAAGGGGTAAGCAGTGAGGTAGTAAAGTTTGCAGATGATACCAAACTGTTTAGGATAGTCAAGACAGAAGCAGACTGTGAGGGACTCCAAGAAGATCTCACCAAACTGAGTGATTGGGCAACAAAACGGCAAATGAAATTTAATGTGGATAAGTGTAAAGTAATGCACATCGGGAAAAATAACCCCAACTATACGTACAGTATGATGGGGGCTAAATTGGCTACGACAAATCAGGAAAGAGATCTTGGAGTTATCATGGATAGTTCTCTGAAAACTTCCACACAGAGTGCAGCGGCGGTCAAAAAGGCAAATAGGATGCTAGGAATTATTAGGAAAGGGATAGAAAATAAGACCCAGAATATCTTACTGCCCCTGTATAAAGCTATGGTACGCCCACATCTTGAATACTGTGTACAGATGTGGTCTCCTCACCTCAAAAAAGATATTTTGGCCTTGGAAAGGGTTCAGAAAAGGGCAACTAAAATGATTAGGGGTTTGGAACGGGTCCCATATGAGGAGAGGTTAAAGCGACTGGGACTTTTCAGTTTAGAAAAGAGGAGACTGAGGGGGGATATGATAGAGGTCTATAAAATCATGAGTGGTGTGGAGAGGGCTGATAAAGAAAAGTTATTTATTAGTTCCCATAATAGAAGAACTAGAGGACACCAAATGAAATTAATGGGTAGCAGGTTTAAAACTAATAAAAGAAAGTTCTTCTTCACACAGCGTGTTATCAACCTGTGGAACTCCTTGCCAGAGGAGGCTGTGAAGGCTAGGACTATAACAGAGTTTAAAGAGAAGCTGGATAAATTCATGGAGGTTAGGTCCATAAAAGGCTATTAGCCAGGGGATAAAATGGTGTCCTTGGCCTCTGTTTGTCAGAGGCTGGAGAGGGATGGCAGGAGACAAATCACTTGATCATTGTCTTCAGTCCTCCCTCTCTGGGGCACCTGGTGCTGGCCACTGTCGGTAGACAGGCTACTGGGCTAGTTGGACCTTTGGTCTGACCCAGTACGGCCGTTCTTATGTTCTTATGTACCTGATTCTTTCTATTTCCACTGTCCTTTCTGGTAGAATAATACACATTGTTTTGGTAACACCACAGGTCTCTTACACTTGACCTAGCTTAGGGCCCAGCACATCTCAGTCTGGTCCTGGTCTGACGCAGGCAGCTGCTGTCCCATCAGGATGCTGCTGGTGAGCGAAGCCCATGGGCAGTGCAGCATGATGCCTGCTGCTGCCCGATCCAGGTCATGCCGGCTCCTTCAGAGCAGAGAAACCTCGCCCTTCTTCAGACACAGGCCGAGGCAGCCTTCTGCGCAGCCCGGCTGTGCGGCCCACTCACTCCGAAGTGGGACGGAGGAGACCTGTTGGATCCCAGCCTCCCAGAGCAGGATGGGTCTTCAGCATGTCTGCTGGAGCTTTGCCCCCCGACATGGGGCCCCCAGCCTTTCCCTAGGGGGCTACACCACAGCCCCGCAGTCTCAACATCAGAACATTGCTTAATCGCTGTCGGAGGGGTTTTGCTCGGGAGGCTTCAGGCAGGCAGCTGAAGCGCTCGGTGGGACTGGTGTGTGGCCTGTTCAGAGAGGTCACCAGTCTGGGGGCTGTAAGGAACCCCGGATTTGAGCAATTCGCCCTGAGCAGACGCCCTCAGCTGTGCCCAGACCAGCCTGGTCCGTCACAGTGGCATAGTCGGCAGGATCTGCAGATCTTGGTCAACTGAGGTTTGGATCAAGACCCCACGCTGTCTAAATTTGATTGTTGGTGTTGAGAGTTGGGTTGGTTAAAGAGCCCCTGCAATGAGCCAGCAACTATATGAGAGTCTGGACAAAAGGGCTCTGAGACTTTTGTGCTGGGAGAGAGGCATTATGTTTAGAGAAAGAGCCTCTAAATCAGAACTGGAATGTATGTTAGAAGCCGAAGATATGGCTGAAAGAGATTGGAAGCTAGTCGAAGAAATTGCTGGACTAAGGCAGGAGATGGAGCGAGAGCGGGCAAGATATGCAGAGGAGATGGCAGAACATGCAGAGAGAATGGAAGAGTTGGACAGACAAATCAATCAAGGCTGGGAAAAAGCTGCCGGATTTGAACTTCAACCCAAAAGAATTGAAGCACAAAAGGAACTGTGTCCTCCTGAAAGTTCGGTGTATGACCGTGTGGGCATGTGGGGTAATGTTGTAACACAGCCCCGAAGCATGTATGGGTTTTGTGAGGGGGGTACAGGTAACTCTGGGAAGCTTTCTGGGGCTAGTCAATCTTATTGTAACCAAAAGAAAAGTGTCTCTAAATGTTTGCCTGTGGCAGGTAGCCGTGAATCTGCGAGTGAGGCTTCTAAGGACCTGTCTAGTGCCTCAAAGGCGAGGCTGAAATCAACACCAGGGCGGAAAAAGCCCAGAAATTAGAGAACGTTTTCTGGGGCTGGTCAGTCTCACTGTAACCAAGGGGAAAGTGTCTCTACATGTGTGCCTGTGGCAGATGGCTGTGTGTCTGTGCAGGGGGCAGTGAGCCTGGGAGTGAGGGCCTGTCTGATGCCTCAGAGAACCAGGGCAGGAAGGGCCCAGAAATCAGGGAAATGTTTCTCTGAGGCAGCCTGGAGTGGCTGGCCAGAGTGAAGTTTTAGTTGAGGTGTTGGTGGCTGGTGAGGTTTGTGGAATTGGACCTGTACAAGGTGAAAAGGAGTGGTGTGAAGCACAGTGTGTGCAAGCTGGCGATTTGGCTGGTGGAAGTAGCAGTGGGGCAGTAAAGGAAGCTGTCTCAGTGTCTACCTGTATGCCTGAAATTAGCCAGGGGTGTTGGAACAAGGGAGAAACTGTCTCTGATTGTCTGTCTGTGTGTGGGGAAGAGTTTCTCCCTGTGTCTGAGGAAGATGCCCCACAGGCTGTGATGGCTGAGAACAGGGCTGCTGTCCCAGAGTTGGGTCTGGATATGGCTATGGCCCAGGAAGGGGGTGGCCCAAGTTTTGTTTCTGCTGGGGAGAAGGAGGCTGTGACTTGGGTAGATCCAGGCAGTGTCTGGCCTGGGCCCCAGAGATCAGACAGTTGTGGCACTGACGTTGTACTTGGTGCTGCTGTGTTGCTGGAGGATGGGGGAGCAACTCTGTGGCACCAGGGTGACCCCCGTAGCCAGGGCACAAGGGGAGAATGAGAGCATGTAAACCCTGGAGCGTAATGATGGTGTGGAAGTTTACAGCCATCTAGAGAGCTGCAAAGGGAGAGAAGGTGCCTCTGACCCTGTATCTTGTGAGTCTGTCTGTGTGCCTGAGACGGGATTGACTGTGAATCCACCTGAGGGGCCAGAGATGACCCAGAGAGTAAGGGAATCGCAGGAGGAGTTGGTTGTGACTCAGCAGGGCAAGGCTGCTGCAGAGCCAGAGAAGGGTGAACTGTTGCTTAACGAAGCTCATAGGGAAGAGAGTCCTGGCAGTGCTTGTAGCAAGCAGTTCGCTGTGACTGAGAGAGGTGACGATGCCTGGCTTGGAGAAGGCATTCAGGAGAAAGCTCTGCCTGTAAAGGGCAGCAGCTTGGTGTGTGAGGCACTTGTGTCAGTGCCTGATGGACAGAATTTGTTTGTTAGCAGTGACTCCATTGAATTGGGTTTAGAGAAACCCAGTGTGGATGATTATAAGGAGGTCTCAGAGGGACTGAGGGTTGTTCCAGATGAGGCAGGAACCGCCAGAGAATTGGAGCAGTCTGATGAACAACGGACTGTGTGTGACCAGCTTGCTGGGAAGTCAAGGGCTGTGTCTACACTGGCACCCCTTTCCGGAAAAGGGATGCTAATGAGACACTTCGGAATTGCAAATGCCGCGGGGGATTTAAATATCCCCCGCGGCATTTGCATGAACATGGCTGCCGCTTTTTTTTGGCTCGGGGTTTTGCCGGAGAAAAGCGCCAGTCTAGACGGGATCTTGCGGAAAATAAGCCCTTTTCCGGAAAGGGGTGCCAGTGTAGACACAGCCAGTGTGTATGGGACAGGATTATTCCAAGGTGAAGGAGGAGAGTGGGAAGTTAGTGTCTCCGATTCAGGGGAAGGACTGTGTAGCTAAGTATGCAGAGCAGAACAGCTGTGTGGTCACTCTCCCTAGGATGCAGGCGATGGCAGTTACGCTCCCATCTCTGGACACGGTGGACACTCATACTCAATCAGGGAAGTTGATATCTGGTTCCTTGTGCACCCTAAGCAGGCATGAATGGGGAGAGCTGCCCCAATTCCACACGGTTTCTTCCTGCTGGATAGACAGGGACAGAGAGGGGAAGGAGGGTGAGTCACAGAATGGACACATGCAGCCCTTCTTGCAGAACACTTATGGAAAGGTTAGTAGCCAGCTTTCTTCTTGGGGTGACTGCACTTCTCCATTTCAGTGTAGCTGGGGTCCAAACTGAAGTGGATTCGGACGCTAATTAAACAGGGATTGGAGGACCACTTGTTAAAATTTGATTGTTGGCGGATTGTATAGTCAGAGGCAAACAAATGTCCTGAAGACCAAGCTGCCACTTTCCAAATGTCAAATATGACGGTGTAGCTAGAAAGTCCACAAAAGCTGCTTAGGAGCTGGTTGAAGATCTAGCGCCCAATCTGGATGTGTCACATTAGCCAATAGGTTGCAATAGTGAAGACAACTGGAAATGTAAGATGAGGTCCTTAGAGTAGCCACTGGACAGCTATTCATTGTTTTTGCAAGTGTGATAAACAGTTGCACCAAAGCCGTAAAAGGCTTTTCCCAATCCAGCAAAAAAGCTAATGCCCTTCTAATGTCCAAGTGTGAAGCATTTCTTCACCCTGATGTCCATGAGGGTTTGGAAAGGTGATTGGTAAGGAGATCGCTCTGTTAATATGAAAACTGGAAACTATCTTAGTAAGAAACCTTGGCTGAGGACGAAGATAAACTTTATCTGCAAAGAAAACTGTTTACAATGGCTCAGATGCTACTGCCCTAAATTTCCTGGCCAACTTAAGAGCCACCAGAAATGCCACCTGCATAGAAAGGTGCAATAGGGACTTACCGGAGGGACACATTAGCTTTGCTAAGACTAGATTCCAGTTCCACAGGGAGACAGAATCCTATAATCCCCAAAAGCAGAATGCACACGCCACGCAGACAAGAATCACTACTCCCAGGAAGACAGATGAACTTTTCTTGATGGCTGGTCAGGATCAGGCCCCCTGGGTGACTCCAATTTCTGTGAGGTGTCATTGGCACAGGGGTGAGGTCTGGCTGCTCTGATCTTGGGGCTGTGCCCTGCAGTGGATTCCTAAAAACCTTCCTTTGGATCCCAGTTTATACAGTGACTCGAGTCCTGCTTAGCTACCTCAGGCAGCGATTGTATTGAAATGTTACTAACCAGTCCCAGCAGACTATGACAGGATGATCTCACCGCTCCTATCCCATCGCCTTATCGGAGCTGCACCCAGCAACAGTAACTACACACCAGACAGAAGCCATTGAAGAACCTGAGATCCTACAGACAGACAAACAGGGAAGCGGGGCCACAATGGCAGAGCAATAGGGAAACGAGGATTTCACAATCCCAGCTATTGGTAAGCCCAGGCAGCTCTCCTTTACGCCCGTTACAGGAGCCCAGGAGGTTCACTGGGGTCTGCTGAGAACGCTGCTCGGTTCTGGAATAACCTTGCGAATAAGCAGACCGATCCTCAGCAGAACAGCTAAGTCAAATTGTGCACAGGCCTATGGGACTTTTCCTGTCCTTCCTCGGGCGGGATGTCCAGAGCCAAAGCCCCCCTTCTAAGAACGCCTGAGAGGCTGTGTAACCGCCGGGGGCAGGGACACAGACTCCACCATGCGGCTGCCTCAGGGTGAGGCTCTCGGGGCAGATCCTGTTCCAGTGCCGCGGTGGGTAGCTTGGGAGACGGGTCCTGGGCTAGATCCCGAGGGGTGTGAATGGCTTCCACGTTCCTGATGCCCAGCAGAGCGAGCAGGACGTGGAGACACACTTGCCTGGGGGGACTCTCACGGGTTCCAGAAGGGCTCCCGACGCGGCGCTGCTCTCCGACAAGCAGGGAGGTTGGGTCGCCATGGTACGCGCCATTCTGGAACTGAGCCTGAAACCTGGGGCCGGGGGGCAGGCTCTTTCACAGGCTGCCAGGTGTGCCCAGGCTGAGACCCGGGAATCCAGAGGAGTCTGTACCCGCCAGCAGCACAGAGGGTCTAGCGTTAGCTGTACATCACCGCAGGGCCCGGCGATCCCCCGGGGAGCTGGGAGCGTTGTTACCGGCGGTGCCCAGGCCAGGTTGACTTCCCAGAAAGGTGGGACCAAGAGATTCAGCAACGTGCTCACAGCTGCTGCTGCCCCAGGAGCAGAGGGAGCCGGGCAGCTTTCTGCTCCTGTCACGGCAGGCCTGAGGGGACAGGAATGGAGCCGGCCTCCAACAAGCCTGAACTTGGGTCTGGAGTCAGAAGACTCCTGGGCAAGCGCCTCCTTTCTGAGGGCATCCCTGAGTCCCTGGTAGAGCTCAGCCTCTTCCCCACAGGTGTTGATATGTCCAGGGTCGAGTCTTTGAAGACTTGCAGCACCTCTTCTGTGGCACTGGTGAAACCGCTCTGCCTCTGGCGCCGGCCGGCCAGAGGAGTCACGTGGAGGCCTTTGGCGCTCAGACGGAGCGTGCAGAGCCTACACCGATAGCAGGCAGTGACGTCGGGCCACCCTGTCCTTTTGCATCAGTGCTTAAGCCCCTGTAGATACTGCACTGTCCCCCGGACGGTCACTAAGCAGCACAGGTTTGCCACAAGAGAGACTGGGCTTGAAGCATGGAGAACGAGGCCTACCTCTGGCAGTGACGCCCTTGCAGACGGGAGCT
This sequence comes from Pelodiscus sinensis, assembly GCF_049634645.1. Taxonomy (NCBI): domain Eukaryota; kingdom Metazoa; phylum Chordata; order Testudines; family Trionychidae; genus Pelodiscus; species Pelodiscus sinensis. The sequence continues at coordinate 41,120,729 of NC_134726.1, read as the reverse complement.
TGTGACAAACAAACCTTCTAATAGCAAAGCGACCTGGACCACACAGACTCTGCAAAACATGGGATACCACCTGCAAGAGCTCGGGGCGAAAGGAGGGGCACACACACCGGGTGGAACGGGAAGGGACTGGGGAGAGCCGGGCTGGCTGGGCCCCTTACGCCGGTGCTCAGTGCTCCCCACCGCCCCACTGGACTCCTCTGAGGGGCAGACGCCCAAAGGAGGGGGCCTGTGCAGTCACATGAAGGCCAGTTTATGCTGAGCCTGCAGTGGCTTCCCTGCCGCCCTGCACAGAACTGGCGGGGAGGCCAGTGGATCGTGAGGCAGGTCACGGCAGGGCAGCCGGGTGACAGCCATTCGCTGCATCTGCTGCCGCTCTCGAAGCTCCCCAGACAGCACCGATTTCTGAAGTGAGTAATTGGCTGTGGCTGGAGAGGAGCAGGTTTGGAGGACTTGGGCTCGGGGAAGTGCATCGCACTGAGCCACAGAATCCAGTCCCATCCACGCAGCTGCAGCTGCCTCAGGGCCGGGGAAGGTAGAATGGGCAAAAGGCTGAACGACAAGCCTGTGAGATCAGTGGAACATGTCGCTGTGTGGTGCAGGGAGCCCCAACCCCGTCCCAGCCTGAGGACAAGCCCCCCCCCCCCCCCGCAGGGCCAGCAGTGGATACAGGCCGCACTGGCGTGGGCGACGAGCACGGGCCTAGTGGAACAGGGAAGAGGCTTGGCTGGGCTCTTTGCTGGTTTGTGGCTGGGACAATAGTGGCTCCATCCAGCACCACTTTCACTTCCCCTCCCCTCCCCATCCCAGCCGTGCAGACAGAAATGGAAAGTGACAGACAGCTAGGAGGTGGGGGCAGCTCCCTTTGCAGCTAGCAACCATGCACAGGGATGCTGCAGGTCCCGGTGCAAGTGCGAGACCCTCCAAGCCCCAGGAGCCAGCCACTTCCGAGCTGGGGGACTTTGAGACACAATAAGAACCAGGGTGGGAGGGGAGTCTGGCCTGAGCAGGAGTGGGGCGAGTGCCCAGCACCTCTCAGGATTGGGCCACTCTGAGCCCAAACAAGACACTCGCTCCCTGAGCCTGTCGCCCTACGTGACGCCTTCCCTCTGTGCTGCAGAGAATGGGGCATGTTCTCCTCACTTGGCCCACCCCAGCACGGGCCCCGGACCTTCTGCGATGCTGAGACCTGCACCCAGAGCCCCAGGGCATCTCTCCAAAGGCTTGGGCAACAGACTGAGCCGGCTAGAGATGCAGTCTCCTGGTGCCCTCTGCTGGGAGGAATCGGAGCTGGCCAGCTCTGCGGGGGCGGGTCTAATGCCGGGCCGGAGGGCTGGCAGGGTGGGAGGCTGGCTCTGCTATGGTGGTGAATTGCTGCATGGCCATGCACCGGGAGCCAGGACTTGGTCCCACTATTGAGCCAAGTATGGAAATTCTGCTCACAACTGGCTCCTGTGTGCTTTCCTGACGGCATGTCCGTGGGCAGCTTGTTACAAGCCAGCCCCACCACGCCTGAGGTGATGAGACGCTGCCTCCACCGATCACCCAGCCCACAGTAAATTCCCCCAAGCCGAGAGCTGGGGAAAGGGCAACACGTGGGAAAGTCCCACTGCACGTGAGTCACGGGCTCAGTCACCTTCCGGCCTGGGGAGCAAACCCTGCGGGCTCCCCTGGAGCCTGGCGACGCGTGCCGGAGAGCCCAGAAGGAGCGAGGGGTTGGGCATGTGGCCCCAGGCAGCTACCCTGCTTTGCAGAGGCCTGGCAGGTCTGTGCAAGGAGGCTCACGCCAGGTGACACAGAAATGGGGCGGCAATAGATCATCGCCTCTTTAGCGACAAGGCGGAGGGTGGCACCAGCGGCCCGTTTCTTACCTGAAAGAATGGCCAGCAGGGCTATTGCCCCGGCAGCTCCCAGGCCAGATGGGGGCCCGGCAAGCCACACTTCCCCTTGCAGCAAGGAGGAGACAGCTGGGAGAATCCACTGCCCAAGTTGTGGCTTCCGCTTAACGAGCCCCAGCCGTCAGCACCACAGCTGTTGCTTTTCTGCACAGCGGTGCGCACGGTGGGACGCTTCCACTCGGCCTGGCTCCTGCCCCAGCACAGTCTGTAAACAGGAGCTGCTCAGACACGGTGGAGGAACGGGCCCTCTGTTAAAACACCTGCCTGGCCAGGCCTGGGAGAGGCAGGTTCACTTAGTGTGTCCAGCCACCACCGCTGCCTTTACACAGCATCCCTCAGGCCAGTGCTCTAAGCGTGGGGAAGGAAACCACGAACCCTTGTGAGAGGGAGAGAGCGGCACAGTGCAGGCGACGGATGGCTGTGAAAATCGGCTCCTGTCCTCTGCCCTGCCCCCTCCCTGGCAGATCACAGGCCTGGCCTGAAAGATAGGGGCAGTTTTTGGACGAGAGACAGCAAGAGCAGGGCAGGTGCAGACAGCGCCTCCTCTGTCAGGGTCAGGTCCTGTCACCCGGGAGAAGCAGAGCAGTGACACCCAGGAAGAGCAGAGCAAGGATGCCTGCAGTGTCCGGAGGTGTGTCCCTCCCTGTATCTGCTTCGTCTCTTTCCTTTCTTCTGCAAAATCTGCTTTGAGAAGTCAAGACCCTGCCACTGGCATTCAGACGGCTTGTCTGTTCTCCTGCCACATGCTCAGGGCCAGCAAGTTCACGCCCAGCTTCCACCCTGTTCCCTCCCTGCCTCCACAGTGCAGTGAGCCGGGGCTTCTGCACAGCCTGTGAGGTGGGGAGGGACCGGCGTAAGGCTGGGCATGCTGCAGAGCAGGAAATGTGAGCTGAGCAATCCGCAGAGGTGGGAGAACAGTCCCTCAGCGACCACAAGAGCGTGTGCACGTGTACTGGAGCGTTGCAGCAATATTGTTCCCTGGAAGAAGCTGGGAACACCTGCCCCATGTGCAATCCCCATGCCTTCAAAACGTGACCAACTCCAGCTGTTAATTCTGCAAAGCCCACGCTAGAAAGGTTTGTCTGAGGACAAAATCTGTCGGGGAGAAACCCCCGATGGGAGCACGGGATCTGAAAAGCCCTATTCATTCAGGGGGCATAGGTCAAAAATAAGAAACCCCAGTGAACAGAACAGGGGAAGCCAAAGGCTCCTCATTCGATCATCTCTCCGTGCCTGTGTGGCCTTGTGGCGGGGCACCTGGAGCAAAGAACTGAGTCTTTTGGATTAAATCTGCATTTAATTCTGGTCAGAGGAAAATTGAGTCATGGCCAGTGACACTCAGCCTCCTGCAATCTTTGGAGTGAAATGGAGAGACCCAGGGAGGAACATGTTGTGGTGCAACACCCTACACGGTGGAAGGGCTCTTGGTTAGGTGGGGACAGTAATTTCAGAAGGAGGAACAAAAGGTCGCCTGTGGTCAGACAAAGGATTTAGTACCCTTTGGGAAAGGGGTGAATTTCTTTATCAGCAGAGAGATCCACTTTACTACTCCATCCCTTCCAATGGAAACTAGTTTCCGGCAAAGTTTCACCAGCAAAATTAATGGGCACAACACTGCAACAGGCATCCCAAGTGGAAAGCAAAGAAACCAAACTCTGCTCGGTGAAGCACAAGTATTTGGGAAGCAAACTTTCAGATCCAGAATCTCCCTTCCCTGGCGCCTTAGATCTCTGTTTTCAGGCCACATTCACCACCATGCCTGCTGGTTCTCAGCTTGTAGAGTTCTCCCGTAGCAACGCTCTGAGGCAGATCACTCATGTCTTGTCAAAGGGCTACTGAGTCCCTTGGTGGAGAATTCAGGTGTTGGATTCAATCAGCTACAAGGCTCTTCAGTCACGCTCTGTCCACAGCACAAAAGCAGACAGCGAATTGGATAAATGTTGTGAGTCGGCAGCATTTCTGAAGTTGATGGACTAGTTTGAGAGAGGAAAATCTGGCATAGAGCATGGCAGCCTGCAGAACCTGATCCATGCCTTTGGCTGAAGGAAGAGATTAGAATGAGTCAAGGGACAGGAATTAAAATTACAGTCCCAGAGGAACCGTGCTATTAATGGGCAGCTTGTCCTCCCTGTCACAAAGCCCAGATCATCCACAATTCCGCAGACTTCCGGGGGCACGACCATTTCATGAAGAAATTCGTGCCTGGGCTGGGCACGGCTAAGGCCAGGTGAAGGATCAGTGTGCTGGGTGTGGAAAGCAGGGACAAGAACGTCCCCGGACGTCTTCAGTCTAATGTAGCGGTTCTCAAACTGGGGGTTGGGACCCCAAAGCGGGTCACAATCCCCTTTTAATGGAGTGGCCAGGGCCAGCGGTGGCCCTGGGCACGAGCAAGTCTGAAGCCCAACCCTCACCACCCAGGCCTAAGGTGACATGTCCCTTGCCCAGGGCAGAAGTCCTTGGGCTCTAGCTCCACCCCCACCCGGGGGGGCAGGGTTGGGAGGTGGGGCTCAAGCAGGCTCAGTCTTTGGTCTCCCCTCCTGGGGCAGTGTAGTAATTTGTAGGGTGCACTGTTGTCGGAGAACCGCCAGTCTGATGAACGGCATTTCTTTTGGGGAGTCTCTGTAACAGCTGAGAGTTTAGAAGGACAGTCTGAGAAGCAGCGAGAGCCTTGCCCTTTTCACACCAGCTCAGACGTTGTAGAACGTCGACTGTACATGAGCATTCTCCAGGCAACCAGAAGTTATTACAGATCTTCCTTCTCTCCTTGTTACAGGATCTAGAGCAGGACCCTGACAGACAGTCTGGAGTAGGCTCCAGTGTAGGCAGCAGTCTGTCGTAGTGAATTATGAACACCTTGAAAACAATGCAAAGTCCCTTCTACGCCTGCTTGCTCCAAGCAGGGGACCCTGTGTGCTAACCGTGGGCAACACTGTATCCAGCAGCCTCAAAGAATCCACTCTCACTTCATTTAACAAAGCCCCGTCTCTTCCGCAGCACGAAGGCGGTTGCGCAGACTCCAGATGGCTCCAGTACTAGGTAAAAGAGCACACCAGTTGCGCGGTTCCCATGGGGTCAATGGGCCGGTGAGGACACGTCCTTTGTTTATGCCAGCCAGCTCTCTCAAGTCAGTATGTTTTTCCAGGAATAATCGCGAATGGGCCGTGACTAAGGAGCCTTCCGCTGGCGGACGTTTGGCACAGAAGTGAATTTCTGATGACGGACACTGAGTCCTGAGCACGGCTGGCACGGCACGTACGTTTGTAGAGACAGCACCATCACACGGCCAACAGGACCTGGCAAAGCAGGTTGAGAGACCCGCTCCTGCCCAGGAGCAGCAACTGGGAATGAGCCCGTTTTCTCCAGCTCCTCAGGCGCCTACTTCACTGAAAGGCCGAGACACTGTGGAGGGGAAGAGCTGAAGGAGAAGTCCAATGGAATAATGGCTTTGGGAGGAGCCCTGAGTCCAGAGGACATTGGCTCTAAGAAACAAAGGCCTCTCAAAGCAGGAATAAACTAGACCGCGGACAGGGAAAGCACAATGCAGAGTCACACTCCAGCGGGGCTCAGCAAGGCAGGGGCCCCGTGCTGCTTCACAAGGGCAGAGTTCAGCGTCGCAGGGTTAGCGCAGGTTTGCTGAACCCCCTCTGAAAGCCACACTCAGCTTTGCTCTTTTGTCTTTTCCAGTACAGGCTGGTCCCTGCAAGTCAGTAATGCCATTTGTTTCAGGCCCCAGGAGCCCTGCCCCCCACCTCCCCAGGGTGGGTATAACCCACTGGATAGTCTCCCCAAGCAATTAGCAGGCTCAGACGGGCCATTCCCTTACGCGGGGGCGTGCAGCGAGAAGCCCCCGTCACTACAGTGCGTGGCAACGGAAGGGAGGGGAAGCTGTGGCAACCCACAGTGGGAGTGGCCTGACTTGAGCAGGCAAACAGCCAAACCCACGCGTGCAAGGCAGGCCAGAGAGTTCATAGCAAGAACGTCAGACCAAGTTCCCACTTGCCCGCCTGTGCCAGAGGGTGTGAAGTGGTGCACACTGAGCCTGGCACGCTAGGCTGCTTGCTGCCATACAGCCAGGGTCTTATCTTGTGCGACTTCTGTGGCCTGTACCCTGCAGTCTTGTGCTAACCATGAACTTGCTTGGCTTTAGGGAAGTGACTCCTCTGCATGGGGGCGAGAAAGGGGGAAGGGCTGGCTTGGTCTCTTGTCCTGACCCCTTTCCATCACTGTCATGGTACCTTGTTGTCTTGCAAAGCCACCTCTCCTCTGCAGCATCACACAGTTATTCCTCAGCTTGGTCTGCCTGCAGAAGAGGCAGTCATTTCACTGAAGCAGGGCAGCTCAGGGGTGGAGCCTCAAACTTGTTTAAGAGTTTTGCAACCAGTGGAGCTCAATTCAAATGGAGAGGAACTGATTTTATGTACTTGCAATGGGATTTAACCCCCCCCCCCCAGGAGTCGTGTGCGTGGAGGTCAGAGACAGGAAGCCCTGAATCCTGCCTGCTACCCCAGCGGGATGCTAGTGCTTAGTCTGAGACCTTCCTGGGGGTGTTTCCAAAGCCACGTGCCTGTTGGCGAAGGGAGCTGCTCTGCCTTGATTTGATGCCTGTCTTGGTCACTCGCAATTTCCTCCAGTGCCATGAGTATTGCTTGAGTGACTCTTCTTGTGGACATGGGTCCAGTTCATCCAGACAGACCCAGTCAGTGACCTTGCAGCCTGGCTGCGATTGCTCCACTGCATCACATACGAAGGAGAATGTCTCTATGTTTGTGCGCTAAGAACTTGGACACTATAAGAGCTACCGCCACCAAACTTTGCAGGGGAGAACCTTTCATCCAGGAGAAGGTTTTAAGGGACTGTGGGAGGGAAGAGATGAGAGACCGACGCCTCTTCCCCGGGGCTGCAATGAACAGCCTCTTCCCCAGAGCTTGGCAGTGCGGGGAGCAGCGAGGACAGTCGCTCACTAAGGCCGGCGGAGGGCAGGCTTGGGCACCAGCGGCAGGCGTGCGGCTCCCTCCCCTCAGGCTCCTCACCTCTGTTATATCAACTTTCCCGAGCAACGCCGGGTAACTCCAGCTAGTTTAAATATTTGCAAAGCAGTGTGAAGGCCTGATTGGCTTGGGCAGGCCCTGCTTCGAGCAGGGGATTGGACTAGCTGGCCGCCTGAAGGCTCTTCTAACCCTAATCTTCTGTGAGTCTCTGATCAGGGCTTCAGAGAGGTGCTGCCTGTGCCAGACACGTCCAGACAGAGTCCAACTAGAGCCCCACCCAAGGCTGGCTGCTGTTCAGACAGGACTTGCCAGCTTCCCACCCCGTCCAGGCCACACCCCTGCCTGCTCCATGCAGCTAGAAGAGGGTGTGATGGACAAAGTACAGATCTGTGAACAACACCCTGTCCTACAGCTTATCTCACACCTCACTCTGCTAATGAGATGGCGTTAGGGCTGTTCTGTCCTCTGCTTGCGACTGAGCAAGGAAGTGCAACAAGCAAAGAAATCAACCTCACTGGCAGTTTAGGCACTGACTAGAAACCCCCCCCCCCCCCCCCGGCAACTCCTGCGCCTGAGGGCGAGTTTGGCCTTGCTGTTCTGCCCAGCTGTGGTCCTGGATTTGTGCTGTACCCTTCCTAGTTGTTACTCAGCACTTCTCTGCCATTGTCACTCAGCCCAGGGCAGTGGCACTAAGGGTGGGATCCTGAGCTCCGCAGAGGCACAGAAAGTCCCTGGGAAATGCCACTCTGCACAGAGACAGGTGTGAAACCAGAATCCTGTCCCAGCACAGTGCACCTGCAGCAGCCAAGCACAGCTCAGCCAAGTGCTCGCTAGGTATTTTACCACTTTGTGACTCAGTTTTCCCATGTGTAAAATGGGGCTAATAGTATGGCCTGACCTCTAAGGAGAGGCGTCTGTATGAGCACCAGCCCGTTACTGTCTGTAAAGTGCTCGACTAGTGCTGGGCATTATCATCTGCCCTGGGGGACTCTGCAGAAGGACATGATGCTGTATGGCAGGCAAAGAGAAGAGGCACATTTACAGGTTTTAAATATCGGGGTGTCCCAGTTCACATTATGCAGAACAGGCTGAAGGACGACATGGAATCATAGAGCACTAGAACTGGAATGGACCTCGCGGCAGCACCAAGCCCGGTCTAGAGCAGTGTTTCCCAACTGGTTCTCCGCGCGAAGCAAAAGCAAGTGTTCCCTGAGGAGCCAGAACGCCCCTGCCACCGTTCCAGGAGACAGAGCAGCAGGACTCGTGGCGGGGTTTTTTGTTTTGCTTGACGAAACGCAGCGGCAGGGCTGTTTTGGGGGGGGGGGTTCCTCGATGAAACGCGGAGGCAGGGCTGTTTGGGGGGGGTTCCTCGATGAAACGCAGGGGCAGGGCTGTTTTGGGGGGGGTTCCTCGATGAAACGCAGCGGCAGGGCTGTTTTGGGGGGGTTCCTCGATGAAACGCGGCGGCAGGGCTGTTTTGGGGGGGTTCCTCGATGAAACGCAGGGGCAGGGCTGTTTTGGGGGGGTTCCTCGATGAAACGCGGCGGCAGGGCTGTTTTGGGGGGGGTTCCTCGATGAAACGCAGCGGCAGGGCTGTTTGGGGGGGGTTCCTTGATGAAACGCGGCGGCAGGGCTGTTTTGGGGGGGGGTTCCTCGATGAAACGCGGCGGCAGGGCTGTTTGGGGGGGGGTTCCTCGATGAAACGCGGCGGCAGGGCTGTTTTGGGGGGGGGTTCCTCGATGAAACGCGGCGGCAGGGCTGTTTTGGGGGGGTTCCTCGATGAAACGCAGCGGCAGGGCTGTTTGGGGGGGGTTCCTCGATGAAACGCGGCGGCAGGGCTGTTTTGGGGGGGTTCCTCGATGAAACGCGGCGGCAGGGCTGTTTTGGGGGGGTTCCTCGATGAAACGCGGCGGCAGGGCTGTTTTGGGAGGGGTTCCTCGATGAAACGCGGAGGCAGGGCTGTTTTGGGGGGGTTCCTCGATGAAACGCGGCGGCAGGGCTGTTTTGGGGGGGTTCCTCGATGAAACGCGACGGCAGGGCTGTTTTGGGGGGGTTCCTCGATGAAACGCGGCGGCAGGGCTGTTTTGGGGGGGGTTCCTCGATGAAACGCGGCGGCAGGGCTGTTTTGGGGGGGGGTTCCTCGATGAAACGCGGCGGCAGGGCTGTTTGGGGGGGGTTCCTCGATGAAACGCGGCGGCAGGGCTGTTTGGGGGGGGTTCCTCGATGAAGCGCGGTGGCAGGGCTGTTTTGGGGGGGTTCCTCGATGAAACGCGGCGGCAGGGCTGTTTGGGGGGGTTCCTCGATGAAACGCGGCGGCAGGGCTGTTTTGGGGGGGTTCCTCGATGAAACGCGGCGGCAGGGCTGTTTTGGGGGGGGTTCCTCGATGAAACGCGGCGGCAGGGCTGTTTTGGGGGGGTTCCTCGATGAAACGCTGCGGCAGGGCTGTTTGGGGGGGGTTCCTCGATGAAACGCGGCGGCAGGGCTGTTTTGGGGGGGTTCCTCGATGAAACGCGGCGGCAGGGCTGTTTTGGGGGGGTTCCTCGATGAAACGCGGCGGCAGGGCTGTTTTTGGGGGGGTTCCTCGATGAAACGCGGCGGCAGGGCTGTTTTGGGGGGGGTTCCTCGATGAAACGCGGAGGCAGGGCTGTTTTGGGGGGGTTCCTCGATGAAACGCAGGGGCAGGGCTGTTTTGGGGGGGGGTTCCTCGATGAAACGCGGCGGCAGGGCTGTTTTGGGGGGGTTCCTCGATGAAACGCGGCGGCAGGGCTGTTTTGGGGGAGAGGGTTCCTCGATGAAACGCGGCGGCAGGGCTGTTTTGGGGGGGGTTCCTCGATGAAACGCGGCGGCAGGGCTGTTTGGGGGGGGTTCCTCGATGAAACGCGGAGGCAGGGCTGTTTTGGGGGGGGGTTCCTCGATGAAACGCGGCGGCAGGGCTGTTTTGGGGGGGTTCCTCGATGAAACGCGGCGGCAGGGCTGTTTTGGGGGGGAGGGTTCCTCGATGAAACGCGGCAGCAGGGCTGTTTTGGGGGGGAGGGTTCCTCGATGAAACGCGGCGGCAGGGCTGTTTTGGGGGGGTTCCTCGATGAAACGCGGCGGCAGGGCTGTTTTGGGCGGGGGTTCCTCGATGAAACGCGGCGGCAGGGCTGTTTTGGGGGGGGTTCCTTGATGAAACGCGGCGGCAGGGCTGTTTGGGGGGGGTTCCTCGATGAAACGCGGCGGCAGGGCTGTTTTGGGGGGGTTCCTCGATGAAACGCGGCGGCAGGCCTGTTTTGGGGGGGGTTCCTCGATGAAACGCGGCGGCAGGGCTGTTTTGGGGGGGTTCCTCGATGAAACGCGGTGGCAGGGCTGTTTTGGGGGAGAGGGTTCCTCGATGAAACGCGGCGGCAGGGCTGTTTTGGGGGGGTTCCTCGATGAAACGCGGAGGCAGGGCTGTTTTGGGGGGGGGTTCCTCGATGAAACGCGGCGGCAGGGCTGTTTTGGGGGGGTTCCTCGATGAAACGCGGCGGCAGGGCTGTTTTGGGGGGGAGGGTTCCTCGATGAAACGCGGCAGCAGGGCTGTTTTGGGGGGGAGGGTTCCTCGATGAAACGCGGCGGCAGGGCTGTTTTGGGGGGGTTCCTCGATGAAACGCGGTGGCAGGGCTGTTTTGGGCGGGGGTTCCTCGATGAAACGCGGCGGCAGGGCTGTTTTGGGGGGGTTCCTCGATGAAACGCGGCGGCAGGGCTGTTTTGGGGGGGGTTCCTTGATGAAACGCGGCGGCAGGGCTGTTTTGGGGGGGTTCCTCGATGAAACGCGGCGGCAGGCCTGTTTTGGGGGGGGTTCCTCGATGAAACGCAGCAGCAGGGCTGTTTGGGGGGGGTTCCTCGATGAAACGCGGCGGCAGGGCTGTTTTGGGGGGGGGGTTCCTCGATGAAACGCGGCGGCAGGGCTGTTTGGGGGGGGGTTCCTCGATGAAACGCGGCGACAGGGCTGTTTTGGGGGGGGTTCCTCGATGAAACGCGGCGGCAGGGCTGTTTTGGGGGGGTTCCTCGATGAAACGCGGCGGCAGGGCTGTTTTGGGGGAGAGGGTTCCTCGATGAAACGCGGCGGCAGGGCTGTTTTGGGGGGGTTCCTCGATGAAACGCGGAGGCAGGGCTGTTTTGGGGGGGGGTTCCTCGATGAAACGCGGCGGCAGGGCTGTTTTGGGGGGGTTCCTCGATGAAACGCGGCGGCAGGGCTGTTTTGGGGGGGAGGGTTCCTCGATGAAACGCGGCAGCAGGGCTGTTTTGGGGGGGAGGGTTCCTCGATGAAACGCGGCGGCAGGGCTGTTTTGGGGGGGTTCCTCGATGAAACGCGGCGGCAGGGCTGTTTTGGGCGGGGGTTCCTCGATGAAACGCGGCGGCAGGGCTGTTTTGGGGGGGTTCCTCGATGAAACGCGGCGGCAGGGCTGTTTTGGGGGGGGTTCCTTGATGAAACGCGGCGGCAGGGCTGTTTGGGGGGGGTTCCTCGATGAAACGCGGCGGCAGGGCTGTTTTGGGGGGGTTCCTCGATGAAACGCGGCGGCAGGCCTGTTTTGGGGGGGGTTCCTCGATGAAACGCAGCAGCAGGGCTGTTTGGGGGGGGTTCCTCGATGAAACGCGGCGGCAGGGCTGTTTTGGGGGGGGGGGTTCCTCGATGAAACGCGGCGGCAGGGCTGTTTGGGGGGGGGTTCCTCGATGAAACGCGGCGACAGGGCTGTTTTGGGGGGGGTTCCTCGATGAAACGCGGCGGCAGGGCTGTTTTGGGGGGGTTCCTCGATGAAACGCGGCGACAGGGCTGTTTTGGGGGGGGTTCCTCGATGAAACGCGGCGGCAGGGCTGTTTTTTGGGGGGGTTCCTCGATGAAACGCGGCGGCAGGGCTGTTTTGGGGGGGGTTCCTCGATGAAACGCGGAGGCAGGGCTGTTTTGGGGGGGTTCCTCGATGAAACGCAGGGGCAGGGCTGTTTTGGGGGGGTTCCTCGATGAAACGCGGCGGCAGGGCTGTTTTGGGGGGGGTTCCTCGATGAAACGCGGCGGCAGGGCTGTTTGGGGGGGGGTTCCTCGATGAAACGCGGCGGCAGGGCTGTTTTGGGGGGGTTCCTCGATGAAACGCGGCGGCAGGGCTGTTTTGGGGGGGTTCCTCGATGAAACGCGGCGGCAGGGCTGTTTTGGGGGGGTTCCTCGATGAAACGCGGCGGCAGGGCTGTTTTGGGGGAGAGGGTTCCTCGATGAAACGCGGCGGCAGGGCTGTTTTGGGGGGGGTTCCTCAATGAAACGCGGCGGCAGGGCTGTTTTGGGGGGGAGGGTTCCTCGATGAAACGCGGCGGCAGGGCTGTTTTGGGGGGGAGGGTTCCTCGATGAAACGCGGCGGCAGGGCTGTTTTGGGGGGGTTCCTCGATGAAACGCGGCGGCAGGGCTGTTTTGGGGGGGTTCCTCGATGAAACGCGGAGGCAGGGCTGTTTTGGGGGGGTTCCTCGATGAAACGCGGCGGCAGGGCTGTTTTGGGGGGGTTCCTCGATCAAACGCGGCGGCAGGGCTGTTTTTGGGGGGGGTTCCTCGATGAAACGCGGCGGCAGGGCTGTTTTGGGGGGGTTCCTCGATGAAACGCGGCGGCAGGGCTGATTTGGGGGGGAGGGTTCCTCGATGAAACGCGGCGGCAGGGCTGTTTTGGGGGGGAGGGTTCCTCGATGAAACGCGGCGGCAGGGCTGTTTTGGGGGGGTTCCTCGATGAAACGCGGCGGCAGGGCTGTTTTGGGGGGGAGGGTTCCTCGATGAAACGCGGCGGCAGGGCTGTTTTGGGGGGGAGGGTTCCTCGATGAAACGCGGCGGCAGGGCTGTTTTGGGGGGGTTCCTCGATGAAACGCGGCGGCAGGGCTGTTTTGGGGGGGAGGGTTCCTCGATGAAACGCGGCGGCAGGGCTGTTTTGGGGGGGTTCCTCGATGAAACGCGGCGGCAGGGCTGTTTTGGGGGGGAGGGTTCCTCGATGAAACGCGGCGGCAGGGCTGTTTTGGGGGGGAGGGTTCCTCGATGAAACGCGGCGGCAGGGCTGTTTTGGGGGGGATGGTTCCTCGATGAAACGCGGCGGCAGGGCTGTTTTGGGGGGGAGGGTTCCTCGATGAAACGCGGCGGCAGGGCTGTTTTGGGGGGGTTCCTCGATGAAACGCGGCGGCAGGGCTGTTTTGGGGGGGAGGGTTCCTCGATGAAACGCGGCGGCAGGGCTGTTTTGGGGGGGAGGGTTCCTCGATGAAACGCGGCGGCAGGGCTGTTTTGGGGGGGAGGGTTCCTCGATGAAACGCGGCGGCAGGGCTGTTTTGGGGGGGTTCCTCGATGAAACGCGGCGGCAGGGCTGTTTTGGGGGGGATGGTTCCTCGATGAAACGCGGTGGCAGGGCTGTTTTGGGTGGGGGGTTCCTCGATGAAACGCGGCGGCAGGGCTGTTTGGGGGGGGTTCCTCGATGAAACGCGGCGGCAGGGCTGTTTGGGGGGGGTTCCTCGATGAAACGCGGCGGCAGGGCTGTTTTGGGGGGGAGGGTTCCTCGATGAAACGCGGCGGCAGGGCTGTTTTGGGGGGGAGGGTTCCTCGATGAAACGCGGCGGCAGGGCTGTTTTGGGGGGGAGGGTTCCTCGATGAAACGCGGCGGCAGGGCTGTTTTGGGGGGGAGGGTTCCTCGATGAAACGCGGCGGCAGGGCTGTTTTGGGGGGGATGGTTCCTCGATGAAACGCAGCGGCAGGGCTGTTTTGGGGGGGGGTGCCTCGATGAAACGCGGCGGCAGGGCTGTTTTGGGGGGGAGGGTTCCTCGATGAAACGCGGCGGCAGGGCTGTTTTGGGGGGGTTCCTCGATGAAACGCGGCGGCAGGGCTGTTTTGGGGGGGAGGGTTCCTCGATGAAACGCGGCGGCAGGGCTGTTTTGGGGGGGGGGTTCCTCGATGAAACGCGGCGGCAGGGCTGTTTGGGGGGGGGTTCCTCGATGAAACGCGGCGGCAGGGCTGTTTTGGGGGGGATGGTTCCTCGATGAAACGCGGCGGCAGGGCTGTTTTGGGGGGGGGGGTTCCTCGATGAAACGCGGCGGCAGGGCTGTTTTGGGGGGGGGGGTTCCTCGATGAAATGTGGTGGGGCCTTGGTGTTTTTAGGCAATCCTAGGGGTTCTGTGGCCAAATACAATTGGGAAACACTGGTCTAGACCATCCCTGCTGGGTCAGCTTGTCTCTTGTTTTATGTTCCTGCAACCAAACTGCTTGGGGTGCCTGAGCTACAAAACCACAAGGAGAAGAAGAGTGCCAGGTGCAAATCCAGTAGAGACACTAGGAGGACCAGAGAGCCCCCAGATAAGCCTTTATGACAATATAGCCCAGGGCTAGTGTCCAGGGTCGCCCCTTTGGACCACCCACTTTATGTCGGGTGCCTTACTTCGGGGCGATCCCCAGATTTCTCTGGTCCCGCCAGAGAGCCCACTTCCGACAACACCATAGTAAGACCACCCTCCGGGGACCTTACGTTATCGCCGGACAACCCCGGCCCAATCCTCAGTTTTAGTAATCACCCTGGGGTGGGGAAAGGGGGGCCCGGGCCCACCCACTCTCTGAGCCCCAGCCCAGGGCCCTAAGACAAGGCATCCGTTCATCCTTGTCTAGACTGGTGGGGCCGCAACTCGCCAGTCCTCGGGTTCCTACACCTGCCCTGGGCTTCTTCCTTCCCCCATAAGGTCAAATCAGGATCTTAGCTGCCTATATACAAATGCAAGGAGTATGGGAAATAAGCAGGAAGAACTGGGAGTGCTAATCAATAAGTACAATTATGACGTTGTTGGCATCCCAGAAACTTGGTGGGATAATACACACGATTGGAATGTTTGTACGGAAGGGTACGGCTTGCTCAGGAAGGACAGACAGGGAAAAAGGGAGGAGGTGTTGCCTTATACATTAAAAATGAACACACTTGGAGTGAGGTGGAGATGGACATAGGAGACGGAAGTGTTGGGAGTCTCTGGGTTAGGCTAAAAGGGGTTAAAAACAAGGGTGATGTCATGGTAGGAGTCTACTACAGGACACCTACCCAGGTGGAAGAGGTGAATGAGGCTTTTTTTAAACAACTAACAAAATCATCCAAAGCCTAAGATTTGGGGTGACGAGGGACTTCAACTCTCCAGATATATGTTGGGGAAATAACACAGCGGGGCACAGGCTATCCAATAAGTTCTTGGACTGCATTGAAGACAACTTTTTATTTCAGAAGGTTGAAAAAGCTACCGGGGGGAAGCTGTTCTAGATTTGATTTTAACAAATAGGGAGGAGCTGGTTGAGAATTTGAAAGTGGAAGGCAGCTTGGGTGAAAGTGATCATGAAATCACAGAGTTCACAATTCTAAGGAAGCGTAGAAGGAAGAACAGCAAAATAGAGACAATGGATTTCAGGAAGGCAGATTTTGGTAAGCTCAGAGAGCTGATAGGTAAGGTCCCATGGGAATCGAGACTGAGGGGAAAAACAACTGAGGAGAGTTGGCAGTTTTTCAAAGGGACATTGTTAAGGGCCCAAAAGCAAGCTATTCCGATGTGTCAGAAAGAGAAAACATGGCAAAAGACCACCTTGGCTTAACCACGAGATCTTGAATGATCTAAAAATAAAAAAGGAGTCCTATAAAAAATGGAAAGTAGGACAAATTACAAAAGAAGAATATAGGCAAACAGCACAGGAATGCAGGGGCAAGATTAGAAAGGCAAAGACACAGAATGAGCTCAAACTAGCTACGGGAATAAAAGGAAACTGTTGGGATTTTGTGGTTCCCAGAGAGTCAGGTGCTGGGCAGAATCAAGGGTCTTCGATACTTCAATTCAATTCAATTCAATTCAACAAGACTTTACTCAATGTGCGCAAAGGAAGAGCCCCTGGTACAAAAACCAGCCAGAGCCCCTCGAGCAAGGAGCCCCTCCCCTTGCTGTTTAATGGCACATGGCAGTTACATAACAGGTTACATAACACAAACTTCCAAACCAATCATATTCAACCTTTCCATGTATGGCTTTGTTTGTCACATGCTTGTACTTCTCCACTCCACATGTTGAGTTCATCCCCCTCCCCTTGGCCTTTTCTAGACCGTTCCTAGGGTGGTGAGCCACAGCATGCTTCTTTATGCATAGCTACTTTCCAAACCACATTGTGTTTAAAATGAACACATGCATACCCTTCAGAAACAAAACGACTTTTTATAACTACATTAGAAGCAAGAGGAAGACCAAGGAGAGAGTAGGCCCACTGGTCAGTGAGGAGGGAGAAACAGTAACAGGAAACTTGGGAATGGCAGAGATGCTCAATGACATCTTTGTTTTGGTCTTCACTGAGAAGTCTGTAGGAATGGCTAGCATAGTGAATGCGAGTGGGAAGGGGGTAGTTTTACAAGGTAAAATAAAAAAAAAGTAAAAAATCACCTAGAAAAGTTAGATGCCTGCAAGTCACCAGGGCCTGATGAAATGCATCCTAGAATACTCAAGGAGCTGATAGAGGAGGTATCTGAGCCTCTAGCTATCATCTTTGGAAAATCATGGGAGACAGGAGAGATTCCAGAGGACTGGAAAAGGGCAAATATAGTCCCCATCTATAAAAAGGGAAAGAAGAACAACCCAGGAAACTACAGACCAGTTAGTTTAACTTCTGTGCCAGGGAAGATAATGGAGCAAGTAATTAATGAAATCATCTGTAAACACTTGGAAAGTGGCAAGGTGATAGGGAACAGCCAGCATGGATTTGTAAAGAACAAATCATGTCAAACCAATCTGATAGCTTTCTGTGATAGGATAACGAGTCTTGTGGATAAGGGAGAAGCGGTGGATGTCATATACCTAGACTTTAGTAAGGCATTTGATACGGTCTTGCATGATATTCTTATCAATAAACTAGGCAAGTACAACTTAGATGGGGCCACTATAAGGTGGGTGCATAACTGGCTGGATAACCGTACTCAGAGAGTAGTTATTAATGGTTCACAATCCTGCTGGAAAGGCAGAACAAGTGGGGTTCCACAGGGGTCTGTTTTGGGACCAGCTCTGTTCAATATCTTCATCAATGATTTAGATATTGGCATAGAAAGTACGCTTATTAAGTTTGCAGATGATACCAAGTTGGGAGGGGTTGCAACTAATCTGGAGGTTAGAGTCATAATTCAAAATGACCTGGACAAATAGGAGAAATGGTCTGAGGTAAATAGGATGAAGTTTAATAAAGACAAATGCCAAGTGCTCCATTTAGGAAGGAACAATCAGTTTCATACCTACAGAATGGGAAGCGACTGTCTGGGAAGGAGTACAGCAGAAAGGGATCTAGGAGTTATAGTGGACCACAAGCTGAATATGAGTCAGCAGGGTGATGCTGTTGCAAAGAAAGCAAACATGATTCTGGGATGTATTAACAGGAGTGTTGTGAGCAAGACATGAGAAGTCATTCTTCCGCTCTACTCTGTGCTGATTAGGCCTCAGTTGGAGTATTGTGTCCAGTTCTGGGCACCGCATTTTAAGAAAGATGTGGAGAAATTGGAGAGGGTCCAGAGAAGAGCAACAAGAATGATGAAAGGTCTAGAGAACATGACCTATGAAGGAAGGCTGAAGGAATTGGGTTTCTTTAGTTTAGAAAAGAGTAGACTGAGGGGGGACATGATAGTTGTTTTCAGGTATCTAAAAGGGTGTCATAAGGAGGAAGAAAACTTGTTCATCTTGGCCTCTGGGGATAGAACAAGCAGCAATGGGCTTAAACTGCAGCAAGGGAGGAAAGTTCCTAACTGTCAGGGTAGTCAAACACTGGAATAAATTGCCCAGGGAGGTTGTGGAATCCCCATCTCTGGAGATATTTAAGAGTAGGTTAGATAAATGTCTATCAGGGATGGTCTAGATCAATGGTCACCAACCTTTCGTGGCTGCTGGGCACCTGGGGGCGGGGCTGCTCATGCGCTGGGTATCCAGGGGTGGGGCCGCTCACGTGCCATGCTTCCGGGGGTGGGGCCACGCATGCGCCACATGCCCGGGGCAGGGGCCGCCCACGCGCCCTGCGCCTGGGGCTGGCACCGCGCATGTGCCATGCACTGGGGGGGGGGGCAGCCCAGATGTTTTGGCAGGTGCACATAAATGCCCCGACGGGCACCATGGTGCCTGTGGGCACCAAGTTGGGGACCACTGGTCTAGACAGTGCTTGGTCCTGCCATGGGAGCAGGGGACTGGACTCGATGACCTCTTGAGGTCCCTTCCAGTCCTAGTGTTCTATGATCCTATGATTCTATCACCTCAGTGCTCCGTGTTCCTGGGGTCTCCTGAGTTCTCCTGGGATGTTATCTCATGCCCATGGGGACTCTTGGCATCCTGCCGCCAGCCTCCCTCCCGGTGGGGCCCTCCCTCTTTTCTATTTGCTGCCTCCATATCACTCCTCCCCTCGGAGTGACGTAGGGGTCTGTCACTTCCCGCGGGAGCCCAGCCCACCTCCCTATGGTCCTCTTCAGGATGCCAGTGACCCGACACGCTGCGCAGCACCGGCCGTACTTCAGATGCATCGCACAGCGCTGGCCGTCGATCAGCTGATCAGAGCCGTGGTGCCGGCTCTCTGCCGCTTGCCGTGAGAGTGCGGGCTGCGCTGCCCCGTCATAGCTAGTCAATCATTTTTGTACACATTTCTTGATCATGGTATAGTCAAGGTCCAGACTCCAGAGAAAATAATAACATAGAATAATAAGTAAAGAAGAAGAATCTGAGGTCTATTCCAAAGCATCTGGTGGCCCAGATTTGGCCCATGGGCCACCTATTGACTACTCCTGCTACAGCCCAACAGATTCTTGATGCCAAAGATGGAAACTGGGCTGTTGTATCACCTGAATAATAGCTTATGTTGTATTCTGCCTGAAAAAAACAAAGCAGATGAGCTGCTTTTCATGCAATATATGCTTTTCAATATCATAAGAACGGCCATACTGGGTCAGACCAATGGGCCATCTGGCCCCATATCCTGCCTTCTGGCAGTGACTGCTGGGTGCCCCAGAAGGCATGACTAGAACAGGTAATCATCGAGTGATCTATAATTCACTCCCAGGTTCTGGCCGTCAGAAGCTAAGGACACTCAGAACATGGAGAATTAACATCAGTAACAAGAACAATCCTATCTCAGGTGTATACTGACATTCTCCATCAGGCCCCTTCTCTGGCCCCACACCATTGCAGTTTTGGCCTGTCAGGTTTAAACTGCAAATCTTCTTGGCCAAAGCAAGTCCTGCCCCTCCCCCTTGTCCTCTGGGCTCCAGGCCTGAAACCTCTGGCCTGACCAAGACAAAGGGCTGGCTGGGCGTGACTCCCTGGCTAACAATGGCCCTGGAATTCTCCCCCTTCCCCCACTCAGTGGGGTAACAGCAGTGAGCTGTAGACTCCCAAGTCTCTCCTCTGTCCACCTCCAACCTCTGTTTCCACATGGAGCCAGATATCAACTTCCCTGATTGAGTATGAGTGTCCACAGTGTCCAGAGATGGGAGCATAACTGCCATCTCCTGCATCCTAGGGAGAGTGACCACACAGCTGTTCTGCTCTGCATACTTAGCTACCCAGCCCTTCTCCTGAATCGGAGACACTAACTTCCCACTCTCCTCATCCACCTGGGAACAATCCTGTCCCACACACACTGGCTTCCCAGCAAGCTGGTCACCCACAGTCACTTGTTCATCAGACTGCTCCAATTCTCTGGCGATTCCTGCCTCATCTGGAACAACCCTCTGTCCCTCTGAGACCTCTCCACAACCATCCACACTGAATTTGTCTATATCCAAGTCAGTGGAGTCACTGTTAACAGACAAATTCTGTCCCTCAGGCACCGAAACAAGTGCCTCACACAAGAAGCTGCTGCCTTTTACAGGCAGAGCTTTCTCCTGAATGCCTTCTCCAAGCCAAGCATTGTCACCTCTCTCAGTCACAGCAAACTGCTTGCTACAAGCACTGCCAGGACTCTCATCCCTATGAGCTTCCTTAAGCAGCAGTTCACCCTTCCCTGGCTCTGCAGCAGCCTTGCCCTGCTGAGTCACAACCAACTCCTCCTGCAATTCCCTTACTCCCTGAGTCATCTCTGGCCCCTCTGGTGGATTCACAAACAATCCCCTCTCAGGCACACAGACAGACCCACAAGAGACAGGGTCAGAGGCACCTACTCTCCCTTTGCAGCTCTCTAGATGGCTGTAAACTGCACATCATCATTAGACTCCAGAGTTAACAGGCCCTCATTCTCTCCTTGTGCCTGGACTAAGAGGTCACCCTGGTCCCACAGAGTCACTCCCCCCTCTTCCAGCAACACAGCAGCATCAGGCACAATATCAGGGTCACCACTGTCTGATCTCTGGGGTTCTGGCAAAACACTGACTGGATCTACTGAGTCACTGCATTCTTCTCCCCAGCAGACACAAACTTTGGGCCACCCCCTTCCTGGGCCTTCTCTGTATCCAGACCCAACTCTGGGACAACCGCCCTGCTCTCAGCCATCACAGCCTGTGGGGCACCCTCCTCAGATAAAGGAAGAAACTCTTCCCCACACACAGACAGACAACCAAAGAGTTTTTCCCTTGTTCCAACACCCCTGGCCAGGGACACCATTCCTTACCCATCCTGGCCGTTTATGGACTTAACCTCCATGAATTTATCTAGTTCTCTTTTAAACCGTGTTATAGTCCTAGCCTTCACAGCCTCCTCTGGCAAGGAGTTCCACAGGTTGACTACACGCTGTGTGAAGAAGAACTTTCTTTTATTAGTTTTAAACCTGCTCCCCATTAATTTCATTTGGTGTTCTCTAGTTCTTCTATTTAGGGAACTAATAAATAACTTTTCTTTATCAGCCCTCTCCACACCACTCATGATTTTACAGACCTCTATCATATCCCTTCTCAGTCTCCTCTTTTCTAAACTGAAAAGTCCCAGTCGCTTTAGCTTCTCTTCATATGGGACCTGTTCCAAACCCCTAATAATTTTCGTTGCCCTTTTCTGAACCCTTTCCAAGGCCAAAATATCTTTTTTGAGGTGAGGAGACCACATCTGTACACAGTATTCAAGATGTGGGCGTACCATAGCTTTATACAGGGGCAGTAAGATATTCTGGGTCTTATTTTCTATCCCTTTCCTAATAATTCCTCGCATCCTATTTGCCTTTTTGACCGCCGCTGCACTCTGTGCGAGGATGGTACCGAGGCCTTGGTGATGGGTGAGACTGGGGGTGAGGAGGATAGCTCCTCTGCATCATCCTCATTGATCGATAGGAGTGTAGGAGAAACGGGTTGGTGATGCAGAGTTGAGGGTGGAAGAAATGGTAAGGTCCCCATGATGAAGGTACCTCGGTGCCGGTGTGAATGATGCCATAAGTGATGATGCTAGAGATGGCACTGATGGTGTCTGCAAACCCGTCAGTACTGCTAACGGTTGCTGTGCAGCTATGGTTGTGACACCAGTGACTGGCTTGACAGTACCAAGGTCTGGTGCTGCTGAAGGTTGTGGTGCTGAGAGATGTATTCTTGGTTCAGCTGGCTCAGCCTTCTGTTTGTCTGGTGCCGTAGTGGGTGCCGAGCTTCTTGAAGTAGGCACGTCAAGGCTGTAGCCTCAGTGCAGGGCTTCTGCACACTGTTTTGTGGTACCACGCTGGGTGCCAGAGACACCTGGCACATCGTACACGCTGAGGCGCAGCACAGCCTCAACTCTCGGTGACAACTTCTTTGTAATGTACCGCTTAGGCGACTGCGATTTATGAGGTAGAGAGCAGGCATGCGTCTCGGGATATTTTTCCCTGATCAGATTTCTGCTTTTCAGGCCGTTGGGTGCCCAAGTCAGAGGCAAGATGCTGTGCCTTTTCAAGCATTTGCATTTAAGATGGAGTTCTTTATCCCTGCACGTATGTGTCTTCATCTTAGCACAGTGCTGACAGTCTTGCTGCACATGGCTCTCGCCTAGACATTTGACACACTTGGAGTGTCTGTCAGAGACGGGCATAGCATCATTATATGCAGTGCAACACTTAAATCCTGGTGATCCAGGCATTTCTCTCATATGAGGGTAAAGGTCGGACCGACGAAGGAAAAAGAACTTGCGTAACAGGTTTTTTTCCAATTCCTCTCTCTCTCTCTCTTTATTTTTTTTTAAAGAAGATGAATTTGGATAGGAAATGGGGGGAAATGAACTACTCATATACATAGATGTGTGCACAGGGTGTGCCGGGTGTGCCCAGGCACACCCTAATGTCTCGGGCCGGCTAGCTGCTGCTGGAGGAGGAGGAGGAGAGGGATTTGTGATGGAGCGCTGCAAACCCTCACTTTAAATTCCCGGCGACCATCTACGGGGCACTGTGGGGCAGAGAGTGCATGCCTGGCATGCTGAAACGCTGCGCAACAGGTAAGAGGAGAGACGCCCGGCTGTGGCGTGATGTCACAGCCTGGGACTTGCAAACCATGCGGCCCAGCTCCACAAGCAGCTGAGGCCCGACTACAAACGCTGCCTGGCCCAAGCCATTTTTGCGCTCCGGGCCCCGCAGCCCCACCGCTTATGCACCCGTGGGCACCCCTGCCCAGCCTGGCAGCACCGCGTGGCCCCCCTGAGGCACTGCCCTCCCAGCCTGGCAGCACCTCCCCTCCGAGATGCCCCGGGGATGCCCCTGCCCAGCCTGACAGCACCGCTTGCCCTCCCCACCCCCAAGGCACCCCAGGGATGCCCCTGCCCGGCCCGGCAGCACCGCAGGGTGACCTGGCTAGGTCCTGGCCAGCTCTGACTCCAGCCCCACGAATTGGAAGGCAGAAGCCGAAGGTAAGGAAGGGAAGGGGAAGGGAGGAGGGAAAAATAAGAGGAAGGGGCAGGAAAGGAAGGGGCTTGTGCTGAGGGGAGGGGAGCAGGTCAGGAGAAGAAAGGGGAAGGCACCAAGGGACAGGGTAGCAGAGAGATAAATGCCAGGGGGCCAAGTGGAGACAATGAGGAAAAGGGCAGGAGGGGAAGTGTCAGTGATGCTGGGACAGGGTGATGCTGGGAGAGGAGAGGGGAAGGACATTGGGGGTTACAGAGAGGGAGGGGGAGGTGCTGGGAGAAGGCTTGAAAGGAGGGGTGGGCATGAGGAAGGCAGAGATAGAGCAAGGCATGTGAGGACACAGGCTCATGAGCGGAATTGGGGCAGAGGGTGGTGAGGGGGTGGGCATCAGGGAAAAAGGGGGCAGGAACAGTGAGGGAAGGGGGAGGCACCAGGAGGGTGCAGGGCTAAGGGAAGGTGCAGGTGCTAGGGGTTTCTGGGGGTGAAGCAGAAGGGCAGACACCTGCAGGGAAGGGACCAGCACCAGAGGGGTGAGAGGCAGGGCAGGTGTGTAGAGGGAGGTGTTAGGAGAGGGGATGAGGAGGGGTAGCTCACACAATCAGAGTGGGGCTATTGGAGGAGTAGGCACAGGGGGGAGAGAAGGGCTGGTGGGGGGGCAGGTCGCAGGAGGGCTGAGGGCTGTGAGAAGGGCAGGAGTCAGGACAGCAGAGGATGGTGAGGAGTTGGGGGGCAGCAGGCACCTGGGGAGCTGATGGAGCAAGGGGAGGAGACATGGCAGCAGAGGGGAAAGGTCGAGGTTTATAAAATATTTATTAATAACTTGGGTGCCACATGAACTCAGTACTGGTGCACAACACAAAATTCATTCTGCTCATGGGAGGAAACTCTTAGAGGGAACACCCCCCCCCTCCCATCCTCTCCGTCCTCGAGTTAATGTCACACGCATTGGGGTAATGCAATGCAACTGCAGGATAGTTGCATGAGGGGAGGTGGGGGGGGAGCAAACTAATTCCTATTGGTAGGAGGATAGTGGGAAAAGTCCTTGGGGGGGGGGGGGTGTCACATGACACCTTTTGGTCATGTGTCCATCTTGCCCAGAGAGTGTTACCTCCCAAGGTGTGGCCAATGGTGGTCAGGGGTATGGTTAACAGGGTCAGGGTGTGGCTAATGGGAGTCAAAGTACATTTTTAAAAAATTCTTTGGGTGCACACCCTAATGAAATGTGCTGTGCACGCCTATGCTTATATATAGAGAACAACACTGGACGAAGAGCACAGCTGAGCTCCATCTTAAGACGGGGATGATAAGAAGGAACTGAGGGAAAGGGGCCAGGCATGCGCAATTTTCTGGTCTGTAGCACTTGGATGCACCAACACCTGCTGTGGAGCACCCACAGAGACATCTTTCTCAAAGAACTTTTCCTTATTCACTTTTTCTACAGCAGTCATGATTTTATAGACCTCTGTCATATCCCTCTTACTCTCCTCTTTTCTAAGCTGAAAACTCCCAAGTCTTTTTAATGTCTCTTCATGAGGGACCCGTTCCAAATCCCTAATCATTTTTGTTGCCCTTTTCTGAACTTTTTCCAATGCCATTATATCTTTTTTGAGATGAGGCAACCACATCTGTATGCAGTATTCAAGATGTGGGTGTTCCATGGTTTTATATAGAGGCAATAAGATATTCTTTTTCTTATTCTCTATCCCTTTATAAATGACTCCTAACATTCTATTTGCTTTTTTGACTGCTGCTGCACATTGAGCGGATGTTTTCAGAGAACTATCCACAATGACTCTCACAAAAGATCTCTCTTTTGAGCAGTTATAGCTAAATTAGTCCCCATCATTTTGTATGTACAGCTGGGATACATTTAAAGTAATGCACATTGGAAAAAATTATCAACATTACATTTCATTTGACATTTTGTTGCCCAGTCCCTTAGTTTGGTGAGGACTTTTTGAAGCTCTTCAGTCTGCTATCTTAACTATCTCGAGCAGTTCAATATTGTCTGCAAATTTTGCCACTTCATTGTTTACCCCTTTCTCCAGATGATTTATAAATAGGTTGAATAGGATTGGTCCCAGTAAAGACCCTTGGGGGATTCCACTAGTTACCTCTTCACTCTGAAAACTGACCATTTATTCCTACCCTTTGTTTCCTGTCTTATAACCAGTTCTCAATCCATGAAAGGACCTTCCCTCTTATCCCATGACAACTTACTTTACTTAAGAGCCTTTGGTGAGGGGCCTTGTCAAAGGCTTTCTGGAAATACTAATACACCATATCCACTGAATCCCCATTGTCCACATTTGTTGACCCCCCTCAAAGAACTCTAGCAGATTAGTGAGGCAGGATTTCCCTTTACAGAAACCATGTTGACTTTTCCCCCAAAAATTACGTTCATCCATGTGTCTGACAATTTTTTCTTTACTATATTTACTAATTTCCATTCTTTACTTCCTGGACACACAACAGCAGATCTCAAGGTAGCCATCCTGCAGCAAAAAAACTTCAGGACCAGACTTCAAAGAGAAACTGCTGAGCTACAGTTCATCTTCAAGTTTGACACAATCTACTCTGGATTAAACAAAGACTGTAAATGGATCGCTAACTACAAAAGCAGCTTCTGCTCTCTTGGAATTCATACCTCCAGATCAGCTGCTAGAAGTGGGCCTCATCCTCCTTAATTGGATCCACCTCGTCATCTCCAGCCTGATCCTGGCCTGCATATTTATACCTGCCTCTGGAAATTTCCACTACATGCATCTGACGAAGTGGGTCTTTGCCCACGAAAGCTTATGCTCCTACACTTCGGTTAGTCTATAAGGTGCCACAGGACTCCTCGCCGCTTCTTTACTATAGTTTCAACTAATTTGCCCAGTATAGACATTAGACTTACTGGACTGTAATTGCCAGGATCACCTCTAGAATCATTTAAAAATATTGGTGTCACATTAGCTATCTTCTAGTCATTAGGTACAGAAGCAGATTTAAAGGGTAGTTTACAAGCCACAGTTAACAGTTCCACAATTACTCATTTGAGTTCTTTCAGAACTCTTGGGTGAATGCCGTCTGGTCCCAGTGACTTGTTAATGTTAAGTTTATCAATGTGTTCTCAAACCCCTTCTAATGACACCTCAATCTGGGACAATTCCTCAGATTTGTCAACTAAAATGAATAGCTCAGGCTTGGGAATTTCCCCGATATCCTCAGCTGTGAAGACCAAAGCAAAGAAATTCAATGAAAGAGTTTTGAATGAAAAATACTCTTAACCTGATAATTCTGATAAAAATCTTTAATGTGTTAATCAACATGTTAACAATGAACAATGTGTTTTCATTTATCAACATCCTTATTATAGCGCTGTAAGATCCAATGTCCAAAGGCAAACTCCTGCCTTCAACATGCGCACCTTATGGTAGCATATTCCAGAGGTTATGCATCCCTACTGAATGGCCACAAAAGTCTACATGGGGCACAAACCCCCTTATCTACCTGCCCCTCCAAGTTCAGTAGATAGCGCTGCAGTACAAAGCTGGTTTATAGAAGATGTCAACGCAGTAGCTGAACAGTGTTCTCCGAACTGGCCTAGGCCTCTTTGTTTACAGCTAAAACGGGAACAGGGATTTCAGAATAATATGAGCTGGCTTGAAATGTAAAAAATATGGACTCATCGCTTTACAGTGAGATTTCCAATGTCAGGGTGTGTCTAGACTACATCTCTCTGTCGACAGATGTAGATTAGGCATATCAAAATTGCTAATGAAGCAGATATTTAATTATCCCTTGTCTCATTAGCATAAACATGGCCGCTGCTTTTTCAAAATGGAGTTTTCGAAAAAACGGCAGTCTAGATGCAGATCTGTCGAAAATAAAGCCTTTTTTGACAGATCCCATAAACCTCATTTTTTGAGGTATACAGGATCTGTTGAAAAAGGCTTTATTTTAGAAAGATCCGTGTCTAGACTGCCTTTTTTTAAAAAAAACTCCGTTTTGGAAAAAAAGCAGCAGCCATATTTATGTTAATGAGGCACAGGATATTTAAATCCCTGCTTCATTAGCAATTTCAAGGTGCTTGATTTGCATCCCTCTGTCGACAGAGGGATGCAGTCTAGACGTAGCCTCAGAGTATATACTACTGTGCTCAAGTAGTTCTGAGTCTGAGAGGAGTCCTTTGGATGTATATCCCCCAAGGGTCATATGACCCCAGCTGCAACCCTTTCTAGCCTACATCCTGGACACATACAGGTGTCTGGTGGAAAACACATGCAGCTTAGGGAGTTTGATCCTCAACTAGCCAGGCGTGTGGGGCGCACACAGCTTAAAAATGCCTGATCTCAGTTACATGGATACCTGTCTGGAGTAACTCCACTGACTTCCACAGCGGTATTACAGAGTCCCACTAAGGTAACAGATCAGAAACTGACCCTCGTAAATGCAGTTACTGAGGCCTAGATAGTGCTGACCTTTGCATGCAGCCATGAGGGGGCCGACATAGAGACTTCTATAAAAGGGCAACGTGTCTGTTTAAGGGCTAGTGGTCTAGGACCAACCAGCCTTAGTGACTCCCATGAAAAGTGACATGTTCAATCCCTCCCCCAGAATGGAGCAAGAATGAGAACAACAGATTCCTGAACAGCAGCTTTCCACAAAGGATCCACCCAATGGCAACTCAGCTGAGCTCAGGGGCTCTGAGGTTTGATTTCTTTCCGAGGATGGGTTAGATACAGTAAAGCTGTGGTTCAGTAACTCTTGATAAATTAACTGCACAGCCACTTCCCAGGTTCACAATACTCTGTACTTGTGCTGCACTTTCTTCTGCATTTACAGATGTCCTCAGATGACATAGCAAAAGCAGACATGGCATGTTATTATTACTCTCTTGTGTCCGTTCCTCTGCACAGGCAGAAGTACCATTTTTGTCTCCTTTATGGTCCTCCCAGTCTTCCCCTGAGAGCTGGAATCTAAACACCAAAGTAACTTTTTCACTCCCATGGTGCCTACATTTTCACTATCACTACAAGGTTCATTATATCCAATAATCTAAGGGCTGTCACTGCTGTTTTGTGTGAGATCCTCTTCTGAACTCAGACAAAAGGCAAAGTCTGTGGTAACATCTGAGTCAATGGTATAGAAAGTCTGACAAGTCTATCTCATGTCAGAGTCACACACAGAGATAGCTGAAAGTGTTCCTTTGAGATTGTTGTTTAGAAGGCTGATAAAGGGTTTATAAGGTGACTCAGAACTAATCTCGTTGTTATGGTCCCAGTACGTATTATTGTGTGCAAGAGCAAAAGGCTGATAACTAGATGGATTAGGTACAGAGAGACAGGAAATTGCAACTGCTTTTTCTGGAACATTTTGACATGTTATTTGCTTGTGTAATTCTTTCTCTGGCAGGAAAAACGAAACTTTCTCGTGACCATAGAAAGAAAACCATGGAAAGTCTATGTCTCCTGAACAGGTGGTTTGACAAGCAGACTCAGTGCAGTCAGTTTGATGGCTGGTGTAACTGCTTGGATGGCCCAGAGGTCGATGGCCTTGTTTGCTGCAGGGAAGTACTTGACTCTCTGAAAACTCTGTTAAGGACAGTGAAGAGCTTGGGTTTTCCAAACACTGAGTCAGGCTACTGCTAAGCACAGCCTGAGACACAAGGCTGCTGAAGCTCTTATATTCTGGGCTACAAGACCCCGTGGACTGAGACACGAGGCTGCTGAAGCTCTTATATTCTGGGCTACAAGACCCCATGGACTGAGACATGAGGCTGCTGAAGCTCTTATATTCTGGGCTACAAGACCCTGTGGACTGAGTCATGAGGCTGCTGAAGCTCTTATATTCTGGGCTACAAGACCCCGTGGACTGAGTCATGAGGCTGCTGAAGCTCTTATATGCTGTACTATTTATTCCGTCTTTGATGATCTCAGAGGAAGGAGCATTTGGTGATTTTTTAATCAACACGTCATGCTGAGTTTCAGAACCGCAAAGAAAATGGCTTTGATGCAACATATCTGGAAGATTCTTTTCCTCAGGAAAAGCAGTATCTGTATTAGAACTTTGATAACCAGATTCAAAAGATTCTTCCGATTGCACTGACTTTGTGCTAGCTGCCCCACACTTGTAGTCATCCTGAGAGGTTGTAGAGGAAAAGGAGCAAGTGTGTGAAGTATCACATGACTGTTGATCCTGTACTACATTTTCTTTTGGTGTCTGCAGTGAAGAATTTGCTGATTCAGAGTCCCCAATGGCTTTATGCTCTTCTATAAAATCTGGGAGTTCAGTGTCATGTGTATTGGTTCCACATTTTAGAATCCTAATAAACATATTTGCAAGTGCATCATTGTGTTGAGTGTGTTCTGTAAAGCTATTAGCACTGGTCTCCCAAGGCTGACACACGGGGATCTGAGCTGGGTCGTCCTCATGGCTCTCAATTTCAGGGTTTGCTGAATACTCACAAACTTCAAGAGAATCTTCGACCAAAATGATCTCTGGAATTAGAACAGCCTCATGCTTTTCTGGGAGCCACTTTCCACATTTATTCCGACAACTGCAGGGTTTCTCACCACTTTTTACATAATTTCCCCCCATCAAGCTTTGGTGTTCAGCATATTTTGCAAGACAGATTTTACAGCATCTGTTGAGGGGGTCAAAAGGAAGGCACAATTAATGCTAACTTGTTAGCAAAATATTTTATGCTGTAAACCAGAGAAATGTTTTTATTTTTCCTACCGCTGGTTTTCCATATGAGTCTGTTTCCCGTCATGGAAAGGTGCCTTAATTTCATCAATGGACATCATTTTCCTCCAGACTGAAAACTAACAGAGGCATAAAACAGATTTAGGGTGTGGTTGAATTAAACTTGATATTACTCTGTTACAATCAGCATCAGAATATATTACTGTGACGTAGTGGGGGGTACCTTGCTGGTTGCTATGCTGGGGCTGTGGGTGATCCCCACTGGCTGCTGTCTGTACCACGGCCCAGCAGGACAGGGGATGAGCCACTAGGCCAGGGTCTCTCAACCTGTCCGACCAGCTACCCCCCAGGGAGAAAAACAAAGGAAGGTGGAATGCCGCCCCTGGCTGGGGGCAGGGCTAGAAGAGAGTTTTAGTTTCTGTCTGGGAGCATGGAGGAGACAGCCTAGGGAAAGGGGCTGGAATTTAGGGGCCCAGTCTCCCCCATCTCAAGCGGGGCTGAGGCATCCTAGGCCTGCCCTGTAACCAGATTACATCTGTGCTGTATCCTGGAGAAGTAATAAACTCCCTCTGTTCTACTGGCTGGCGGAGTCTGTCCGTGCCATTACAGTGGTGCAGGAGACGGGAAAACCTGACGCGCCGTCACAATTACGTCTTCCATTTTTAAACAAATGTTAAATAAGCTTTTTATAAAATGTTAAAATCATATACCTGAGCCGCCTTGACATTCTTTACAACCAGATGGCTCTTCGCTGGATTTGGGATCCGATCCCACCATTCCTTCTTAACTCTGCAAAGCAAGAATCATTGCTTACTCTTAGCTGAGTTTGGCCCCAATTGCTCAGTTTCACTATCCCAGCCCCCTCTGCTCAAGCAGTCTGTGAGCTCCACAGGAAGTGCTTATTCTGTGTCTGTCTATACCATGGGTTCCCAAACTGGGCGGGGTGCCCTTCTGGAGGGGGCGTGAGGCGACCCAGCCACCCCCCATCAATCCCACCCCAAGTTTTGCTGCTATTTTTTTGGGAGAGGGAGCATGAGGGTTTCTCAAAAATCAAAAAGGGGGCGTGATGCTGAAAAGTTTGGGAACCACTGATATAAACAATACTTTATATCAACATTAGTGTAAAAGTTCATGCCTATATTTCTGTTTAACTGGCATGAGCATCATCGCATAGTCAGAATATTATTTGAGGTTGTGAGAAAAACAGGAAAATCTCTTAATGGTGACCCAACTTTAGCAAATTACTTCTCAAAAATAAAAAATTCTGCCATAAACTATACCCCGGTCTATTCATAGAATCATAGAACTCTAGAACTGGAAGAGACTTTGAGAGGTCATCGAGTCCAGTCCCCTGCCCTCATGGCAGGACCAAGCACCATCTAGACTAGAGCTACTCAACTTTGGAAGTCACAATGATACTCTGAGCACATATGGAGGGCCGCAACTTAAGTGTAGTTGCATATACATGCAAATATATATGCAAATATATGCAAAGAGCTTCTTTCACACTGACAGGCATGAATACAAAGATTAAGGCAAGACTACACAGCTCACAGGCCCCATTTAAGTCAGTTCTGCTGATATTAATAAAATGCAATATTTACCCAATTTCCACCCATATGACAGCACTTTTCATGAGCAATGACAGTCCAGGAATTTAACTACTAAATCTCATCTCAACAGAAGACCATTATATTGACTACTTTTTCGTTTTGATTCCCACCCGCAAGCTGCGTGTTGAGCCCCATGTAAACCCAAGCCGCACCACGGACTGCAAACAAATGGGCCACAGGCTGCATGCAACCCATGGACCGCATGTTGAGTAGCCCTGATCTAGACCATCCCTGACAGATGTTTTCATGTTTGTCTAACCTGCTCTTAAATATCTCCAAGGATGAAGATTCCACAACCTCCCTAGTCAATTTATTCCAGTGTTTGACCACCCTGACAGGCAGGAAATTTTTCCTAATGTCCAACCTAAACCTCCCTTGCTGCAATTTAAGCCCATTGCTTCTTGTGCTATTATCAGAAGTCAAAAACAACAATATTTCTCCCTCCTCCTTGTAACACCCTTTTATATACTTGAAAACTGCTATCATGTCCCCTCTCAGTCTTCTCATTAATTAAGCCTCAGAAGGTTCCAGTGAAGTCCTAGCACTATTATACAAATGGCTCAGTGGAGAAAAGTGCTGTGTAATCTAATCTCTTTATGTCCTTGGTTCAGAGGTCATGTGAAAATTAATTAATTCATGTTTGTAAAGAGGTTCCTTATAGATCTTCAGATAAAAGGTCCTTCATGATTACAAAGAATTCTACTATTATTAAAACTAGTGTTATGCTACTGATGCCATTACGCTATATGAAACCTAGCATTTGGCTATCTGCATCTCTGTAACTCTGGTGCAGTAGGATACATACGTGGCAAAACAGAAGTAACAAATTAAAATCAGAGCTGTGATCAGCATGCAGGATATGGGAACAATCTTCTGCAGACTATCTTCTAAAGTTACTTCATAATCTATATAGTCAGAAATAAAAGTACAGTCAATAAACATTGTCATATCAATGATCTTCTGTACTCCTTGAAATAATGCCACTTCAGTGGTTTAAAGCAAAGTCCATATATGTATTAAAATGTGCACAGGTATCTAGAGCAGCAGTGCACAACCCAAGGGGGTTGTGGCTGTCTTCCTGGGGGGTCGCAGCGCCAGGCCATCTGCTATTTTGTTTTCCTGGCTCGATGCCCAATGCACGTGTGGCGGGGGCAGAGGAAGTGGCAGGGGAGCGGACTGGAACTTTAAATTAAAGGGGATGCAACAAAAAAAATTTTCCCGGTCCTGGAGGGTTGCAAATTAAAAAAGGTTGAACACCACTGATCTAGAGCTATGGTATGTGAGGCATTCTAGAACACACCATCCATACAGGTTCAGACCAAAGGTCCAAATAACCCAGTATCCTGTCTTCTGACTGTGACCAATGCCAGGGAATGAACAGAACAGATACATCAGGGGATCCATCCTCTGTTGTCCATCCCGAGCCATTCAGACCATGGTTTTCTGCCTGCCCATCCTGGTTAGTAGTCATTGTTGGAAGGAGCAGAGAGTTGCCCTATCGGTAATATGCTTTTTGATCACTTTGGAGCCTTTAGTGTTTGGTTTACACCAACTATAAGGCTGAGGACAATGATGATTGCATTAGTAGCCCTGGGACTCACGATCGCTCTCTAATTGATACAGAAAGGCAGAAGAAACAGTAGAATGTATACCTTGTGCTTTAAAACCCTGTAAAATTCTTCTGCTGAATTGCAACAGTTACTGATACTTACTATTGTGGAATTCAGCTACATTGCTCCATTCACTCCAGAGACTGGGATACTCTGGATAGAGGCACCGTACACTTACAAGGTAGTCATACCCTCGCCTCAACTGCGTTGCAAGAATGTCAAAGCTTGTTGTTTGGTAGGAAAGCGGTTCTACAAACTTCTGAATAAGAGGAGAAGTAACACAACTTAGCCTCTGTATGGAATACATGTTTAGTTTCCTAGACAGTATTAAGTATGACATTCAGTTCCTGGGAATGCGGTTTACAGACTTCACTGCTGTGACCAATTAATTGATACCTGCTGATAAACCAAAAAGGCTCAGGATCTATTTGAAGAGAAATAAACTTCTTTGCTGCACAATGTCATGTCTTAGGGATGTAACACCCCATTTAACTAGTTAACCGTTCCAACGTTTTACTGGTTAACTGCTTAAACAGGGGCATGTGTGATATAGCAGGCTGGCAGGGCTGGAGTGGCCCCCTGCCCATGGCATGCTGGGCTGCTCTGGCCAGGCTGGAGCTATTCCCCATCCTCCAGCCCAGAAGAGTGTGCTGCTCCGTGGACTACCTGGGCCAGGCTGGACCCTTGGTGGGTTGGGGATGCTCGGGACACAGCGGACTACTGTGGCCAGGCCCGGCCCTCCCCACATCGAGCTGGGCAGGGGGCTGCTCCACTCCAGCCAGGCTACCACTCAACCATCCATATCCCTAATGTGGATTCTATGTATTTTTGGGACACAATGTTTTTAAAATCGGGAATGATTTAAACTGGGGGTTACAAACCTATTTTAATAGAGTCACGGAGGCTGGGTTTGGCTCTGGACCCCAGCAAGTGTGATGCTCAAGACCCACTGCCCAGGGCTAAGGTACATGCCTCCACTGAGGGCAGAAGCCCTTGGGCTTCAGCTTTGGCCTCTGTGCCCAGAGCAGTGGGGCCGGGGCTCAGGAAAGCTCATCCTTTGACCCCCCTCCCGAGGTCAAGGTGCAAAGAACTTTGAGAACTGCAGCTCTACACAAAACACAGAACATGGCTGATTTATTCTGAGAAGCATCCTATGGCTTTTGAACTTCAGTGTGTTGAGTTTGTTATTAAAGACTAATTTAAGGCAGTATCAATCCAGTGGTGCTCAGGGCTCAAAGTGGGGCAGTGCACAATAGTACCGGGTACTGGCACCTCTCCAAACCTGCTATCCTATATTACAGAATCTTAGCTTTCATTTTAAAGGGGCTGGTCTGCATGGGACATCAGCACACAGCAAGCCAAGGGGTGAAGCTCATGTCACCAGTCTGTTGTGCACTAATGACTTGTGTGGCAACTGCGCACAAACAGTTCTATGGTATGCTTTGTCATACAGGAAGGGAAGCCATGCTTGAGGAGCACAGCAGAGCCTACAGGAAGATTCAAATCGCACCAATGGGACCCAAGCCCAATGGAGCCCTCAGGGCAAGAATAATCATAATCTGAATATCAGCACAATCTATTTGAGAGGCATCTCAATTCGGAGACTCAAATGGGGAGAAGTTATTCTGTAGGTGAAGGTCAAAAGAATACCACCCTTTATATCCCCCTTCTACTCCTGTTGATGTCACTGGAGCAACGTTACCCCTGCTCACAGTGCTTGCTGTCCCTTATGCATGAATGATGGTGGAATGTCACCCAGCAATGTCATAGAATCACAGAACACTAGAAAAGGAAGAGACCTTGGGGGTCATCAAGTCCAATCCCCTGCCCTCACAGCAGGGCCAAGCACCTTCTAGATCATCCCTGAGAGATGTCTATCCAGCCTGCTCTTAACTTTTTCCAGTGATGGAGATTCTACAACCTCATCACCATTATTAAGTACCTGACTGAAAACTCCTCAAGGTTTATAAAGGACTTTTTGCACCCAGGATACCAGTTAAAATGAGCAAAGAAAATCACAGTTCCCTACCTCTTCTGGATTCTGCTTGTTCCAGTATTTGACTTCATAGGTTACTTCCTCTCCATGGAGCTCGTCCCCTTTGCTGTAACTCTCAGTCCAACTCACAACGTAGACGTTATCATTTTCACTCTTATTCACGGTAAGATTTCTTGGGGGCTTTGGTTTAACTGTAAGAGGGAAACATTGACTCCAAGGAACAGACAGAAGAGGTCTATTCAGCTACAGATCATGCTGTATGTTACAGGGCAGCCACATGCTTTATGCATATTCATAAACCAATTTTCACAATTTGAAGTCTCCTTATGCAAAATTCATCATATAACTCAATGGTTCCCAAACTTTTTGAGCATATAGGCCCCTTTTCAATCTATTAAAATTTCATGGACTCCCTTTCCTGGGGGAGAAAAGAAAAAGAAAATAAATGTAAGGATCCAGCCCACTGCAGTGGGTCTGATCCTTATTTTTAACTTTCCATGGACCTTTTGCGGTACAGGGGTCCATGGACCATAGGCTGGGAACCACTGATATAATCAATTTTAAAGTTACAATATGCAGAATGTGTATATCTTATTTTTGTGCATGTATTATTCTTTATGTGAAGTTAGAAATATAAAGTGTGAATCTGGTTTTAATTCTGAATGTGCTACTCAGGGTCATTAGGGATACTTTGGGAACATAACTGTTCAGTACTCAAACCAATGACCTGGAATAGCTTTGTTTGTCCTATAAACCCAAACTGTGATTGGCCCCAGAAGGACATGTGACCCTGCCACCTGGCACTGGAATTAAATGTGGTACTTTTCTATGGGGAGGAAGGGTACTAAACAAAGGATTCCCACCCTCGGGGAAAGTCTGGTTGAGAAATGGAAAGCAATTAGATGTTTGGCTTCAGCTGGTCTTTGAAACTGCCTGGCCCGCCATAACAGGATACACATGAAGAAACCTGTCAACAAAGAACTCAGAAAAAAACTGTAGACCCACAACAGAGTAACTGTTTAGGATAAGAAATTGCATATAAGAAATTTCTCAGTGGATTAGAATTAGCTGGCATCTTTTGTTTATTTTAACTTAGTAACTCACTTTGATCTGTTTTCTCTTGCAGTCCCTTAAATCCTACTTTTGTACTTAATAAAATACTTTTGTTTACTATCAAGTCCAGTATAAATAATTATTATTGGGGGAAGCAACCATTGTGCATTTCTCTCTGTCATTGATAAAAGGGAATAGAGAGGTAGCCGTGTTAGTCCGATCTTGCTAAAACAAAAGGAAAAACTATGTAGTACTTTAAAGACTAATAAGATGGTTTCGCTTTCGCTCATCACCTATTAAACCATCTTTTTAGTCTTTAAAGTGCTACATAGTTTTCCTTTCATTTTAGTATTGATAAATGGAGATGATCTTATGAGCTTACTCAGTATAAAATTTATACATAAGATAAAGGTGAATTTATTTGGGGCTTTGGTCCTCTTTGTGGTCTGCATTCCTGGGTGCTGAGCCTTTATAGCTGAGCTCTCCCAGAGCTGACCTGGTTCAGAGTCTGCGTAGCTCTGCTGAGGGGTGGTAACCCCAACTCTGGCCTTGGCTGAGGGAAACCAGAGCTTCTGGCCAAGCAGGATACGGTGGCAGGGTGCCCCAGAATATAGGAAGGCAGACATCAATGGCTTGATCAGCACCCCAAAAGCATGTCTACGATCCAGCCCATCACACTGTAGTTACAGATATGGGCAGTGCATTCAGCCTTGTTTCCCTATGCTCTGGCACAGGGATGTAAAAGTCAAAACCAGAGAAGCTTTAAAATACTTCTCATGGAAATACAAAAGGAAAAAATATGTAGCACTTTAAAGATGAACAAGAGAGTTTATTAGGTGATGAGCTTTCGTGGGGCAGACCCATTTCTTCAGATCATATTCTGAAATTGGATTTTTGAGTCAACGGATTTAATTGTAGGTCTCAAATACTTATCTGTGACTTGCTCTCAACACGGAGAAAATGCAAAGGGTTCCTTTCTAGCTTGTGCACTGGAGATGGGGATGTTGCTGGTGGAATCTGCCTGGCCAACCTCTCCCTGGTGCCTGTGCTTTGGGGATGGGGTCCTAAAGCACAGGTTTATAGTCATCCTGTAGTGAGCACCAGTTACATCAAAGAAGAGCCTGGATCACTGCCACATGTTAATCACTACACAGGCTTCTCGAAATATTTCTCCTAGCACTTGAGCAATGTATCCATACAAGCTATTTTAATACCAGGAAAGTGTGGGCACATGTGTGTAACAGATATATCTAAGTTGACATGTCTCCTATGACATGAGAAACATTAACTATTTTACCAAAGGCTGTTGCAATCTACACAGAATGATTACTAAGAATTCTATTCAGCCCACCAAACACTCAGGGTGGTGGGTTGTGGACTAAGAATCTCAGCTATGGTCCTTTGTCCTTTTCTCAGAAATGGGCAATGACATCTCATTCTTCATGCCTGGCTTCTGTTGCCACATGAAGAACCCACTACAAGTGCATTTCTCTCAGAGGATAAGAAGGTGCTGACTGGGTG
This sequence comes from Pelodiscus sinensis, assembly GCF_049634645.1. Classification (NCBI taxonomy): domain Eukaryota; kingdom Metazoa; phylum Chordata; order Testudines; family Trionychidae; genus Pelodiscus; species Pelodiscus sinensis. The sequence goes on along the minus strand of NC_134726.1, from coordinate 41,083,585 downwards.
AGGTAGTTAGCTGGGGATGTGGAATTGGACAGATCAATGACAAAACTGTAACAAACTGCAGTATAGCTCACTATTATTTGCTGGCATTACAGTGTCATTCCATAGCACTGTCTTACTGTCCTGCAGCACTATATGATATGAGAGGCCTGCTGCGAAAAATTCAGGCAGAATTACACAAGTGCAGCTGGAAGTGAAGTTCATGCTCCTGCTTTTTTCATTCTCAGGGATGCATGTGTTATACCTGAAAGATACCAAAATGGATGTGATGTTTACATAGAATTAAGCACACTATTCAAAATTAAGCCCCATTCAGAGTCATCAGAGAAGGCTCCACAGCATGCAAACTGAATCTGAGATACATACACTTAGTTCCAGAAAGCATTCGGTGCAAAAGCTATCTGTGTGTCCCCCAGTGAAAAACTCAATTGAGAAAGCTGCAGCCTAGTCTGCAAAGTTCACACAGTGAGGATCCACTCCTCACCCCTTGCATGTCTCTGGGGAGAACCTATAATCAGCTGGTGCTCCTGCAACAAAAGCTTGCCCTTTTCAGCTGATATAGGTTCTCCCCAGAGACATGCAAATGGCATCACTTTGAACACGTTAGAAGACCCCTGTTCTTTGTCCAGACTTAAAGGCTTTTGGTCACCAATATGCTGTCTCTGATGCAGCCAGGTGATTAGGACCCCCAGCATTATGCCCAGGCCCACTCTGATTCTGCTGTGCTCCAGACCCCCCCATGGCCATGGAGGAGTAGGACTTTTAATAACGGCAGCATATTTAACATTTTAACAATGAACCCAGAATACAGCATTAAACACTTACAGTGCTGAGAACTCTTCCATCCTGTAATGAAGCTTGAATTCCTTGGAGCAGTTCATTTGTGCAGCCACTTCCCAGTGACAAACGAGCTCCGTGTGATAGTCAGTGACGCACTCAAACATCTGTGGGTTCCCTGTTGCCATAACTAAGGACAAATCAAGACAACACTGAGCAGTGACAGCAACAGAAAATTAAATCAGCCAAAACAAGGTCTAGTGCTCAGAAGTGTAAAATTCTTCTTCGGAAATAGAACAATTACATCTCTGAAAGGGAGCGTGAAAGCGCAATCTTTGGACTTATTCAGTTTAAATGTGAAGAGTTTCCTCTAAGCTCAGCTCTCTCCAAGGTGCACCTTGAAATTCTATGGGACAAAGACCCATAAGAGCTCTCAGCACACCTATTCTTAGGCCATGGAATATTATCATTAGGAAATTAGTTTTTCACAAATTTTGTGTAAAGGGGATTACCACTTGATGAGAGAATAACAGAGTCATAGATATTAGCAACCAAAATGATTCGTCAGGCATTCTCCTAGGAATTAGATTAAGGTTCCTATGTACAGAACATTTTCTAGTGTTTTGTTCAATCATCAACCATCCTAAGTAGGCGGATTTCCCTCAGTCTCTCCGACAGTCTTCTCCATAGCCTAATCAACTTCCCTGTTAAGAAGTTTTCTTCTGATATTTTATCCTCTTGTTCCTAGTTATGCCTACTATTTCTTTGCGTATTTATTATTAATTTGTATTGCAGTAGGGCCCAAAGGCCCCAGTCAGGATCATGTTGTGCTAGATGTCGCACAAATACAGTGGGTATGTCTACACTGCAGTTTAACACCCAGAGCTAGATTTTACCACCTGACTTGGGCTCAGGCTAAGGGTCTGTTTAGTTGTGGTACAGATGTTCAGGTTTGGGTGGGGCTCTCCTCACTCACAGGATCTGAAAGCCCTGGGCTCTAGGGTGAGCTCAAACACCTACACCACAATTAAATAGACACTTAGCCTGAGCCACATGAACCTGAGTCAGTTGGAATGGGCCAGCCACACATATTTAATTGCAGAGTAAACATACCCAGCAAGACCTGGTCCCTATTCCAAAGAACTTACAATTTACTTGGGAACAAGAATCCATATGAGGGGGTACAGCAGAAGGAAACGGGGTGGAAGGGGATGTGTGACAATAAGGTCTCATAGCTATAAAAGCTAACAACACGCCCAGAAATTCTAAAACATGAGGAGAACTTTAAAAAAAACCCCAAATGTCAGTACATGCCACCCACTTTTCTCATCCTAGATAATTCCTCTCCCTCTTGGGTGCTTGACCCTTTGGGTATTTGTAGACTCCTGTCATATCCTCTCAGTCCTCTCTCATACAAGATATGCAGAACCAACTCTTCTAGTCCATTTCACATCAGTATCATCCACATCATTTTTTGTTGCTGCTGTCAGAACTCTGCCAAATTTGTCAACATCTTTCTTTATGGCAGTAAGTTTCCCAGGACAGAGCCTGATGGCAGTACTCCAGCTGATGTTACACAAGCATTGGATAGAGAGAGATCTCCTCTGCTCCAGTATGTGATGATTCTGTACACACAGCCCAAAATTCAGTTGGTTCTTTTCCTGTTGTCATACAACACTGCAAAGTGAAGATTAATTTGCTGGCAAGTCCCACCCCTTAAATTCTTTCAGCCACCAACGCTTCCCAGGCTCTTCTCTCCCATTCGGCGTCTGGGCTTGGATTACTTCGCCCACGTTATCTTGCATTTTCTCCCAGATGAGTTTCACTTGGTAACTTCTTGCCCATGTTTCTAATCTTCACGGGTTTGTTACAGGTATTTCCACCTACTGTCTATTAGGTATAATCTGAAAACGTTACGAAAATGCTGTTCGCTCCTTCAAGAGAATTAATGAAGATGGTAAATAAGACTGGCTCTAATACTGAGCCCTGTGGTACTTAATTAAAAACTTGAGCCAACCAAGTACTTTACTACTTATCACTAGCATTTGTTTATGGTCTTTCATCCTCATTAAAATCCATGCATCTGTTACTTTCACTTCCTCTTTTAAATGCCCAAGTCCTTCTAGTCTTAAATCACCAAGCACTCCTTATTCACTTGAGTAATCCCATTTGCTTTAGTAAGAACTGAAGTTCCAGGAACCATTTCTCTCTCTCTCTCTCTCTCTCTCTCTCTCTCTCTATATATATATATATACAAATTTCTGGGGGGACAACAGAGTGATGTCATCATGTCACTCTGCATCCACAGCAACCAGGACCCACCCAGTCCCAGCCTGGCCTGGCCCAGGGCCCACATCGAGAGCTGGGGTTGTCTGCGGCCCTGGCCCTCTCCTTCCGCTCCCCTCCCCTCCCCTCCCCAGCGAGCTGTGGGAGAGCCATAGCTGTTGCGGCCTAAGCCCAGCCCTCCCCAGCAGTGGCAGGGGGAGGGAAGGAGGGAAGAGACTGGCCAGGAGCAGCCTTGGCTTCTCCCGCCAGTCAGGAGGGAGGGGAAGGGGCTGGTGGGGCCCCAAGAGTTGGGGCTGCCTTGGATCCTCCCCAGTGCACGGGGTGACGGACGGGGAGGGAGAAGAGCTGGGGCTGCCCTGGGTCCTCCCCGGCAGCTGAGGGGAATGGGGGAAGGGGGAGAACTGGGGCCTCTTAAAGGCAAATTTGAAAAGAGTTCAGTGAATCTGCCATTTTAAAATCAGCATTAATTTTGAATTGACTTACTTTCTGCCTTAAGAAGTAAAATGCTCTATTGTCCTAAGCTATTTTGACTAGCAGATTTAATTCACTTGGCCTTTTACTTCCCTTATCTTGTCCCTGAAACTTTTAACATGCTCTGTATTTCTTTTACTATCCCCCTTTTTCATCTCTAGCAGCTTTTTAAAATCTCAGATCTCTGAGAATTTCCTTTTGAGACCACATACAATACAGAGTTTACTTTCAATTTGTATAGTTAAAAAGGGGAACTGAGACACTGAACTTTTTTTTATCTTCAACAAGAAAAATAAAACAAAGAAGCTTAAAACAGCTTAACATTCATAAGGAAGGAACAAGCCTATAAAACCAACAGTAACAAAAAATGGATAAGAAAATTTTGGAGTCCGATTACTATACACCTAGGGGTTTCAGTCTTCGCCTATTTAATTTTAGTGCAAAATCCCACTGATAATCACTCAAATTAGAACTGGAACTATGAATAGTCAGGAAATTAGCTAATGCAAGTTTTGAAACACCAGCTGTTTGTTTTTGTAAACCATGGATAACTGAAGTGCTAACAAAAGACTGCATTAGAAGAAAAGGACTGTTTCTGAAAAGAGTAAAGGAGGGATACTGGCAATTGCAATCTTATAAATCTACCTTTTATACCCAAGGGGTACGTGTGCACAGCAATGTTATTTTGTCCATTATTCTGAAATAACTATGCAAGCATCTTCACAGCTAGCCTATTATTTTGAAATAATTTTGAAATAATGGGTGGCTTATTTTGGTATTTGTAAACCTCATTCCACGAGGAATAATGCCTCTTCCAAAATAGTTATTTTGGAATAGCAGTAGTGTGGATGCTCCACTGCTGCTATTTCAGAATATCTCCTCCCCAAAGCCATTCAAAGTAATTACTCCCCAGTGCTTCCTGGGGCTCTACATTGAGGTAGCATGTCCACATATGGGGAGCCTGCTTTGGACTAATTTCCAGGCTTCCCTGCAGTGTAGATGCTCTATTTTGAAATAAGCTATTTTTGAGTATTTCTTCCAGAATAGCTTATTCCGAAATAACTGCAGTGTAGACATAGCCAAGGAGACCTGTGGCACCTTAAAGACTAACAAATTTATTTGGGCATAAATTTTCACGGTCTGGAACCTATGCCAAAATAAATCTTAGTCTTTAATGTGCCAGAGAGAATGTAGACTACAGCAATGTGAGCTCTATCAACAAATTAGATATATTAGAAAGCCAGTTGCAATAACAGGAATAGAAAGACAGTCTTTCCAAACATCTGTTTCAGCTCTTTATTAATTCTTAAGTGTTTTTCTTTGCATATTGAAAATATTAATGGAAAAATAGACAAGAACGGAGACTATATTTTAACATATAAATGTGTTTGCAAATATTAATCTTACATATTATAATGGCTACTGAACTGTGGTAAAAATGTTGCTTACTAATTGTTCCTACTCACTTTAAAATGCTGTTGATAAATTACTGTTAAATGAATTAAGTTAAAGCATTAGTAAACTTACTGTGATATGTAGCACATGAAAAGAAAAGGGTCCATAAGGCAAGCAATGCAACCTTTAGGCTGGCAGCCATCATTAGCACAGGTTAGTTTCTATGGGAAAAGCTGTGCCGAGATCCTGCCAATATAGAAAAGCTTAGATTAGTGTGTAAACTGGTCAAAGGACACAGATCTTTTTATCCTTCATCCTGCATATTGCCCCCAGTGGCAGATGCTAGTGCAGGGGTAGCCAACCTGTGGCTCTTGAACCACATGCGTCTCTTTGCTCACAGAAATGCAGCTCTCAGGGTTATGGCTCGTTCGGAGCCGCATGCCCACTTTGTGCACATGCCCCAGTTCCTGGAGGGAGAAGTGTGTGGCTGTGTTGGTGGCAGCTCCGGTAAGATGTAGGCATTGGGTTAGAATGAGAGAGACTTGGGGGTGCCTGGCTCTGGAGGAGGGGGTGGGCATTGTGTTGGGAGAGGGATCTGGGGGCGCCTGGCTCTGGGTGAGGGATGTGTGGTTCTTTGCACTACTATCCACAGCTCTTTTGGCTCTTCATGTCTAACTGGTTGGCCACCTCTGTGCTAGCGTATCCAGTGTATTCTGAATCTCCTTAAGCTTTGACCGGGAGTAAAGGAAACAAATTAAGACCAATATGTATACTACAAATGAGTTGAAGGAGTTCTTTGCAAAAGTCTTCAACATTGGAGAGATACCTACAACAGACCTATTCTTTTCAGTACTAAGGATGAGGAACTGCCAGAAACTGAGATGCCAAAAGAGGATATATGGGAACAAACTGAAACATTTAAGAGCAACAAGTCACCAGGGTGGTTCAACTCAGACTCCTGAAGGAGTTTAAGAAAGACTGAAGCAGCTGACCTGCTAAAACCTGCAATTCCTCACTAAAATTGGCTACGCTCACAGCAAACTAAAGACTAGCAAATATAATACCAACCTTTAAAATAGGCTCTAGAGAGATGCTGGGAATTACATACCACTGACCCTTACATACGTACCAGGCAAACTCTAACAGTCATTTAGAGTTATAAAACACTTCTATGATGTCCTAAGACAGGGACAAATCAGTACAGCTTTTGAAAAAGAAAATGGTGCCTCTAAGGCACCAGGATTCTATGGGCATGTCAAGTACATAGTAGGAAAAACTGAAACAAATGATAATTTATTTGGACTTTCAAAAATCCTTTGACAAAGTCCCTTAAAATATTTAAAGAAACTATTTAAAGAAACTGTGATGGTGTATTTCATATTCTTTATGGAAATATGCGTGGGGATATGAATATGCCTAACTCAAATATGCTGTATGCAAAATATTTCCTGTAACATATCATTGGAAAGCTAGTAATCCTCAGAATGTACATAGTCTATTTGTATGCATGTACCACTTCTGTATCTGAAAGTAGGAATACTGAGTGTATTTTTATCATCAACGTGTTCATGTTGGGAAAAGCCTATTTCCAGGCCATCAGGAACAACAATGAAGAAGCCAGACACAGAGCTAATAGCCCATTAGTGAGAGTCAAATGGAGAAGTGTTTTCCTGCAGATGTGCTACAAAGACACGAGTCCTTGTCACCTGATTTTGGAATCCATATTGAATTTTGTACTTTTGCACAAGAGGTGGTAGGGAATTGAACAATGGCTTCCTGCCCTAGAGAAATTCTGTATGATACATGAGAAATAAACAATGATGATCTCCAGCTGGCTCTACAGACAGACTCCTCACACCAAGGCATGCATGGGAACACCTGGAAACCACAGTGTTGGAGAACTGCTGGCCCTGTCTGAAAGGACACCTGAAGTCTGAGAAGGACTTTACTTGCAATAAGAACTAGGGTAAGAAATTAGGATTTGTAACAAGTTCTCTTAGGGTACATCTACACAGCAGGGCTAAATCTGAAATGAGCTACACCAATTGCGTAGCTTAAGTCGAAACAGCTTATTTCAGCTTTTGGCGCTGTCTGCAGAGCAGGAAGTCCGAGTAACAGCACTATTCCTCCAACTTCCTTTTATCCTCGTAAAATGAGGGTTACAGGAGTCAGAGTAAGAAGTCTCTGAATCCATCACAGCCACATAGTGAAACATACTGTTTTGGAAATTACACAGTAATCTCCACTAGAAAATTACACAGTGAGAACACAGCTTTGAGGATTTATGTTAACTAATACACTGTTGAACATGACTGCAAGCAGCATAGGCAGATACAAGACTTGTTCAGCATTATGTCAGTTGAACACCAGTGAAAGCCCCTTTCTCTGCTGAGAACTAGAAGGTTGATTCGGCATTGCATTTCCTATGTTCTTATATTTTTTTTCCCTGTGTGAGGCAGTTCCTCTGTTGACAATCACAAAGCCCATTGCTGAGAAAAGTGTCCCTTTTTCTCTCTGTGATGTGCTAGTGCAAAGAGGGGTTTTTAAATATTTCCTATGGTGGGAGAGATTTTTCTGTGCAGGATTACTTTGACATTAAAGTAGAGGAGACCTGAGAGCAATATTTGCAGTTGACAGGTTAGTACCCTCTCTGTACCTTCGCTGGGTGTGAATTTCATCAACAGCATAAAACAAGAACTGGCTACAAGCGCCACAAGTCTGCAGTGGCAGAAATTGGAAATACTATGGCCTTTCATTTTTGGAAGTGTCAATGTATGTGCAATTATACAGGCTGTGGTCCAATAATGCCTGCAGCCATGTTCCTCCAAGGCTTGCCTTTTATCAAGAGTTGCAAGCCGAGTTGCTCATACACTGGTTGTAAATTATGGGAATAGAAAAGACAGTGTCTTGGGTTTTGTGTGTGTAGATATCAACACATATACAAAACCCTAGTGATAGTGAAATGAAGTGAAAGGAGCTGAATTGCTTCACTACATTTCAAAGGACTTCTGTAATGAAGCTACATTCCACTGTAAGGCAGATTCCATTGTGCTATTCCCTTATCCCAAGCTGTTTTAGTTGTTGAGCTATTCAAAATTTTAAAAAAAATGTGTATTGTTTTCCTTTCCCTTAAATGAAAAATAAAAAATGTTTTAATCTTAAAGGTTACGACTTCAGCAAGTTATGAGTGATTGAGAAGGAGTTAGGATGGAAACTCTTAAGCAACCTTAACTAAGCAGTCACCGCTGATCCCACTATAAAGTGCAAAGCATTTCTATTTATCTCACACACTTCCTGAGAACAGAGTTATCAGCATTCGGGAACAAACAAAAAATCACTGACCAAAGAGTAACAAATATTTACAAAAGGACATAGCTGCCTTTGGATTTGAACAAAATTTTCTGCATCTGAAAAATAAGAACAAACTCTCCAAAGATACAAAAATCAGTCCTTCATTGTCTGGATTTCTCAAGAGGGGAAATGGTTGATTTCCAGTCAACTGATGAGTAATAGTGTCTCATGACTAGTGTTCCAAGAAACCCTTACAAGATTTGGCACAGAATTCCACATCACATAAGTGTATATACAAATCAAGGGAGCTCAATGTAAAAACATCTCCCTCTTCCCTAAATGTATACATATACATATATTGGGGGGAGGGAGGGAGAGGAGGATGTATGTATTATTCAAAACAGCAAAAATTATATTTTCTTTCCAATAAAAGCAGTAGATTATTAAATGATACACCCAGGAACTAGGAAGATTGTTGAAATATCAAAAGTTATCCTACATGTATCCTGTAAAGTTTTTCGTAACAACAAATAGAATACAATTAATACTTAAAGTTCAAATCTTCAAAATGTCCTTACTTCAAAACACCCTGATAAACACAAATATTATAATTCTCATTTTATATTTGACAGAAATAAGACACACAGAGGTAAGAGGACTTGCCAAAGACCAATGAGAAAATCAGTTTCAGAGACAGGAGTAGAACTTGGAATTTCCTGGGCCCAAGTTGTATGTTTAGACCATAAAGTACTCCCTTCGACTCTTCCGTATTTTCATCATCCCATTAATCCCACTTGTGTTAGTTTTTCTACTTGCACAAGGTTAGATGCGGAATCAAGGCCTTAGATTGTAGGGTCACAAGGCAATGACCATGTTTTATTTTATACTAGAAGAAATACCTGGCGTCGCCCAGGGAAAATATAGTAAAAGGTGTGATGAATGAACTACGTCAATGACATTAACATAGCATATTTTATTGGAAATACATTTCCCTTATATATTAATTTAAGAAATTAACGTAACTAGTACTTTTTCGGTTATCATAGGGAAAGGATCTTGTAGTTGCAATTTATGAGACATGCTTAACAGATGAGTCCAGCAAATGCCTATGATCAGGCACTACTAAAAGTTAATTAGTAGCCCAATTGAGGCTCTGGAGGCCCAACTGGGACTCTGGGGGGAACCGATTTCAAGATATAACCAATCCAGTGATTTACGTTAGGAAATCAGTAGTATCTGTGCAAAATTTGGTGTTTCTAGCTCTTACCGTTTCGGAGATCTTTCGAGACAAACACATTTTCAGAAATATTTATAAGATGATCTGTTGTGCACATCCATGATGATCTATAAATAAAAACAGTTCCCTTCTCATTTTAAGTTTGGCCACTGCATAAGGAAGGCCTTTCACTTCAGAATGAGAAACCACCTTATTTGTATATGCTTTTGTAAATGAACCATTCCTTCTGGCTTCATCGGTGCCACTCTCCTTGTCTAGCTACCAGCACTTTGGCTGTTTACTGCACATGCTATTTTACATGATCTACCTGCCAGCATCAAAGTGCTTAATTACATAAAATGAAGCGTTGTCCCCCACAGATGACAAGACTCATCGAGACAAAGCTCTCCAATAAACAGGGGAAAAAACTTTTAATCAGAAGAGGACAGTTTCTTTTCAGTAAAACCTAAACAGGTCATTGTTGCTGTTTTATTTAAGATATAATCACATTTGTTCATTCCAAGAGGACTGTTCACCAAAGGGAAGAGGAAAAGGCAAAGGTCATGTTACGTCATTTGGCCCTATGACCCACTCACTAGCCTTGTCTGCAAGTACCAAGGTATTTTTTCAGATGACCTAGGTCTAGAAGAAATTGAAAGTGTTTCACATTTGTCTTTACTTTTCACCAGTTCCATTATTTGCTTTTATTTTTTTTACCAACTATACAAATTATAAAATAATTTCAGGTCTATAGCAATAGAATTCTAATGACTGGCAACTGTCAGGGACTCTTAACAGCAGATTATAGCAATAAATGATAGGAATAAGCAGGACCCAATATAATCCATGGCACATTTGGACCAAATTCTCCAGCAAAAATTCCTGAATTCTGTATCTCCATGACATACCCTTCATTCCTATCCTTCCCCCACTCACACACAGATATGACTATGACTCAAAGTTGAACATTCTTGTTACACAGCAAAAATGTTGAATTTTGTAATATCTTGGAAAAGCCAGGTATCTGTACTGGTATAACAGGTATCATTTCTTACAAAGGCTTTAGGCACCAGCTAAGCACTGACAAATTCATAGCTGGAAACTAGACCAGCTCACCTGTATGTTAGTACTGTTTAAGCCAATAGTTACATTTATAAGGATGTACTTATTTTTTGACTAACACACTTGTATGTAGCTACATCCATTGATTTTACTTACAAAGTTTGTACCCTTTGCTGTAATATGTAAGACAAAAATAGCTGCTCTGAACTTGGGAGCACAGGGAGGAGGACTGCCTACCTTGCCCAGACGGGAAGACTATCAGAACTAAGTGTGTCCTTGTAAAAAAACATGATTAAGGCAACGAGTTGATCATGGATTCTGTGATTTATGTGACCTCCATCATTTCAGCGTTGGGCAGCAGAGCTTTCGCTATTAGCCCAAACAGCAGGCCTCGAGCTTCCATAGACTCATAGAACATTAGAAACGGAAGGGACCTCAAGAGGTCACTGAGTCCAGTCCTCTGTCTCATGACAGGATCAAGACCAGAGATCTAGACCATAATTTATTGTTTAATACCCCCATTCTTCCCACGACTTTTATTAAAAATACCAGTGACAAAGTCTTTGCTTTAATCATGATGCTAGACTTTGCTAACTGCCCTACATAGGCGATGTACAGACAAGCTCGCCCCATGGATTTTAATTTTAGAAAAGAGAAATAAAGACATATATCATGAAAACTGTCCTTCTCTTTGATGTTTGGAATCTCACAGGATGGAGCTAGGAAACAAAAGCTAAAATCCACAGGCTCAGCCTAGGTTAGACCTAAAAGATATTTAGGCTGTGTCTACACAGCAGCGTTATTTCAAAATAACTGATGTTATTTCAAAATAACCTAGTGCGTATCTACACAGCAAGCCATTATTTCAAAATAATGTTGAAATGGAGGACTTCTTACTCTGACTCCTGTAACCCTGATTTCATGAGGAGTAAGAGAAGTTGAAGGAAGAGTGCTCTTCCTTCAACTTCTTGCTGTGTAGGCAGCGCTAAAAGCCGAATTAAGCTATTTCACCTTCAGTTACGCAATTTGTATAACTGAAGTGACGTAACTTAATTTGACTTTTGCACTGCTGTGTAGACGTGCCCTTAGTGCTGACAGATTACTACTACTCTGTCACATTTTGGAACCACATATTGTAACTCTTATGAGTATACGTAGTCTAATTTAACGTGTAAATAACTCTCATTTCTTTTTCCTAGTTAATAAATCCTTAGTTTATTAAGTTTATACTATGGGATTAGCCACAAACATTGTCTTTAGTGTAAGATCTGAGGTACCACCTGACCAGGGGTAAATGACCACTCTCAGGACTGGAAGCAATCTGAATATTGTGTGATCTTTGGATCAAATCAGCCATTTAGCACATAGTTAAGCTTACCTTGGGGGCAAGCCAGACTGGCATGCTCAAAGGGATTTTCTGTGATTCTATGGTAAGACTGTTCTGGTGCGTCGGGAGTTGACATTTGTTACGGAGTTAGCGAAATCTCATTACAGACCATACCTCCAGTTTGGGGTGCCTGTCTTGCTTTTTGACAGTGTACTTTGATCTGAGGAAGTGGGTCTGGCTCACGAAAGCTCATCATCTAATAAACCATCTTGTTAGTCTTTAAAGTGCTACATTGTCCTGCATTTTGCTTCAGCTACCCCAGACTAACACGGCTACATTTCTATCACTATTCTACTTTGAGGTAGACACTCATGGTCATGAACCACTCCAGATGGCATGACAAATATTATATTCCATTTCTGTACAACATTGGACTCCAAAGGTCCCTGACTAAAATAACAAAGACAATTCACTCCTGTTGGAGCTATTGTTGCTGGCTCTTTGCAGACTTATACAGGCATCCATTCACACTTCCCTCACAACCATAAGAACTAGAAATGTCATTCTTTAAATAGTGAAATCTGAAATTCTGGAAACAATTCTGCAACATGTGGTGAAATCTACAGCAAATTCTATGATTGATGAATACTCAGGCCCCTGGGTAGAGTGGTCTCATATATGGGAACATGCAGGGAGGGGATCTCAGCAGGTTTTCATGGTGACAAATATCTTCTTGAATTTTCAATTTTGATATGGAATAGAAAAGATTTAAATGAGCTTTTCTGGGTTAAATAACCATAAGAAAGAAAAATGAGTTTCTGCCAACAAAGTTCGTACTGATGCATGAAGTCTAGCCTCTAAACTTCCTTTTTACATAGTTTAATTCTGACAGCAGCTGGAGATAAAGCTGAATTTCATTAATATCTGAGAGATGTTTTTAGCAGTTAGACAACATGAATGTTCCACAGTAAGTCACCTAAAACTGCTCTTCAACATTTACACCTTCATATTCGAATATGTCTTCTGGTCTCAGATGTGATAAGTACTGCTGTATTAGTCTCCAGGAAAGATAAGGGGACACTGAGCAAAAGTAACTAGAATTCTATTAATTCTTTCGTGCTACTCATATCAATTCTAACAAGTGAATGACTTTAATGAAACCTTTTTCAAACAATTTCAGCTACAGCATATGGATCATAGTCCCGATAAGAAAGACCAACGTTATGACTCCTCCAATTACCAGAGCAGGAAGTTTGGGCATTCAACATGTAGGAGAAAAACAGAACAGCTTTTATACTTTCAGCAAAGATAAACGTAAATACAAGTCAAGCCAGTAAAACATACAGTTCACAACACAATTCCTTAGCAAGTAATCAGATAAGGGTAAAAAGTTTCTTCGGCTACATAAGACAGCGAGAGACAGAGTGAGGTGGGGGTGGAACCTCGTTAGTATAACTTGCCTGATCCAATCTTCATTTTCAGGGCTGGAGAGCGAATTTTGCTATCAGGTAACTTTGTCCCAAGCCTGTGAGTGGGCAGCACTGTTCTGCTCCGCTCTTCATTTTCACAGCAGGCGCTGTACAAACTTGTTTCTTTCAATGGGTAAACATTATTGCACATTTCCTTATTACACACACCCTACTAAGCAGAATGGAATTTGCATTCCCAGCCCACTCATTTACCTTTGGCAAACAAATGCTTTCTTCTTTTTCATGGTACAGTCCTACCCCCGGGTTCCCAGCAATGACAGCACAGAGCAGGCAGAAGGAAATAATTTGTGACTCAATGGAAACACCCACGAAGCAGGCAGCTTCCTTCTCTTTTAGTCTCCTCTCCCCACGTGGGACTCAGTTCTCACCAATGCTATCAGTCCCTCTTTCCTTCCCTTTCACAAGCATGGCCCTAGCCAAGTAGACATGTTTTGTGATTTTAAACAGCAGGTTGCAGGCCTTTGGCATTTCAACCAGAGCCCTAGACACTAACCCTATATTTTCATAAATTTAAAAAACAAAAACTGGTCTGGTAGCACTTTATGGAGTCAGTGGTCTCCAACCTTTTTAAGCACAAGATCTCTTTCTGAATTTAAGCACAAGCCAAGATCTACCTCAAACCCAAATAGCCTCACCCCACCTCTCTCTGAGGCTCCGCCCCTGCTCACTCCATCCTCCCCCATCCTCACTCACTATGGGGCAGAGTGTTGGGGTGCAGGTTCTGGTTGCGGGTTAAGGGATTTACAGTGTGAGGGGCTCTGAGCTAAGCTTGGGGCAGACAGTTGAGCTGCAGGAGGGGGTTCTAGGTGCAGGCTCTGGGAAAATGTTTTTGGATGTAGGAGGGCTCAGGCAGGGGCTTGAGGTATAAGAGGCAGTTCATGACTTGGGTAGGGGATCAGGATATGGACTCCAGCTGAACACTGCTTACCTCACATGGCTCCTGGGTACAATGGGGCTAAGGCAAGTTCACCCCATCCTAGCCCTGCACCACTCCCAAAAGCAGGCAACAAACTTGTTCCATATCTAATCCTGTTGTGCCCCATCTCCGCTCTGTAGAGATAGGATACAGGGTACGAGAAGCGGACACCTTGACATCAACACCGCTCTTTTCTCTCCCTGCCCTGCCCAGCCCAGCAAGCAGGAGGCTCTTGGGGGAACAGCTCCAAGGCAAAGGGCTGGAGATGCACAGCGGGAGGAGTAGCAGCTAAAATGCTGGCACTTGATAGCCTCTTGGCCAAACCAGTCAGGATCAGCTGTCAGAAGCTCCAAGATCTACCAGTAGATCCTGATCTACTGTTTGGTGACCACTACTATAGACTAACAAAGCATATAGATGATATCATGAGCTTTTGTGGGCACAGCCCACTTCTTCAGTCATCTGAAGAAGTGGGCTGTGCCCACGAGCGCTCATGATACCATCTATATGTTTTGCATCAGAGGGGTAGCCATGTTAGTCTGGATCTGCAAAAGCGACAAGGAGTCCTGTAGCACCTTACAGACTAACAGATGTATTGGAGAATAAGCTTTTGTGGGCATAGACCCACTTTGTCCAGGGGCAGCACAGGTTGGGTGGCGTGGGGGTGGTTGGGGCAGTGGGGGAGTAGAGGCGCGGGGGGGCAGTGGGGGGGAGTCAGGGCAGTGCAGGTAGGGCAGAGCAGAGGGAGTGGCAGTGCGAGTTGGATAGCCTGGGGGTTTTGGGGCAGTGGCAGTGTGGGTTGGGCGGCGTGTGGGCTGTCAGGTCAGTGGGGGAGGGGCAGAGCGGGTGGTGTGGGGGCAGTGCAAGTTGGGCAGAGTGGAGAGTGTGGGGGCAGTGGGGGAGGAGCAGTGCAGGTGGGGTGGTGCGGGGAGAGGGGTGGGTTTGGGCAGTGGAGGAGGGGCTGCGCTGGGGCTGTTGGGGCAGTGCAGGTGGTGTGGTGTGGGGAGGAGGGGGCTGTCGGGCAGTGTGTGTGTGTGGGGGGGGTCGAGAAGTGGGGGAGGGGCGGAGCAGGGGATGTCGGGGCAGTGGGGGAGGCGCGGAGTGGTGGGCTGTCGGGGCACTGCGGGGGTCGGGCAGTGGGGGAGGGGCGGCGCGGGGGGGCAGGGGAGGGGCAGTGGGGGAGGGGCGGCGCGGAGGGGCTTTCGGGGCAGTGGGGGGGGCCGGACAGTGGGGGAGGGGCTGCGCGGGACTGTCGGGGCAGTGGGGGGGTCGGACAGTGGGGGAGGGGCGGCGCGGGGGGGCTGGGGAGGGGCAGTGGGGGAGGGACGGCGCGGGGACTGTCGGGGCAGTGGGGGGGGCCGGACAGTGGGGGAGGGGCTGCGCGGGACTGTCGGGGCAGTGGGGGGGGTCGGACAGTGGGGGAGGGGCTGCGCGGGACTGTCGGGGCAGTGGGGGGGGTCGGACAGTGGGGGAGGGGCGGCGCGGGACTGTCGGGGCAGTGGGGGGGTCGGACAGTGGGGGAGGGGCGGCGCGGGACTGTCGGGGCAGTGGGGGGGTCGGACAGTGGGGGAGGGGCGGCGCGGGGGGGCTGGCGGGGCGGCGCGCGGTGCTGAAGCGCTGAGGGAGAAGTGCGGGGTGGGGGAGGGGCGGGCTGGCGGCGCGCGGCCGCAAGGCGGAATCGGGGCTGCCGAGCTCATCGATGTGAGGCGGCAGCGGCGAGCGCCGCATTCTCGAGTCCCGCGCTGCAAAGGAAGAGCCAATCAGGAGCGACGGCGGGGAGCGAGGCCAGGCGGGTGCGCGGTAGGTGGAGGGGGAAGAGCAAATCGTTGGGGTGGAGGGGAGCAGGCTGGGAGCGCGGGGCGGGGCGGGATAGGGCAGGGTGGGGGGGAGGAGTGGGGCGGGGGCGGGAGGGGATGGGGCAGGGTGGGGGGGTGGAGTGGGGCGGGGGCGGGAGGGGATGGGGCAGGGTGGGGGGGAGGAGTGGGGCGGGGGCGGGAGGGGATGGGGCAGGGTGGGGGGGGAGGAGTAGAGCGGGGGCGGGAGGGGATGGGGCAGGGTGGGGGGGGAGGAGTAGAGCGGGGGCGGGAGGGGATGGGGCAGGGTGGGGGGGAGGAGTGGGGCGGGAGGGGATGGGGCAGGGTGGGGGGGTGGAGTAGAGCGGGGGCGGGAGGGGATGGGGCAGGGTGGGGGGGAGGAGTGGGGCGGGGGCGGGAGGGGATGGGGCAGGGTGGGGGGGAGGAGTGGGGCGGGGGCGGGAGGGGATGGGGCAGGGTGGGGGGGGAGGAGTAGAGCGGGGGCGGGAGGGGATGGGGCAGGGTGGGGGGGAGGAGTGGGGCGGGGGCGGGAGGGGATGGGGCAGGGTGGGGGGGAGGAGTGGGGCGGGGGCGGGAGGGGATGGGGCAGGGTGGGGGGGAGGAGTGGGGCGGGGGCGGGAGGGGATGGGGCAGGGTGGGGGGGAGGAGTGGGGCGGGGGCAGGAGGGGATGGGGTAGGGTGGGGGGGTGGAGTAGAGCGGGGGCGGGAGGGGATGGGGCAGGGTGGGGGGGAGGAGTGGGGCGGGGGCGGGAGGGGATGGGGCAGGGTGGGGGGGAGGAGTGGGGCGGGGGCGGGAGGGGATGGGGCAGGGTGGGGGGGAGGAGTGGGGCGGGGGCGGGAGGGGATAGGGCAGGGTGGGGGGGAGGAGTGGGGCGGGGGCGGGAGGGGATAGGGCAGGGTGGGGGGGTGGAGTGGGGCGGGGGCGGGAGGGGATGGGGCAGGGTGGGGGGGAGGAGTGGGGCGGGGGCGGGAGGGGATGGGGCAGGGTGGGGGGGAGGAGTAGAGCGGGGACGGGAGGGGATGGGGCAGGGTGGGGGGGAGGAGTGGGGCGGGGGCGGGAGGGGATGGGGCAGGGTGGGGGGAGGAGTGGGGCGGGGGCGGGAGGGGATAGGGCAGGGTGGGGGGGTGGAGTAGGGCGGGGGCGGGAGGGGATGGGGCAGGGTGGGGGGGGAGGAGTGGGGCGGGGGCGGGAGGGGATAGGGGAGGAGTGGGGCGGGGGCGGGAGGGGATAGGGCAGGGTGGGGGGGAGGAGTGGGGCGGGGGCGGGAGGGGATGGGGCAGGGTGGGGGGGAGGAGTGGGGCGGGGGCGGGAGGGGATAGGGCAGGGTGGGGGGGTGAAGTAGAGCGGGGGCGGGAGGGGATGGGGCAGGGTGGGGGGGAGGAGTGGGGCGGGGGCGGGAGGGGATAGGGGAGGAGTGGGGCGGGGGCGGGAGGGGATAGGGCAGGGTGGGGGGGAGGAGTGGGGCGGGGGCGGGAGGGGATAGGGCAGGGTGGGGGGGAGGAGTGGGGCGGGGGCGGGAGGGGATAGGGCAGGGTGGGGGGGTGGAGTAGAGCGGGGGCGGGAGGGGATGGGGCAGGGTGGGGGGGAGGAGTGGGGCGGGGGCGGGAGGGGATGGGGCAGGGTGGGGGGGAGGAGTGGGGCGGGGGCGGGAGGAGATAGGGCAGGGTGGGGGGGGAGGAGTGGGGCGGGGGCGGGAGGGGATAGGGCAGGGTGGGGGGGGAGGAGTGGGGCGGGGGCGGGAGGGGATAAGGCAGGGTGGGGGGGAGGAGTGGGGCGGGGGCGGGAGGGGATAGGGCAGGGTAGGGGGGTGGAGTGGGACGGGGCAGGGTGGGGACTGGATAGGCTGTGTAGTGAGGGTGGGGTCCTGGTGAAATATTCATTCTCTCCTTTACAGTTTAAAGCCAGGGTACCAATGTGTGAGACCCGACATGCTAAGTGGCAAGGGGACGTCCCCATGTCCCATGAGTACCTGATGCTGGTTCCCTGCCCTCTTAGTGACACTGCAGCCCTGGGTACTACAGTGGCTGACAGTCACCTCCCTCTGAGCGCTCTTTTGTACTGTGTGACATGAATTTGGTGGTCCACAGCTCATTTCTAGCATTGCAAGCAACTATGTCACACCTGGCTTTTAGTGGGTGACCTAATCAGTCAAGAGGCCAGAGATCATGAGATTGAAAGGATCTTCAGGGGATTATCATGGCATGTTGTCAGGGGCCAATGGGCAGATGAGGCTTTGTATAGAGAGGGCTGCAGTATCTTTTGGACAGTTTACTTTAAAAAGAGAACAAGCCCCATAAACCTTGTAAATCTTTTGTGTATTTCCTTTGAGTCAAGTACCTAACACCCTTGTGAAGACTGTGCTCCTCATTTTATCCCCTCTGTGATAGCTTTGAGAGTGTGGAGAGTATCTGAGCTCTTACATCTGTGGTGTGAATAGAGAAGATACAAGTTCTGTTCCTAGTGCAAGGCTACTTCAGTTTTGTAGCAGTTTCCTGTGGCAACATTTGTCCAGGAAGCAGAAAAATACTCTTCGTGCCAATGCTGAGAAAAATAAAGCAGTTTAGGATTTTAATCTTTTCTTGTGTGCTGGTATGACTGGTAAATATGAGCGGAGTTGCCCGCTACACAGAAGGGCTTAAGGTAGTAGTTCTCAGTCGGGGGTATATGTACCCCTAAGGATGTACAGAAGTCTTCCATGGGGTACATCAACCCATTTAAATATTGCCTAGTTTTACAATAGGCAATATAAAAAGCACTTGCAAAATCAGTACAAACTAGGGATGTGATAGTCTGAATGTGTAAATGGTTATGCATGCCTCCCCCGGGAGGCAGGGCTGTGGGGAGCCAGTGTGCACAGGGAACTGACATTTAAGCTGGCTCCCGGAGAGTACTGGTTCCCTGGAAAGATGCCTCTGATCCAGTGATAGTACAGGGATGGGCTGGCAGCTCCGTGGGAGCTGGTAACTGGGGAGCAAGCTTAAAAGCTGGCAACTGGTGCGTACTGGCTTCCACCTGTCACCCCTCCCCCCCGATTACACATTTATCTGAGTAAATGCTTTTTAAACTAAAAAATTTTCAAACTAAAATTTCATACAGGCAGTGACTTGTTTTATAATGCTCTACATACTGAAATGAAAGTACAATATTTATATTCCAGTTGATAGAATTATATGGTAAAAATGAGAAAGTAAGCAGTTTGTCAGTGTAAGTTGTCACCCAGTGTGCCGGTCATGCTGTGGGGCACCTCATCACTGTGACCTGCAGGGCTAGAAGCTCTTGTCTTCCCCAGCCAAGGCACAGAGTTGGGGGTTCTTCGAGTGATTGGGGTAACAGCCCCTAACAGAGCAACACAGATACCAAACCAGTTCAGCTCTGGAAGGTCTCCGCTATAAGGCCATTCACAACATCCAGGGACACAGCCTCAAAGAGGACTAAACCCCCCAAAAAATCTTACTCTGTAAATATTTATACGGAGAAAGCTTGTAAATTCACTCTTTTTATCAGTGAAAGATAGATATGGACAATGGTTGCTCCCCGCCCAGGTAACAGTTATTTATACTAGGCTTGATAATAAACAAAAGTGTTTTTAAGTATAAAAAGTAGGATTTAAGTGATTGCAAGTGAAAACAGATCAAGAAAGTTACTAACCCAAAATACACACAACATACCAGCTAATACTAATACACAAAGATAAGTTGTTACAAAATACATTCCTTACCCCTTGTCCCTGTTTCAAGTAAAATGCTTCAAGGCATAGTTGATTTTTTCCCCTTTGGCCTGGGTCTACAGCTCCTTGTGTTTTTAGAGTTCTTTGTTTTCAAGTTTCTTCAGTGTATGCACTTAAAGTGGGGAGGCAATTTGAAAAGCCAGCTGAAGTCAAAAGCCCTGATTGCTTTCCATCCCTTATATAGACTTTCCCGAGGGCAGGAATCCTTTGTTTAGTCTCCCTATCCCCATTGAAAAATAGCTCACGCAAGACCGTTTTCAGTACCATGTGGCATGGTCACGTGTCTTTCTGGGACCCACCACAGTTTGGGCTTAAGGGACAAACAAAATCATTTACAGATTTACAGATTGTTACCTTGAGTACTAGGCTATTATCTTTTCGGAGTATCAGTAATGGCCCCCATTAGCACATTTAAAATTATAAACAGACTTGCATTTCATATTTCTAATTTTACATATAAGAATGATACATATACAGAAATAGAATATACATGTTCAGCAGATCGTAACTTTAAAAATGTTAAATGCAGCTTTTGCCTAAAGCATCTTTGAGTTGTTATTCATGTTCATAAGCCAACTTTTATAAAACATGGGGACCAGTGACAAATAATATTCAGATAAAATGACCAGTAAAACGAATTCAACACAAAACTACAAGCTAGTTTATTGTAACAATAATATCTCACTTTTATATAGTGCTTTTCTACAGTAGCTATCATAGAAGATTAGGATTGGAAGAAACCTCAGAAGGCCATTCAGTTCAAGACCCTGCTCAAAGCAGGACCATTCCCAACTAAATCTCTATGTGCTTTTCAAAGGCTGTCATCATCATTTCCCCATTTTGTAGATGGGGAAATGGAGGCATCAAGCACTGTAATACCACTACAATAGAGTCCCTATAATCCGACCTAAATGGGACCACACATGGTCGGATTACCGAATATGTCGGATGATATGGATTCTACTGTAGAGAGCAATGGAACAGCTGATGCTGCTCCTGCCAGGGACCTCCCCCGCAGGAGCAGCATCAGCTGTGCTGTTGCTCTCTAGGAGAAGCTGCTGCTGCTGCTGCTGCTGCTCCTGCCGGGGCCGCTTCGTCCCCAGCAGGAGCGGCAGCAGCTGCTCCTAGAGAGCAAGCGGGGCTGTTCTCCCGGCCCGCGCTGTACCTGACCCTGCAGTTCCCGGGGTCAGTTAAAGTGGAGTGTTGGATTACTGGGTGTCCGTTAATCCGGACTCCACTGTATTTTATGTAGCTAGTGCAATGGCATCATGCATGCGACATTGTATTTTGTATCCGAAAGAGTCCTGTGAAGTGGCAATAGCGTCTTCCTAATAAATACTCTAGAACAGCAACAGTAAGGCTTGTGTGCATTCAGAGCTAAAATTTGATGAAAATGCTTATTTGCCCTAATATAATTTCCTGTCTCACTGATGTGTTCACCTTTTCCAGAAGGGAAGAGATAGGATTACAACTAACTAAAGCTAGATGTGGGACATCCATGGGTACCTTCTGTGGGCACATTTGAATCTTATATAAAGATCAAAATAATTTGTGCTGTTGGGGAACTTATTTTTCTTTCTTCAATATCAGATCTGGATCAGTTTTGTAGAAGGTATTTACAAATGTGTGTATACAGGGCTTACTGAGCCGCAGCGAGCCAAGCTCACCAGCCGTGCTGTCCGGTGAGCTGCGCATGCGCAGATCGTTCTGTGCATGCTCAGATCGCCCGAGCCTGGCTCTTCGAGCCCTGTGTGTATAGATAAAGATTTTGCTTGAATGCGTGCATCTAATTCCATCTTATTCATTCTGCAGCTTTCTGAACCTAGTGTAACATTTCAATGGCTGCCCAGATGACTGATGGTCATCGACGGTTCCTGCAAGTGCTGATGTCTCATGGAATAATGGAAGGCTCCGTGGCTAGAACATTACATAAAGACTGCTGTGAAATCCATAAAGGTTAGTCTCATTTCCTGAGAAAAGCAACATTATAGTGGACGAGAGAACAATAAACTTGGAGTTTCTATTGCATCCTTTATATTCAGAGCATCCCAAAGTGCTTTCTAGAGCAGTGTTTCTCAATCAGTGGCATGAGTATCCTTAGGGGTACTCCAGAGAAGTCTGGGGGGTAGTCAACACAACTAAAATTTGGAGAACTGATGTTTTTGTTTTAAGTTTTACAGCGCTTTATTATTTTTGTACTTTTTACACACACAAATTTCATCGCCCACCCAGCTATGATTAAGTTGTTTAAATAAATGTGTTGCAATGATAGAAAAAAAATATGTATGTCTGAAAACTGTAGATACTGGGGGTACTTATATGTATATTTTTAAAGGGGGTACTTTATAAAAAAAAGTTTGAGACCCATTGTTCTAGAGCCATAAGTTAGGCAACGTTTGTAGGCAAATTGTGTGCTCAGCAGTAGTGCATGCCTAGCGTTACCAAGACATTTTACTTACAAAAATGTTGGTCAGGACATTGAGGTTATCACTGATGCTGGCTCATTTAATAATGAGATCTCTCTCATTTACCTGGAGAGAAAACAGTGAGACAGGCAGAAGTGACCTTGTTTTAAAACTCTAATCCTAGACTTTACAGCTCTGTGTGAGAAGCAGAGGTTCACTTGAACAGATCTGATTGAAGGATTATTGCAGGAGAAACAACAAAACTGACTGTAAATACACACAGTAATAGCTGAATGAAAAGGACGTTTTCTTTGAATTATAGTAGTGAGGGGTAATATGCAGGCAAAAATATTTTAGAGTGAAGTGTGCATTTTAAATGGGAAACTGAATAGGTTCTTCCTGCATGAAGTAACATGCCACTATGTCAAGATTGCAATGTTAAATCTGATCATGTAACAGATGTGCATCAGCCTCAGTTTACAAATAGCTACATTCTTGGCTATCTCATGCCCCATTGAAAGTTATATTAAAATAGTGTTAATAGTGTGACCAGCCTAAGAAAATGAAATTAAGGGTTAAACCAATTTAAACCTCATCAAAACATATGAAAGGCTTCTACAAAAATAGTCCTTAGAATTGTATATTTAAAACTTTATTCATCTTTGCAGTTGACAGTCATAACAAGAAATGCCTTTTTGGCAGTGTTAAATTAGCTGGTTTGGGGGGAGAGGGTTAGTACCTTTTAAGGCTGTTTCCTTCAACAGGTTTAATTACATACATATTTAGTAAGATTGAGTCCCTCTATACACAATAGCAAACTCTGCACATTATAAAACAAGAATTTTGGTTGTATGCTTTCTGTTTAATTTGAAGTTCTTTTTTAGGCTTTAATGGTTTAGGAATGTGTAATCAATTCAGTTATGATGCTTCAGAGAGGACTGCTTTCTATCTATATTAATACCTTCACTAATTTTGAAAATGTGGACACAGACTGAAATTAAACTGAAATGAGTAACATTTTTAGTTAATTAGTAATTTTTAGCAGTAAATGATACAGTCAGATAAAATGAAAACTAAATTGCTGCTTACAAAACAAACATTGAAAGCATCAAAGGTCACAAGACCTTTATCTACAATATATTTGAGAGTGTTTGTGTGTATGTCTGCCTTCGCCAGGGGACATGCACCCTTTCTCCAACGGGGCCTGCTTATCTGGCCTCAAGCTGCGGGGATTGTCCTCTCTTCCCAGGGCAGCCTGCATACTGAACCCCTCATCCCAGACCCATCCCACAGCAACGATTTAAATGACAAAAAGTAGATTTCAGTTAAGGACCTGAGCGATGCTGGGTAAATCCTCTAGCTCAGTGTTTCCCAAATGACACTCCACGGATCCCCAGGGTTCCACGAAAAAATTCTAGTCCCCTGCCCTCTGCATAGCCTGTAGGCAGCTCCCATTGGATCTTTGCTGGCAGGGGCGGGCATCTGGGGGCACGCAGCTTTGGCTGCTCCACCACCCACTATGGCTGCCCCACCCCCTTCTCCCCACTCTGCAGGACGGCCCCTGTCCCACGGGGCCTCCGGTGCTGTGCAGCCTCCTCCTCCACATGTGCAAGCGGCAGCTTTTACAGTGGCCGCTGCTGCTGGGAGGGGGTGGCCAGGTCTGAGGTGCCGAGTAGCCGCTCTCGGACCTCGGCATTTTTAAACTGCTGCCTGCATGGAACTCAGGTCGGGCTCTGCTGCCCCCTCCCACTCAGGGCGTGCTCGGGCTCTGCTGCCCCCATGGGGCGTGCTTGGGCTGTGCTCCCCCCCCTCATCAGGGCACGCTCAGGGTCGCTGCCCCCCCAACCAGGGCGCGCTCAGGCTCTGCTGCCGCCCCCCCCCCCCTCCCATGTGCTGCCACTCTCTCTCTCCCACACCTCTCCCCAGCCTGCTGGGGAAGAGGCAGAGTTTGGTCTTGCGGGGAAGGTCGGGGTTTGTACACCCCCACCCGCCCGCACCCTGCCAGCGGGAAGCCTGACCTGGTGCTACAGCTGTGCTGGGATCCCCGCTGCATGGAGGGTGGGAGGACTGAGCTCCCTCTCCCTCTCTTCCCCCGCTCCAGGAAAAAGACTGTGCTGCCTGAAGGCTTTCCCTCCATCTCTAAAGATATTTAAGAGCAGGTTAGACAGACACCTGTCAGGGATGATCTAGACCCGTGGTCACCAACCCTTTGATCATGATCGATTGGTCGATTGTGG
Source organism: Pelodiscus sinensis (assembly GCF_049634645.1). Taxonomy (NCBI): domain Eukaryota; kingdom Metazoa; phylum Chordata; order Testudines; family Trionychidae; genus Pelodiscus; species Pelodiscus sinensis. Next base: position 41,059,173 of record NC_134726.1, on the reverse strand, counting down.
GGGCATGACCAATCAATTTCAAGGTGTTTCCAGTCCTCCCTTGTAATCCTACGTGCAAGAAGGTGTCTGTGCTAGCACTACAACCTCCTGCGAAAATGGAGATAGTGCTGACTTCTTGCGGTAGGAGGTTGTCCCGCAGCTGCGTGCCAGATCCGGTGTCTCAGGAAGTACGTGCGCCGCTCCTGCCCTCCCCAAAACAGCCGGCACACTTCTTGAAACTCCAGCTCTGGCGCGCAGCCACGAGACTTGCTTTCCTGTGCTGCCTGCCTGCCTTGCTGCAGTGGGGGAGTCCTGCAGCTGCACGGCAGATCCGACTTTTCAGAAAGTGCACCTGCTGTTGTAGGAAGGAGTGGAGCAGCACGTGTGCTTCCTGAGACTCTGGATTTGGTGCACAGCCACAGGACCCCAAGTACCAGCTGAGCTGTTGCTGTCCCTTCCCCCTGGCCAGACCTTCACCAGCACCCTGGCCCTCTCTCCCTGCCCAGACCTCCATGAGTACCCTGCCCAGAGCCCCACCAGCAACCTGCCTCATGCTCAGGCCTCCACCAGGACACTGCTCCCTGGCCAGATCCTTACCAGCACCCTGCTTCTGGTCTGGCCCCCACTAGCACCATGCCGAAACTTCCACCAGCACCTTGGTGCCTGGCCAGACCCCCATCAGCACCCTGCCCCATCACCCTGTCTCTACCCCCAGCCAGACACCATCCAGCACCCTGGTCCTTTCCTCTCCTTCCTGGCCAGACATCTACCCCCAGCTTGCTTCTATACTCTATTTTCCACCCAGATTCTGCACCCCCATCCCTATCCCACTCACTGCCAGCCCTGTCCTGCGCACTGGATCCCTCATTTTTGGTTCCATCTCAGAGTGTAGAGGGGCCCACAAATTCCACTAACTTTGGAACCTTGAACCTTAGTCCTGGAGCTGGAGTGCCAGGGGAGTGACATGTCTCATTTGGGGCCACATCAGTGAGGCTTGGGGGGTTTTGGAGAGGTTGTTTTTTTGCATCTCACTTGTGTGGTCCTCGACTGATTTTTCTGTGGGTCAGTGGCTCCTGCCCTAAAACAGGTTCCCTGCTCCTCCCATAAATAAAGACAATGCTGAAACGTTTTGTGTTGGAAATAATATTTTATTTAAAAATGAAGCCTGCCCAACAAGCCCCCATCTAGCTGCAGCACCACAACATTCCTGCACCCCCCACAGCTCAACCCTCAGCCTATCATACATCTAAATCCCCTGCCCTGAGCCCCACACAGCATCAAACTCCTGCACCCTCACGTCCCCAGTCTTCTGCCACAACACTCCTACACCATCCACACATACAAATCTGTGTCCTGAGCCCATCATACTCCCAACCTCCCAGTAGGGTGCTGGTTGCCCACCACTGGCTCTGAGGGTGAACTGTCCCTTTCATCTCAGTGCGGGCTATGGGTTGGTCTATGGAGGAGCTGTTGAAGAATCAGCTGGTGTATGAATTCTAAAGCTTGCTAACTCTCCTTTGGGAGTTACTCTGCACTAAGTGTGCTATTTTGTGATTTAGCTTAATCCACTTCCAAAGTAAAAACCATTCCATTCTGTGTCCTCATGTCCAGAATAAGGATGTTAAATATCGGTTAATTTACTAGTTGAGTAGTCGACGGAATTTCCATCAACTAGTCGATAGGCATTTCAGAACTCCTCCTTTGGATGCCGTTTCAAAATGGCATCGCCACATAGAGCTGACCCCGGGCACCGTGTGACACTGCCCCTTTGAAACGCCACTGCAGTGTTTCAAAGCAGCAGCGCCATCTGGAGTCTTGGACTCCCCAGCTGACTCTGGGTTCTGTGGAAATGCTGCATGGAGCCTGGGATCAGCTAGGGAGTCCCCAGCTGACCCCAGGCTCTGTGTGGCGCTGCCACTTTGCAGTACTCCTTCTTTCCAAGCCCTTTGCTGCCTTTTTCTGAGGTATTTGCTTATTGGATAGTTGACTAGTCCTTAACATCCTTAGTCCAGAAGCCACAACTCAAATGCCCAATGATAACTGAATTATCACCATTGTTAGCACTCCCATTTCTTATCTGAGAAAGGAGGAGAGATCACAGAACTGCTCAGTCTACTGTGGACTGCATTTAATTTTGGCACCACAGGGGCATTTGGGAGATACCACTATTTATTTTTGTTCCTTAATCAGAACGAGCCTAGGAAAGCCCACTGGGCATATTAAAACCCCTCTGAATGGGGGGTAGAAGCTATAGAGTCCAGCTGAACTTAGCAAACTTTAGGGCTTGGTCTCATTTCTGGTTTTTCCCTAAGGGTATGTCTACACATCAATGTTAATTCAAAATAACAGCCGTTATTTTGAATTAACTTTACTAGCGTCTACACAGCCAAACCGCTATTTCGAAATAGCGGAGCACTTATTTCATATTTGGTAAACCACATTCTACGAGGAATAACGCCAAATTCGAAATAGCTAATTTGAAAAAAGTGCTGTGTAGACATTTATTTCAAAACAGGGGGTCCAGCCTTCCCAGGGTGCCCTGGTGGCCACTCCAGCCTCAAACAAGAACACTCCTCTCCCTCCCCGGAGCCCTTAAAGGGGTTGACTCTGGCCACAGTGCCTGTGCCAGCTCCAAGCCTGCCAGCCCAGAGCCAGCAGTCACTGCTCCTGACTCAGTGGCCCCAAAACATGAGCCAGCAAGCCACTGGCAGTCAGCCCTCCACCGCTCCCCAGGAGCAGTCTGCTAGCTCCCAGGAGCCTACCAGGGCCTGGAGAAGGCGGGCGCCTTCCTGGTCCAGGGTGGAGATCAGGGTGGACCTTACTTAGGTTTGGGGGGATGCCCCCAACATCCATGAACTCCGCACTAGACAGAGGAATGCGGCCGTCTATGGCAGGGTAGCTGCCAGCCTGGCCACCAAAGGCCACATGCGAACCCAGGAGCAGGTTCGCATGAAAATCAAGTTGGTCCGGCGAGACCCCCAACCCTGAGCCCTGAGCTTCCCCTCCCTCTTCTTCCCCTTGCTTCCCCCTTCCACCTCCCAGGTTTCCCCTCTCCTCTCCCTCCTCCTTCCTCCAGTCTCACCAGTTTCATCCCTCCTCCCCTCCAGTTTTGTTAAATACAGTAAAACTCCAATAGTCCGGCATCCAATAGTTCGGCACTCCTGATAGTCCGGCATCAAAATGGCAAGAGCCTAGTGAGTGAGCTTTGGCAAAAAATGAGTCACGTAACAGTGGCAGCAGCTGAACTGAGCAAAAAGGGTAAAAAAAGGGTTAAAAAAACTAAAACATTACAGTATATTGTATACAGTATGTACAATAAAAAGGGTTAAGAACACTTTATATACAGTATATACTGTATACAGTATATAAATAACCATCTTATAGTACCTCCTGATACTCCAGCATATCTGATAATCCGGCACCACCTAGGTCCCAAAGGTTCCAGATTATCGGAAGTCTACTGTAAAGAGAGTTTGCGTTCATGAAAATAAGTGTATTTTATTTGACATCAGGAAGGGGGGCTGGGAGGGTAAGTGGAACGATGTGGGGGAGGAATGAAGCACATGCCCCCAGTGGGGCAGACCAGGGAGGCTCTTAGTGTTCCTCAAGGTGGAAGCTCTCCCGCAGGGCCTCCTGGATACCGACAGCCCCCCGATGGAAAGTGCAGCCAGGCTCGCATCAATGCTTTCACGAGAAGCACCGGAGTGACCAGGGGCAGCTCCGCCTCCATGTTGCAGAGTGCTGTGGTGTCCTGAGTGAGGGCAACCAGAGCATGCAGAGACACAAATGCTTTGCTTTCCCTCATCGAGGTAGGCAAGCAAGCAGGGAAACCTGAGAACTGGCTGCTCGGGGTGGGTCCATTTAAGCACAAGCCTCAGATAGCCTCAGGCAGCAGCCACACAAAGTAACTCCTGACCTGATGCCCTGCTGGACCTGGTACTGGCTGGCCTGCGATGCAATTCAGTGTCCACTCAGTGTGGATGCGCTATTTTGAAATGCATTTTGTGTGTAGATGTGTTATTTTGAATTAACTATTTCAAAATAAGATATTTCGAAATAACACTGTAGTGTAGACATACCCAGAGAGATAAGTAAGTGCCATTGCCACTACACAAAGCATGGGAGGGACCTCATCTAGAATACCATGTGCAGTTTTGATCTCCTATGTTCAAGAAAGAGGGATTCACACTGGAACAAGGTGGAGAGAAGGGCTAACAATGATCAGAGGAATGGAGAATCTACCTTATTAGAGGAGATTTAAGGAACTTGGCTTGTTTAGACTAACAAGATGAAGGCTGAGGGGGTGATTTGATTGCTCTCTATTAGACATGTAAAGGGGTAGCCAGTTACCCTGTACACATTGCCTTACTGGCATGCTTACTGGGTTAATAGGTTAACTGATGCCTGGCCGGGCTGGAGCAGCCCCGCGGTGCGTTACGGTGCAGCAGGCTCTGTCCAGCCCAGCCAGGGCCCCCTGCCTGTGGCACGGTGCAGTGGTCCAATTAACCGGTTAGACATGTAGTTTAACCAGTTAACTTTTTAAATGGGATTTTATGTCCCTACTCTTTAGAAATACATCAGAGGGATAAATAACTCTTCTCCCTCCCTAGCATTGTAAGTTAAGCACCAATGTTGGCTCTCGTGGATAGAAATTGACCATCCAGAAATTTAGGCTTGAAGTTAAATGAAGGCTTCTAATCATCAGGGAAGTGCAATTCTGGAACAGTCTTCCATTGGAGCAAAAACCCAACAGAGGCTACGTCATATACTGCAGTCTTCTTACTCAAAAGCTTATGCAAATAAAGCGCAGAGAAGAATATCGCTGCACTTCATTTGCATAATTAATTAGCAGCTGTTTTTACACAAGAGGCTTTTGTGCAGAAAGGAGCTGTGTAGACAGCTCCTTTTTATGCAAAAGCCCTCCTCATTTTTTCAGGAAGAACGGCTCTTGCGCAAGAGAGGGGTTTTATGCCAAAAGGAGTGGTCTACACAGCTCTTTTTTGCATGAAAGTCTCTTGTGCAAAAAGCGGCCTCTCATTAATTATGCAAATGAAGTGTGGTGGTATTCTACTCTGTGCTTCATTTGCATAAGCTTTTGCGGAAGAAGACTGCAATATAGACATAGTCTAAGTTACACAAGTTTATGGAGGGAATGGTATGAGATTGCCTACAATGGCAAGTGGCCCATCTGCAGCTTGCCAACACGGTCTTGCCAACACGTTCAGGCTCTAACGTATGGATATTTGGGATTAGAAAGGAATTTCCACCTTACCAGATTGGTAGAGACGCTGGGGGGTTTCTACCCTCCTCTGTAGCATGGGGCATGAGTCACTTGCTGGTTTAAAAAAAATAAAATGGCAGTCTTCATAACTTGAAGTCTTTAAATTAGGATTGACTAAGTTACTGAAGTGCTCAGGAGGTTATGGGACTATTAGAGGAGTAGGTGGGTGAGGTTTTGTGGCTTGCAATGTACATAGGGTCACACTAGATCAGTGGTTCTCAACTCGTTTCAGTCCGTGGACCACCAGGCCAATCAAAACATTTTTGTGGACCACCTCCAGCACATGTAGCACAGGACGAACGACACAGCAACTGCTCAGCATGATGGCAGTAGCTACACTGACGCTCAGAGCCTCAGACGGAAGTTACTGGCAACACAACGCAGTTGTATCCTAGGTGACGCTGTGGATGACACGCCGTGTGCTTGTGAACACGGTGTAAAACAGCCTAATGGCGGCGCCTGCTCATGCCGTGTGACTTTGGACAATGTTCTTGTGGACTACCGAAAAAGTCACCGTGGACCACCAGTTGAGAACCACAGTACTAGATCATCTCTATGGTACCTTCTGGTCTTGAAGTGTATTTCTAGTCTGTACAGCCAGTGAGCTACCTGCAGTAAAAGTGAGGTAAATAATTTATCAGAAATGGTCACCTGTTAGTAAGACTTTCTGAAAACAAGTAGTACACCATAAAACTCCCACCTTCAAAGTACAATGTATTCAGTCTCTCTCTCTACACACACACACACACACACACACACACACACACACACACCTCGACGAGCCCCACTCTCCAGCCACGTGGTTTCGCGTGGTTCTGCGCATGCGCAGACCTCTCTGTGCCAGCTCTTCCGGGTTGTAATCTACTCGCCACGGGTGAGTAGATTACATTATTTGTCGAGCCCTGTGTGTGTGTGTGTGTGTGTGTGTATATATATATATATAGAGAGAGAGAGAGAGAGAGCGAGCGCCAGTGTGGGTTGCAAAAAGGTTGTGAAATTACTCAGATGCCGTGTGGGACTTTTAAATGTTATAACCACAATTAATACTTTACCTTAAAGGCCATGTGCCAAATTAGGAGATTTGGTGTACAAAAGGATCTTGAACTTGATTAATTGAATTAAACATGTTTTTACTTTCTGTATGTTAATTTCTTAAGCAAACATAGCCACCTGACAGACCTTTCCTTCCAAGGGTAAATACATCATGCTTTTCTTTGTTCTCTAATACCATATAAATAGACCCAGTCTGTATATAATTTATTTATTGTAGTATTACTGATGTGTACGAAACGAGAAAGTGTAGAATTTAATGTAGTTCTTCAAAGTTATAGTTAAAATTATTCAACTTTATATTCCTGGGTATGGAGTACTTTGTTGAGGCAGTGTGTCCAGATGCACTTGGTATAGTTAAAGTGTAGCAGCATAATATCCTATTGATCAATTCAAAGTTAGTGTGCTATAGAATTAGCATAATGCAATTAAATTAAGCTGAAGAGTGAACCTCTCCATGTCTATGTCTGCAGAGAATTGTATTGAGGAACCGAGTTGTTGTAATTAGAGATATTACCTGATCACAGTTAACTGGTACCCAGGGAGCAGCCCCTGCCCGCTGCACGTGGAGGGCTGCTGCAGTCCTGCTAGGCCCCCCTGCACAGGGCTCTCCTTGTCACCTCTTCTATACTCTCTCCTCTTTTAAAAAATCTAAAGGCCTGTCTTTGCATTGTCAGCCTGTGAGTAATGCATGTGTTGACCCTAGCACAAACCCTTCTCCTTGCTTTGGTAGGAGACTGAGGTGAAAAAGCTTTCTTTTCTGAAAAGAATGGTGATCCTCCCACCTGCTGGTTCCGGATTTTGGGCTGGGGCATTTTAACCTGTTCAGACTCCTGTGCCCCTTGCACAGTACCCCAGGTCTTGGTCTTGTGTTACTTGAGTTTTGCCTCACTTAAAAACTAGTTGCTTACAAAACCAGACATAAAAATACAGAACACTATTGCTGACAAATTGCTTACTTTCTCATTTTTACCATATAACTATAAAATAAAATCAATTGGGATATAAATATTACATTTCAGTGTAAAGTATATAGAGCATTATAAATAAGTCAGTGTCTGTATGAAATGCTAGTTTGTACTGACTTCGCTAGTGGTTTTTACATAGCCAGTTGTAAAACTAGGCAGATATCTAGATGAGTTGATGTTCCCCAGGGGTACATGTACTCCTAGTTCAGAACTATTGTTTTAACTCACTCTTGATCCTACTTGGCTCTTCAACTACTGCCCCATTTCTGTTTAATTTATAAGTTCATTAAGTGCACTGACTACAATCACTGTTTGGAGTTCATAGAATCATAGAAGATTAAAGTTGGAAGACACCTCAGAAAGTCATTGAGTCCAATCCTCTCTTCAAAGCAGGACCAACCCCAGCTCAATCATCCCAGCCAGGGCTTTGTCAAGCCAGGACTAAAACACCTCTAGGGATGGAGATTCTACCCCCTGCCTAGGGAACCCATCCCAGTGCTTCCCTACGCACCTAGGGAAAGTGTTTCCTAATATCTAACCTAGACCTCCCCCACTGCAACTTGAACCCATTGCTCCTTGTCTGCCATCTGCCCCCACTGAGAACAGCCATCACCATCCTCTTTGGAACTCCCCTTCAGGAAGTTAAAGGCTGCTATCAACTCCCCCTCACTCTTCGCTTCTGCAGACTAAAGAAGCCCAGTTCCTGCAGAATTCCCTCTGCACAATTCATGTGCTTCAGCTCCCTAATTATTTTCATTGCCCTCCACTAGACTTTGTCCAATTTGTCCACATCCTTTCTGTAGTGGGGGCCCCAAAGTGGACATACATACTAGTTCAGATGTGTCCTTACTAGTGCCAAATAGAGGGGAATGATCACTTCCCTTTATTTGCTAGCAGTGCTCTTATTAATGCAGCCCAATATGCCGTTAGCCTTTTTGGCTACAAGGGCATCCTGCTGACTCTCATCCAGCTGCTCATCCACTGTAATCCCCAAGTCCTTTTCTGTACAACTGCTGGGAATCCTACTGCCAGTTGGTTCCCAGCTTGTACCAATGCTTGGGATTCTTCCGTCCCAAGTACAGGACTCTGTACTTGTCCTTGCTGAACCTCATCAGATTTCTTTTGGCCCAATCCTCCAATTTGTCTAGGTCACATTGGACCCTGTCTCTCACCTGGTGAGGTTGATCTGTTTGTAGTTCCCTGGACTCATTTTTCCTTTTTTAAAGACTGGCACTACATTTGCCTTTTTCCAGTCATCTGGGACTGCCCCCACTCTCCACAAGTTTTCAAGATAATGGCCAATGGCTCTGCAATTACATTAGCCAGTTCTCTCAGCAACCTCAGATTCATTGCATCCAGCCCATGGATTTGTGTATGTCCAGCTTTTCTAAATAGTTCTTAAACTTCTCTTTCACCACTGAGGGCTGCTCACCTTCCCCCCATATTGTGCTGTCCAATGCAGCAATCTGGGAACTGACCTTGTCTGTGAAGATCAAGGCAAAAAATGCATTTAATACTTCAGGTTTTTCCACATCATCTGTGTCTAGGCTGCCTCTCCTATTCAATAAGGGTCCCACACTTTCCCAGATCTTTTTTGTATTGCTAACATACCTGAAGAAACCCTTCTTTTTGTCCTTGCTAGCTGCAACTCCAGTTTTGTTTTGGCCTTCCTAATTATACCTTGCATGCTTGAACAATTTTTGTATATTCCTCCCTAATTAGTTTCCATTTGTGTATGTTTCCTTTTTGAGATTAAAGTAACCAAAGATTTCTCTGTTAGGTCAAGCTTGTCACCTGCACATCAGGATGTTTTGTTTCTGAACCCTCAATAAAGCTTCTTTTACATTCAGCCAGCTTTTGTGGACTCCTTTCTCTCTGAGCATGTCTACACTAGGAAATTATTTCAAAATAACTCCCGAAATAACTGTTCAAAATAAGTGTTATTCCTCATGAAAAGCAGGAGTTGTTATTTCAAAATATCTAGCTTGTTATTTCAAAATAATGGGCTTGGTACTGCGGATGTTCCGCTTATTATTTTGAAATGCGAATTATTTCAAAATAACTCTCTAGTATAGACCAGCCTCCTAGGACAGGCTACCCATCAGTTGTCTGAGGGTATGTCTACACTAGCCCCCTAGTTCGAACTAGGGGGGCTAATGAGGGCGATCGAAATTGCAAATGAAGCGCAGGATTTAAATATCCCGCGCTTCATTAGCAAGTTCCCGGGCGGTCACCATTTTGGAAATTGACCAGCCAGGAATAACTGCCCACGTCTACAGGCGGCAGTGAAACGGGAGTTCGAAGTAAAGCCCTAACTCGAATTAGCTGTTATTCCTCCTGCAATGAGGTTTACCAGCTAATTCGAATTAAGGGCTTTACTTCAAACTCCCATTTCACTACCGCCTGTAGACGTGGGCAGTTACTCCGGGCTGGTCAATTTCCAAAATGGTGACCGCCCGGGAACATGCTAATGAAGAGCGGGATATTTAAATCCTGCGCTTCATTTGCAATTTCGGTCACCCTCATTAGCCTCCCTAGTTCGAACTAGGGGGCTAATGTAGACATATCCTGAGGGAGTCAAAATCTGCTTTTCTGAAGTCCAGGAGCCATATCCCACTGCCCTCTTCTTCCTTTTGTCAGGATCCTGAACTCATGACTCATGACTTGTCAGGATCCAGTGACTCATGGTCACTGCTGCCCAGGTTGCCACCCATTTTACTTCCTCTACCAATTCTTCCCTGTTTGTGAGCAGTAGGTCAAGAGAAGAATGGCCTTTGGTTGTTTTCTCCAACAGTTGCAGCAGGCATTGTCCCCAGCACTCTCCAAAAACTTCCCGGCTTGTCTTTGCACTGCTGTACTGCTCTCTCAGCACGTGAGGGTGATTAAAGTGCCCCCCCATGAAAACCAGCCTGCAATGTGGAAGCCTATGTTAGTTGTCTAAAGAAAGCCTCGACTGCCTCATCTGGTGATCTATAACTGTGTTTCTCAACCAGTGGTGCTAGTACCCGTAGGGGTACTCGAGAGAAGTCTGGGGGGTACGTCAACACAACTGAAATTTGGAGAAAATGGAATTTTTGTTTTAAGTTTCATAGCGCTGTATTATTTTTGTACTTTTTATACCCAAAAATTTCATCGCCCGCTCAGTTACAATTAAGTTGTTTAAACAAATGTGTTGCAATGGTAGAAAAAAAATGTGTGTGTCTGAAAACTGTAGATACTGGGGGTACTTATAATTTTTTTTTGAAAAAGGGGTATTTTATAAAACAAGGTTGAAAAACACTGGTCTGTAACGCCTCCAACATGACATCACCCTCTCTAAACTGAACCCCAAGACTCCCAGGCTTTTTTCCAGTTTCATACTGGAACCATAAGCAATCCTACTGCTCTCTGACATACAGTGCAACTCGTCTACCTTTTCTCCCCCACCTGTCCTTCCTGAGCAATTTATACCCATCCATGACAGTGCTCCAGTAAGTTTCTGCCAAATTTCAGTTATTTCAACGGGATCATTATTTCTTGACTGTGCCAGGACTTCCAGTTCTTCTTGCTTGTTTCTAGGCTTCTTGTGTTTGTGTACAGACACTGAAGATAACTAGCAATGGCCCTACTCTTTCACTATAAATCAGGAAGTCTCTCCTGTTGCACTCTCCTCTTTGTGTTTCCTCCCAGTATCTCAATTCCCTGAGGACTTAGGTCTTCATCTCTTGGTGAACCTAGTAAAAAGCCCTCCACATTAGGTGACCAAGCCTGCCTGTGAACATTTTCTTCCCTCTCTTTACGTGGGTCTCATCTATTTCTAGCAACCCTTCTTTATGGAACAATATCCCATAGTCAAAAGAATCAAAGCCCTCTCTCCAATGCCAACTGTGCAACCACACATTTACTTCCACAGTTTGATGGCCCCTATCTAGTCCTTTTCCTTCAACATGGAGTATGTGAGAACATGACTTGTGCCTAACACTCCTTTATCCTTCTCCCAGACACATAGTCTGCAGTGACCTGCTCAGGGTCATTCTTGGCAATATCATTGGCGCCCACATGGAGAAGTAGGAAGGGCTAGCAGTCTGAGGACTTGGTAAGTCGTGGCAGACACTCCATCACGTCCTGAATTCTAGCTCCAGGTAGGCACTACACTTGAATTTCCCACTCTGGATGGTAGATGGATGACTCCACCCCCCTTTAGGAGGGAGTCCCCGACCACCACCACCAACCTCCTCCTCTTGGAAGTGGTGGTCAGGGAATCCATATCCCCTAGGACAATGCATTCCATGCCTTCCAATTAGAATAATTGAATACTAGAAGTCGAAGGGACCTCGAGAGGTCATCAAGTCCAGTCCCCTACCCTCCCAGAAGGATCAAGCACCATCTAGATCAGGGGTCTCCAAACTACGGCCCGCGGGCCGGATGCGGCCCGCGAGGCCCTCTCATCCAGCCCGTGGAGACCTTTTTGTCTGGCTCCGCCTTCTTCCGCGTGCCGGCGAGATTATCCCTGAGGCGCTTGAGTCCGAGCATTGGTGTCAGCGGGAGAAACGGATTCGCAGGCGGCTGCGCGAGGCCCCAGCGCGCGCACGGGACAGCAGGTAGCCCAGGTCAGGGACGGCTCCGCGTGCCGCTTGGCCGGGCGGGCGAAAAAGGGGGGTCTCGAAGGCAGGCTCCGGATCAGACCCGGCGGCAGAGGATCGCGGGAGGCTGGACGGAGGGGAGGAAACCCGACGGTGGTTTCTCAGGGGCTAGGAGCGAGGGGCTACTTCTCCGGGGGCGGGGCTGAGGAGCTGGTGCCCATTGCAGGAGGCGGTCTGGTTGCTGTGGCACAGTCTCTGGGTGACGCTTTGCCGTGCCTAGCGCGCTGCCCTGGTCCCTGCAGTGCGCCCTGAAGAAACATCCCTCTCCCTTCCACGTCTGGTCTCTCTCATCCACAACCCAGAGCAGCACCGCCCTGCCGGGTATCAGTCTGTGGGAGCGTTGGGCACTGTTTTCCAACTTCCTTTACCAAGTGATAATGTGTCTGCTTTCAAACCAGCTTTTCCCATTAAAATGCATGCCCCTTGTTCCATGGGGCTATGTTACAAATTGTCACCTAATTCCCTGCATGATAGGAGAGCGATCACATCTCTTCAAGTGTGAGTGTCTTAGGCTGAACATATTGCCAGGATTATGTTGCTTACAATTTTCATCACATTGCGCAGGTGGAAATGAGTTCTCAGCAGTTTCCCCGTTCTGGAGCCCCTCCTGCAGGACTAGGACAAGCACCACCCCCAATTTCAAACAGTGATTTCTAAAGCCAGAAATGTCTGCTATTTTGGCATCCAGGAAACAATTTCACCATTCACACTAATACAGGTGTACATGTGTAGTGTATCAATGTGTTATTAAATAATAACTGAATAAAATAATATTAAATAAATAATTAAAAACAACATCCATTTTTTTATTGTTTTTTATTTGGACCTCAAGTGTGTAGTCGGCCCCCGAACTGCTGTTTGATAGTTAATGCGGCCCTCGGGCAGAAAAGTTTGGAGACCCCTGATCTAGATCATTACTGATAGATGTCTATCTAAGGTGCTTTTAAATATCTCCAGTGATGGGGATTCTACAACCTCCCTGAGCAGTTTATTCCAGTGTTTAACCACCTTGATCAATAGGAACTTTTTCCTTAAAAAACTTCCCTTGTTGCAATTTAAGCCCGTTGCTTCTTGTCCTGTCATCTGGAGTTAAGGAGAATATTTTTTTCCCTCTCCACGTGACACCCTTTTGGGTATTTGAAAGCTGATATCTTGTCCCCTCTCAATCTTCTCTTTTCCAAACAAAACAAACCCATTTCTTTCAGTCTTCCCTAATGGGCCTTGTTTCCTAGACTTTTAATCATTTTTGTTGCTCTTCTCTGGACCATCTCCAGTTTCTCCACATCTTTTCTGAAATGTGGTGCCCTGAACTGGACTAGTACTCCAGTTTAGGCCTAATCGTCACAGAGCAGAGGGGAAGAGTGACTTCTTGCGTCTTGCTCACAGTGCTCCTGATGAAGCAGCCCAGAATCACGTTTGCTTTTTTTTTTTGTAACAGTGTCACACAATTGACTCCTATTTAGCTTGTGGTCCACTTTGACCCCTAGATCCCTAGGCATTCACTTCCCATTGTGTATGTGAAGGAACAGGGCCTCAGATGGAAGGGGCAGGCCAGGACACTTCCATGCTTCCCCACCCACAGACCGTAATTGGTCTGGGGGTGGGGGAGCATGCAGTCTTTTCCCCCCCCAGAGAGAACTGCCAGCTGTTCAGACCCATTGGTGGTTCCCTGTAGATGCCTCTGGCGGTAGGAGGAGACTTCACGCACTACCCCTCACCCCTTGGCCAATCAGGCCCCCTTCCTGCAAAGAGCATTTGGCACTTAGACATGCAGTGTGTCTCTTGCAGGGCAAGAGAAGACTTTGTGTCCTCTACCCCTAAGCCCCGATTGGCCCGGGGGAAGGAAGATGCAAAGTCTCTCGCTCCCTGCCAAGGGTGCTCAGCGCTCAGTCAACCGCCAGGGTTGACTCATAAGTGCCGTGTGCTTCCCAAGTCCCTAGGCCCCGATTGGGCTGTGAGTGGGGGAATGGTGGGGCCTCCGCAGGCCGGATCAACTTGCTTGGTGGACCATATCCAGCCCACTGAGGCCTTTTTTGCCCATCCCTGGATTAAAATCGGTACTGCAACCTCATTTTCCTTGATCTTTAGCTGCTTTTGATCCTGTTGACCATGCTTTTCTTGAAACCATGTCCTCCTTTGGCTTCCATGCCTCTGTCCTCTCCTGATTCTCCTCCTTTGTCTTTAATTTCCCTTTCAGCATGTTCTTTGGAAGATCCTCCTTGTCTTCCCTTCTCCTTTCTATGGGTGTTCCACAAGGCTTTGTTGTTTGTCCCTTACTCTTCTCCTTTTGCACCTTATTTCTCGTGCAATGTCATCTACAAATACAAATTCAGCTATCATCTCTATGCTAATGACACACAGATCTACCTCTTTACTTCTGTCCAAACTAAAATTTCATCCTGTCTCTTTGACATCTTATGGACATCTAACAATCATTTCAGCTCAAATTGGCTAAAACAGAGCTGCTGTTCTCCAACTCATCCTAGCTGCCCCCTCTCTTGATCACTGTGGCCAATACAGTCATCCTGCCGGTAATGCAGGCCCATAACCTGGCTGTAGTCTTTGACTCATCTTTAGGGGCTCTCTAAATCTTATTTACTCTTTATGCATCACATCTCTGAGCTATGACCTTTCTTATCTATCTACATAGCTAAAACTCTTGGCCAAGGTCTCATCATCCCATCTCAGAGTTCCAGTAACATCTCTCTTTCTAGCCTTACCAAAGTAAATCTTGCCCTACTTAACATGCATTCCAAACACTGCTGCAAAGATCTCTTTCCTAGGCTGTTGTTTTGCCCATATGACCCCACCCTTTACATCCCTACACTTTTGCCCTTCTCTCTCACCTCATACACAACATAAGAACGGCCAGACTGGGTCAGACCAAAGGTCCATCCAGCCCATTACCCTGTCTGCCGACAGTGGCCAATGCCAGGTGTCCCAGAGGGAGTGAATCGAACAGGTAATGAGCAAGTGATCTCTCTCCTGCCATCCATCTCCACCCTCTGACAAACAGAGGCCAGGGACACCATTCCTTACCCATCCTGGCTAATAGCCGTTTATGGACTTAACCTCCATGAATTTATCTAGTTCTCTTTTAAACCGTGTTATAGTCCTAGCCTTCACAACCTCCTCAGGCAAGGAGTTCCACAGATTGACTATGCGCTGTGTGAAGAAGAACTTCCTTTTATTTGTTTTAAATCTGCTGCCCATTAGTTTCATTTGGTGGCCCCTATTTCTTATATTATGGGAACAAGTAATTAACTTTTCCTTATTCACTTTCTCCACACCACTCATGATTTTGTATACCTCTATCATATCCCCCCCTGGTCTCCTCTTTCCTAAGATGAAAAGTCCCAGTCTCTTTAATCTCTCTTCATATGGGACCTGTTCCAAACCCCTCATCATTTTAGTTGCTCTTTTCTGAACCTTTTCTAATGCCAGTATAATTGTTTTAAATGAGGAGACCACATCTGTACACAGTATTCAAGATGTGGGTGTACCATGGATTTATATAAGGGCAATAAGATATTCTCCATTTTATTCTCTATCCCTTTTTTAATGATTCCTAACATCCTGTTTGCTTTTTTGACTGCTGCTGCACACAGAATGGAAGTTTTCAGAGAGCTAACCACAGGGACTTCAAGATCTCTTTCCTGATTTGTTGTAGCTAAATTAGCCCCCATCATACTATATGTATAGTTGGGATTATTTTTTTCAATGTGCATTGCTTTACATTTATCCACATTAAATTTCATTTGCCATTATGTTTCCCAGTCACTTAGTTTGGTGAGATCTTTTTGAAGCTCTTCACAGTCTGCTTTGGTCTTAACTACCTTGAGCAGTTTAGTAGCGTCTGCAAACTTTGCCACCTCACTGTTTACCCCTTTCTCCAGATCATTTATGAATGTGGAAGAATCCTGCCTCCACATGAATAAGTTGAAAAGGATTGGTCGTAGGAGTGACCCTTGGGGAACACCACTAGTTACCCCTCTCTATTCTGAAAATTTACCATTTATTCCTACCCTTTGTTTCCTGTCTTTTAGCCAGTTCTCAATCCAAGAAAGGACCTTCCCTCTTATCCCATGGCCATGTAATTTACACAAGAGCCTTTGGTGAGGGACCTTGTCAAAGGCTTTCTGGAAATCTAAGTATACTATATCTACTGGATCCCCCTTGTCCACATATTTTGTTGACCCCTTCATCATGTTCAAGGCCCTTGAAGGTCTAACCCCACCCTATCATCTCTAGTTTTTATCCAGATTTCAACCCTCGCCTGTGATCAAATCTGGGAGGCAGCCTTCATCACTCACTTCCTAAGTTTTCTATCAACCTGCTTTGTGTTTCTTCCCGCCCCTCCCTTCCCCCATGCTGCCCCTCATGCTTGGGAGGAACTCTCCAGAAACATCTGTAACTCTTTATGCTCCTTCAAAACTTTCCTTTGCCGTGATGCCTACAAAAGGACAATGATGAATTTGTTGGCGTGGGACCTAGCATGCTGACCAGTATTATCTCAGTGTTTCCTTGCATGCCTGGTCTATCCTTTCATTGTCTTACAATTAGATTTTAAGCTCTTTTTAGGCAGGGCTGTCTTTGTTTTGTTTGTGCAGCACCTGGCACAGTGGGGCCCTGCCCACGATTGGGTTCCTGAGGGAGAATAGTAACAACTTTGTGAACTGCATCAGTGAGCTAGCAATCACTCCTTCGCTTCTCTCCCTGCTTTCTCACATGCCCTGAAGCCCCTTTCATCTCCAGCCTTTCTTTGCTTCCTTAGTAAGTGGGTGGCACAGATATCAGGGCACCTTTTACTTTCTCTGTTTATACAGCTTGAAAGACCCTGTTTCTCATTACCCCTTGAAAAGCACATCTTCTCTCTAACACTATTAGCATCCTCTTGCTCACAGACTGAATAATGAGGTTTACACCCTTCTCCCTTCATTGCTGGAGTGTTGACCCAGCAGCACTGCATATTCTTTGCTCTAAAGTATTTGATTTGGCATTGATTCAAAATAATTGTGCATTGTTGGTACATAATGCTGACTCTCCCTTGCTCTTTCTAAGATTTGGCCAGTCATGAGGATTTTCTTTGTTAGGCTCATTAAGCTGTGAGGGAAGCTGAAAGGTCAGAAGAGTCTTGACTTCTCTTTTTCTCCCTTTACACTTGGAGAGGCAAATTCATGTTGCATTCAAGCTAATGGCAAGTGCTAATAAGCAGCCATCCTGAGTAACATTTGTATAATTCATTATGAAAAGTGTGTATCCTGAATTAGTTATGTTTCCAAAAAAAAAAAAAAAAAACCCACTCCAATAAAATACACTTGTGGAGAGCCCTTGACAAGAGAGGAGAGAAGGGATTAGAGAAAATTGCTTCTTTTTCCTATTTGATGTGCAAAAGAAAATGTATTGGCTTAAAGAAAGACTCATGTGAATTATGCCAAAAGTATTTTATCTGACCGGATTTGGTGGCTAGGGCACAGAAGGATTTACTCCAGACCAGCAGTGTTACTTTACAGCCCTACATTTCTTAAGCGGCACAAATTTTGTGCTTTTTTTGTGGTGAGATCTGTAGTACTATTAAAGAAATGATGAGAGAGAGGAATTTCAGATCACCAGCTTCAGGAACATTTTGCAGTCATCTTGTGGGTTTTTTAAAAATAAGTATGTGGTTTTCTAGGAAAAAGTCCCAGCGCTGCTTCAGTGTGGGATCCAGTGTGTTGATCATACTAAAATCTTGCCTGTAATGCTCAGATAGTTTTATGGATTTTTTTAAAAATCTGTGGTAGAATTAGCAAATAGCTATCTCTCTGAAGAAACACTTCCTATCCACTGTGCTACAATGATAATATCTCAGTTTACAGTATCCAGAAGTTTGCTAGGCCCCTCACAAGTATAAATATACACTGCCCTTGCCGAACTAGCCTTCTAATTTTAGACACGACACAAAGAAGAATGTCACAACAGTAGGGACGTGCTCAGGAAGCACAGGGTTTTCAGCAATGAGATTATGCACTCACTCAGGGTTTGTCTGTAAGAGGAAATAGCCCAGAATAAGCAATAGCTTCTGCCCAAGTCTCCTGTGTACTCTTTATTCTGCATTGAGAGCCTTTGTGTAGTTCTGTATAATCCACTTTGACTCAGTTTTCATAGATGTTGGGACAGGAGTCTGAAGGAGGGATCGGAAAGAGGAGAGTTTAGTGGCTTTGTGGACAATTGTGCTTCTCCCCTCCACCCCCTTCATGATTGTATCCATCATTGGTTTTTGGAGCCTCCTTCCTGCCAGTCCAAGCAGTTTGCATATCAGTGATACACAGTATTACTCTATAGGGACTGTTTTATTTTCAAAGCAAACCTTTACCGATAGATTCCCAGATTTTTAAGGCCAGGTGGGAGTGTTGTGATAATCTATTTTGGTGTCCTACATACCACAGGCTATCCAGTGATGGATTCTTTGAGCCTCATAATTTGTAGTTGAACTAGAGAGTATCTTCTAGGAAGACATTCATCCAGTTTTGATTAAGCCATAGTGAATTTTCTAGATCCCTTGGGAAGCTGTTCCAGTAGTTAATTCCTCTTTTAATGGGGATTGAGTAGGTGTATGTTCCCTCTCAGTCAATGTTAAACCATCAGCATATAATGGTAGTACCTGAGTTGGTGTTTTTAAGATACTGTAGGCCCAAATCATGTCCACTCGTGATCAGTAAGATGTCAGGGCACATTTGTCTGGGTCAATTTCAACCTGCATATTGATACTTCTTCTTCAAGTGCTTGCTCATGTCCATTCTGACTAGGTGTGCGCGTGCTGCGTGCACAGTCTCCGGAGCTTTTTCCTCTTAGCAATCTCCATAGCGCCAGCAGGGCGCCCCCTGGAGTGGCACCACTATACCGGTGCATATATACCCCTGTTGGCCCCTCCACCCTTCAGTCCCTTCTTACCGCCAGTGACGGTTAGCTGGAGTGTGTTGTTGAGGCTTTTAGCCGCATCAGTAGCAGTTTCATACCTTGTACATACTTAGATTTACATCCAAATAGTTGTTAATTAGTGTAGTTAGTAGTATAGGTAGTGGGTGGCACTCTCCCCGTCAGGGGAGGGGATGCCAGGATCTCAAGGCTTTAAGCCGTGCAGTGACTCTTTGAAGCCTATGCCCTGTGGCGACCCACACTTGTCATGCCTAAAGTGCCTGGATGAAACCCACAGAGCAGAGAGCTGTTTAATCTGCCGAGGAGTAAAGCCTCGAACGAAAAGGAAAAGAGACTCTAGGCTCAAGCTCCTACTAATGGAGGTAGCTCTGCAACCTCAAAGTGTGGAGAGACCGCAATCGACCAGACACGCACCGTCGGAGCTGTTAGGGGCTCCACAGCAACGGGCAGATAAGGCACCACGACATAAGATGCAGTCGCCGGCACCGCGGAGCCCCAAGGGCTCGAGGGGCAGATCTGCGGAAAGACGGAGCCATAAGGTGCGCCTGAAGCAGGGGCACCAGACTTCTAAGGCACCAAAACAAAGCAGCGTGGGTGCTCAAAGAC
The DNA here is from genome assembly GCF_049634645.1 of Pelodiscus sinensis. Lineage (NCBI taxonomy): Eukaryota > Metazoa > Chordata > Testudines > Trionychidae > Pelodiscus > Pelodiscus sinensis. Next base: position 41,039,749 of record NC_134726.1, on the reverse strand, counting down.
CTGAATTGAGGGTGGGGGACATGCAGCCCCCTTACACCCCAGAAACCTTTGAGGTAGCTAGGGAGCTGATTGAGCTCACGGCTGAGGAGGGAGACTGTTTGGTGCCACAGGTGGGGGGAAGGATAGCTCAGTGATTTGAGCATTGGCCTGCTAAACCCAGGGTTGTGAGTTCAATCCTTGCAGAGGCCATTTAGGGATTTGGGGCAAAAATTTGTCAGGGAATATGGTACTTGGTCCTGCTGTGAAGGCAGGGGACTGGACTCAATGACCTTTCAAGGTCCCTTCCAGTTCTAGGATATAGGCAATCTCCATTAATTTTTTTTTAGGTGTGGACCGTAGCCTTCCAGGGCACTTCTCCCATGATCTCAGCACTGGCGGGGCAGTGGAGTCTTCAGACCCCAGCAACCACGGCACCAGCCCTGATCGCTGTATGTGCTCAGCTCCCTGCACCAGCGATAACCCTGACACTGTGTGCCCAGGCACCGGCCCCGATACCATCCCTGGTGCCGACAACGGCACCGGCCCTGATGCCGCCCCCGGGACAAACACCGGCACCAGCCCCGATACAGCCTCTGGTGCTGTTATCGGCACGAGCTCCGCAAGGCAGCCAGGCTCTATTCGTGGCACCGAGGCTCCCCCTACAGGGAGTTAGCATCACAACACCGATCACGGCACCAGCTCCAATTCAGCAGCAGCAGCTGCAAACCCCCCTTGCGGCACGGGGACAGCACCTTCCCTTGCGACTGGAGAGCCAACACTACGGCTGACACAAATGGGGACTGCCGTGGCACAGAACGTCTTCTACCACCCCGTGGCACTGGCGCATCAGGCGGCATTCGGCACCCCGATACTCCTGCCTACCCCGCAACCAATCCCGGCACCCAGTCAGTTCTAGATAGCCCAGTCGGTGCCGCAACCAACCACGGCACCGCAAACATTTCTTCCGGCGTATCAGTTGCTGGTGGACTCCAGGCAAGCCCAGCAAATGCCTCCCTGGCACCACGAATGGCACATAGGGGCAAGCCGTCAGCCATGGCAGCACATAGGAAGGAGCAAAGTGAAACAGTCTCTCCGTGGTCCGCCTCGGACTATTCATCAGAGTCCAAGGTGGATTCAGACGGATCAGTCCACTGCTCCAGATCCAGTATGAGGTCGGGACATAGTGGAGGTGCTGACCATCACCAGACCCAATGGCAGTACCAACTACAGTGGCCATTCTGGACGCCCTGGGCGTACCATCAGGCCCAGGGCCCTCCACCACAGGTGTCGGTGATGGGGTCATCCAGGAGAACCAGTGCCCCGTTGGCCACCCCCTTGAGAGCACCCACACTGGGACTGGAGTCCACAGCTAGACCACCCACAGTGGGCCAGGTACAAGTGCTGCTGAGCAGGATGCCAGCCCCTCTGGAGTCAGAACCCCAGGCACTCGTAATTATGGGAACAACAGAGGGGGGAGAAGAGCAGGTACCACCCAGGGAATCTTCTTCCTCACCTGATGAGGTGCTAGGGGACTCATCACCTCAGCTCCCATCTATGGACGCCAGAGTGCACCAAGACCTTTTGAGAAGACTGGCGATGAACCTGGCAGTAGGGGCAGAAGAGGTCCAGGAAGACCTGGATCCCATGGTCGACATTCTGTCAGCATTGGGCCCTGGGAGAGTGGTGCTGCCCCGAAACAGGACAGTGGATAAGCTTTCTAAAGCTATATGGCAGATGCCTGCATCTATCCCGCCAAGGCAGAAGGGGTAGAGAGGCGCTATTACGTACCCCAGGCCGGTCATGAACATCTTTTCACCCACCCCACTCCTGGGTCTATAGTGGTGCAGGTGGCGGGGCAGAAGGAGGCCAGGGGCCCCCGGGCCTGACGCCAAAAGCAAAAGAACCCAAGAAGCTAGACCTATGCCATGGGAGGACTCCAGCTTTGCATCGCGAACCAGCAGGCGATGCTGGGCCGTTACACCTTTAACACTTGGGCATTGGAGCAAAAATTCGGGGAGCGTCTTCCCCTCGAAGAACGCCAGGAGTTTGGAGCCCTCATGCAAGAAGGGAAGGCGGTGGCGCGCACTACCCTTCAGGCAGCACTAGATGCTGCGGATTCTGTGGCCCGTACCATGGCCACTGCAGTGGTGATGAGGCTCATCGTGTGGCTCCAGGTATCTGGCATCCCATCGCAGGTGCAATCGACGATTCAGGATGTGCCGTTTGAAGAGTCAATTTTGTTCTCTCCGCAAACAGAGTCGAGACTCCATGGCCTAAAGGACTCAAATGCAACCTTAAAGTCCCTTGGGCTACATACCCCTGTGCCTTTAAGAAGGTCCTTCAACCCTAGACCATACCAGAGGCAGTTCCCCAGGGAGTATGGGTTAGATAGAGAGCAGTGCAGGGGACGTAACAGCGGTTACCCTGATCAATTCAGGGACAGGCGCAGGGGGCCTAGAGCTGAGGCCGAGAGGGGGTTTGGTCCCTTGCGTGGGCAGCAACTCAAGCCATCATTTTGAAGATATGCCCGAGAGCAGAGTACTAGTCAGTCCCCCCAGCCTCCCCTTTGGTTCTCGCCTTTCCCTCTACCATCATGCTTGGGTGCATATCACATCGGACTGATGGGTGCTTGATCTGGTGGCACAGGGATATCGCATACCCTTCCTCTGTACCCCACCTTCCCACCGCCCCCCCCGTCCCTTTTCAGGGACCCCTCTCACGAAACCCTTCTAAGACAGGAGGTCTCCAATCTTCTGCCTCTGGGAGCTATAGAACCGGTCCCACAGGGTTTCAGGGGGAGAGGTTTCTACTCCCGATATTTCCTCATCCCCAAGGCAAAGGGAGGCCTTTGTCCTATTTTAGACCTAAGGGATCTGAATGAATATACATAAAAGACAAAGTTCAGGATGGTCACCCTAGCTTGCATCATTCCATCCCTGCAAAAGGGAGACTGGTACGCTGCTCTCGACCTAAAGGATGCCTACTTCCACATTGCAGTGTCCCCGGTACACAGAAAATTCCTCAGATTCACGGTGGGAGGGGATCATTTTCAGTTGACGGTGCTCCCATTCGGGTTGTGTACTGCCCCGAGGGTGTTCACCAAGTGCATGGCAGTAGTGGCTGCGTTTATGCGAAAACACAGGATACAACTATACCCCTACCTAGACGATTGGTTGATACGGGGCACATCCAGGAAACAGGTTCAAAACCAGGTCGAATGGACAAGATCATTGTTCAGCAGCCTGGGCCTACTAGTAAACGAACCAAAATCATCTCTGGACCCCACGCAAGTGATAGACTTTGGGGGGGCCCACCTGGACTCGATCACAGGAAGAGCCTCGCTGCTGAGGAGCAGGTTTTGTACAATGCAATCATTGATAATAGAACTGAAGATGTTTCCTACTATTACGGCAAGAACCTGCATGAGGCTCCTAGGACATATGGCGGCGTGCACATATGTAATCCAGTACGCCAGGTTGTGCATGAGACTAATTCGGGGTGGCTCAAGGCCGTGCACAACCCTCTGAGGACATTCCTGGATGCAGTAGTGACTATCCCAGAAAGGATACTACGATCCTTAAACTGGTGGAAGAACGAGACCACGGTATGCACTGGAGTTCCATTTGCCACACAGTCCCCTTCGGTGTGACTAGTCATGGCTGTGTCAGACATAGGATAGGGAGTGCACCTGGGCAACCTCAGGACACAAGGGACGTGGTCACCACAGGAAACATCCCTTCACATCAATATCAAAGAGCTCAGGGCGGTTTCCTTGGCATCCAGGGCGTTTCTCCCTTAGCTGGAGAACAAAGTGGTAGCTGTGTTGACAGACAACGCTACGGCCATGTACTATATAAACAAGCAGGGGAAGGGGGGAAAGAGGGGGCGCATTCCTCTCCCCTGTGCCGGGAAGCCCTAGAGCTGTGGGAGGTGTGTATTTTCCACAATATTCACCTAGAGGCATCACACCTACTAGGATCCAGGAACGGGTTAGCGGACAATCTCAGTCGCTCAATCCAGACACACGAGTGGACAGTAAGGCGGGATGTATTGCAGGCCATCTTCTGCAGGTGGGGGTTTCCCCACCTAGACCTGTTCGCTATGGAGAGCAACTCGACATGCACAAAATATTGCTCATACATGGGCCACGGCCTAAGGTCAAAAGGGGACACATTACAGCTAGTGTGGCCCAAGGGTCTATTGTACGCATTTCCCCCGTTCCCTCTGGTTCACGAAGTTGTGATCAGGGTAATGAAATACGGAGCACAGTTAATCCTCCTAGCTCCAGAGTGGCTTCGTCAACACTGGTTCGCAACTCTCCTAGAACTCACAATAGAAGGGCCCCTGATGCTGCCACTCCTACCGGATTTAATTTCCCAGTAGTGTGAGAACGGGATGGTGATACACCTGAGTCTGGCATCACTGCACCTGGCAGCGTGGCGCCTGGATGGCTGTCACAGATAGAGCAAGCCTGCTCTAGAGGTGTTCGGGAGGTGTTGATAGAAAGTAGAAAGCCATCTACCAGGACGTTGTACGAGGCTAAATGGAAAAGGTTCAGATCATGGCTGGGAGATAGAGTACTTCCCCAGGGGGAAGCGGCTGTCCCGCTAGTCCTGGACTACCTCCTCCACCTGAAGGGACAAGGCCTTGCCACGTCCTCACTCAGGGTGCATCTGGCAGCAATAGCGGCTTTTCACCCGACCGAGGGACACAGATCCATATTCACTAATGCAATGGTCAAACGGTTCCTGAAGGGAGTGGACAGATGGTTCCCATATGAACAACCGCCAGTCCCACTTTGGGACCTAAAGGGCCTCATGAAGCTCCCATTCGAACCTCTAGCCTCGTGCTCTCTGAAACATTTGTCCTATAAGGTAGCCTTTTTGGTCGCTATCACTTTGACAAAAAGGGTGTCAGAACTTAGAGCACTGACCTCTGAACCCCCGTATACGGTGTTCTTTAAGAACAAGGTGAGGCTCCGTCCTCACCCAGGGTTCCTACCCAAGGTAATATCGCATTTCCACCTCTCTCATGACATTTATTTGCCAGTGTTTCACCCAAAGCCACACTCCACACCCAGGGCACAGGCCTTGCACTGTCTGGATGGCAGGAGGGCATTAGTGTATTACATAGACAGGACTTGGGAATTTTATAAATCACCACAGCTGTTTATCTCAGTGGCAGCGCTTATCCTTGTGGATCACTTCCTGCATCCGGGAATGCTACGAGAGTGCAGGCAAGCTGGTGCCTAGGCTGACAGCCCACTCCATGAGGGCTCAGGCGACATCGGCAGCATTTCTAGCACAGGTGCCTACCTTAGAGATCTGTAGAGCAGCTACGTGGTCGTTGGTGCATACATTCGCGGAACACTACGCAATTACACAGATGGCAAGGGAGGACACTGTGCTGGGGGCAGCAGTTCTCAAATCTGCAGAAGTATAGATGTAGGTCACCTTCCGACCCCGTCTCCAAGGGAATGGCTAGGGACTCTCCTAGTCAGAATGGACATGAGCAAGCACTCGAAGAAGAAGAGGTTACTTACCTCGTAACTGTTGTTCTTCAAGATGTGTTGCTCATGTCCATTCTAAATCTCATCCACCTCCCCTTGTTGGAAGGAGTCGGCAAGAAGGAACTGAGGAGGTAGAGGTGCCAGCAGGGGTATATATGCACTGGTATACTGGCACCGCTCCAGGGGGCGCCCTGCTGGCACTATGGAGATTGCTAAGGGGAAAAAGCTCCGGAGACCATGCATGCGTCGTGCGCACACCTAGTCAGAATGGACATGAGCAACACATCTCGAAAACCAACTGTTACGAAGTAAGTAACCTCTTCATTTAAAAAATAAATACCCAGTCCTCCCCAATCCTAACCAACTAAACCAAAGCACAGGCTTGTTCTGATCTCTGCATGTGTAAATGCTGAACCTGAAAAACCCAGGAAAGCTAGTGAAAAAGATGTGCTCAAGTATAACCATTTGAATCAGTCCATATGATAAATACAGTTGAAACCTGTGAAACTGTCTTAATGTGAATGCAGCTAATAATAATATGGGTCTGACAGACTAACAAGCAGATCTCTCAGATGTTTTTAGGGATTTGTTTGTTTATTGACATGTAATAGATTACATGATTTGGCAAGACTGAAAGTAGGATGGGGAGCTTTTCATGAAAGCTTTTTTTTTTAAGTTTGCACTTAAGGAATAATTAGATGAAATGGAGAAGTTAAGTGTTTCTCAGTGAAACCTTTAATTTACTGTGAAATCAAAACAGAACACCATGAATTTACAATCCAAATTAATCTTATAGTCTCGTGGTTCATTCTGATTTTTGTTTAATGCTAAACCCTAAAAAATTGTGTGCTGAACACTGAAGATTATTATATAGGTGCCATTTTTCTTAGTGGAGTTATACTGTAAATAGTGACTGAGTATTACATTGTTTCTCCATGACTTTTGTGTCAAAGTGCAAAGATACAAGGTGCTGTTTTTACATTGTCACTTTTCAGAGTAGAATCTCAATTTTCTCTCTCCTGCATAACTGACATCTGTATAGCTGGAGATTAAATATACACAATAGGGTAATAAACCATATGCTTAGATGTCAAGTAAAGACCTGCAAATAAAGGACTGTCTTATTTCTTAGCCCTTACTAACATTGTTTACAGTCTTTTGTCCTAAAGAAGGGGTCCCTAAATTTGTGTTTGGGCTTGTATGAAGAAACTGTAGTTTCTCAGAACAATCCTAAGTAGTAAAGACTCCCTGGTCTTTATCTCTCTCATTCTTTGCTATTACTTTTTTACTTGTCTAAAAGAGGAGATTAATACTCAGCCCAGTGTCTGAGTTAGAATGATCATTAACCAAAAGATAAAGCAGTATTTTGTTTGCTATGTACTCACAGTTCCTGGGAGAAGCACAGAGACCTCAGATAAAGTCCCTAGTTCCAGAGGCGACCTCCAGCTTGTGATCTGGCCGGGGACTGATGGTCTTGTTTATTATTATAAGTTTGTATCCAGCTTAAAATAAAATCAGATTGTTTACAGCATCTCATTTAGTTACTACTCTGATGATCTGTCAATTGCCCTTGAATTTCTGCCAGAGAAAAAGCTCCAATGTGCTTCTATGAATGCAGATAATGAGCTTTACTCTCAATGCTGCCACACATTATTGTCCAACCATGTGCATATCTACTGAGTGTTCAGGGCTGGGACTCATTTCTAGAGAGGATAAAGAACACTATCTGGTTCTAGTATAAGCTTTGTTTTCTATGCTGTGAACAGCTTTGCTTTATTCATTAGCCAACATCTCTGATAACGCATTAAATTAGACTGTGTTCTCTGACTTAACGAAAGAGACAACTTATTGTTACTAAAAGACGGTCCCCACTAATTTTTGGCAAGCTTCAACTTTTTACCAAACTGATATAGTTAAAACAAATCTAAAACACCCAGCTGGCTGGAAAACGGGTTTAGTTTTAATCTTGGAATAAAAGTGGGTCTTGGCTTAGATACTCATCTTATATCTTCCTGGATTTTGTGATGACACAATGCATCCCTTTGATACCTCCAGGAAACTGCAGGTATCTGTATAATGTATTTCCAAGAGCACCCATTATTTTAGGTGTTTTACAAAGAGAAAAGAGGGCATGATCCCTGCTCCAAGGAATTTCCAACCTACAGACAGACATGATACAGGAAAGTGTACAGCCAATGAGCAGAGCGGTAAAGGTAATGTGTAAATAGCCACATCTTGGAAATATAAAACTAATCCTGTCCACATTTTTTCTCAGACCTGCCAATGTTAGATAGTTTTCAGTACAAAAATATGATCAATTTCTGTCCATTCAGTTAGATTGGTTTTCAACCTTAATACTCTTTCCAGCAGAGTTTTGCTACAGCTGCTTTTAGTACCTTTGTCACAGATTTATGATACTCTTTATTTCTCCTACACCAGCACCAGCAAGTGTGCAAACTAATTTTACATGTGTTAAAATTATTGAGCACAGGATTCGGAAGGGAACATGACCAATCCCCCCAATACATTTTTGGGGAATTTTTATTTCCCTCCATGGTGGGAGGATTTGCTAGTGTAAGCAGCCTTTCATCTAAAATTCAAATGGTTGTTTCCCAAACAAATATTCCTGTAACGACTACTCTTTGAGATCCTTCTTTAAGACTCTCCTCTGCCATGAAGCCACCTTATTATGGTCAGGCAAATTAATAATGCAAATACATGCTTATTTTACTCTTACCTCATGAATCCATCTTTGGAGCCTTGTCATAAACCTAGATTGTGAGTTCTCGAGGGCAGGGATTGCCTTTGGAATACACATTCGTACAGCACTCAGCACAATGGGCCTAGCGCCATAGCTGAGGCGTCCAGGTGCTCCTGTAATATGGATGGTAGCTCTTGAAATTGAGGCAGCCTAATACCCATTAGTGAACACTCTGAATACTCCAAGAGATCTTGCAAGAAATAACTTTATTGGTTAAAAAAGTTGTGAAAGCTACCTCTAAACAGTAAGGGTGAAATCCTATTCCCAGTGAAGTCCGTGGGAATTCTGCCAGAATCCTTGTGTGGAGATGGTGCTGTGCCCATGTGGGGACCAAGACTGCTTTACCTGCTTTCTTCCATGTCTCAGTGATGTCTGCAGTCTCATTTCTGCTGCTGAATTTTTTCTTATAGGATATGGCACCAAATGTCAGAATTTATTATCAATCCATGGTATGCAAGGCGATCACAAACAGAAGCATGCACAGATATATTTGTTCATTATGCATGGGAGATTAGCCTATATGATAACTTTTTATTCAGTTTAAATAACTCCATTCAAATTGACCAGCTGGAATGGATAATTCTGTGGTAACCAAAGAGCCAAGCAACAAACATAAGAGTTTTTGAGTATAGCTGCTGAAATCCCAAGGGCTGGACTCTTTTGAAAGCTGGTGTTGCATTAGTAATCAGCAGTGACATGAAAGGAGCACAGGACAAGTACATACCAGATAAATGTAAAATAAATGTTCAAATTTCCTGGCATGGGTGTCACAAGCCCTGTTTCCCAGAGTTGGATTTCAGTCTGTAAAATGGGAAATGACTGTTTAATCAGATTGTTTTTTTTTAACATTTCCAGTCTACTACGCTCATGATAAATTGGATGACTTCATCAGTGTTGTTAACCTCCATCTGCAGCCTTTGTTTATGCAGATCCGGAAAGGAATGTCTGAAGATGATGGGAGAACATATTATGCATTGGTAAGTGTGTGATATGCTGCCACCTCGTGGAGATAATTTCTAACTACTACTAAAACTAACCAATGTCACATTTCAAGAATGCAGCAATGGGGGAGAATCATCTCTATACTTAACATAAAATGAGCCTTCACGCATGACATGTCAATGAAAAGTGCACATTCCTCCTAATACTTTTAGATTGGTAGCTCTTTTAGGCAGGGACAGTATTTTTGCCAGTGCTTAACAAATACAGCTTCAATTTCTATGCTTCATATGCCATCCTTGAGTTTGAGCAAACATATAGAATCGTACAAGTGAGGATATATCTGCCAGTACACTTTCACACTTAGTGCTGTCTTGTTTTGGCTGGGCTCCTTCAGTCTTATGCTGACAGCTGCTATAGTAGATACATGTAGAACAGGAAAGTGTGAGGATAAACTGTTAACATGATAGACACAAGGGAATGGAACATGGCAGCAAGGAGTGTCTGATTTATTTAGCTTAAATATTAGGAGGTAATTTTTTTTAAAAGGAAGATTTTTCTCTTCTATATGCCACTTCAGCTGGAAAACTCTCAAAGCTCCCCAACATGGGTTTTTTGCACCTACTAATCAAATATTCACTGAGTGGAAAATATTTGCTAGGAAATGATTTACAAATAATTTATCTGGAATTTCTGTATTATAAATGTCAGAGAGAGTATTGTCTGGGGATTTCAGAGATCTGGGAATCACGTGCTTTGTGCAACCCTGACCAATGCCTCACCTCCTGGTGTCTGTTTTATAGGACTAATAATACATAATGGTAGAAAGTACAAAAGCTAAACAAGGTATTGTTATTTTTCTTAACGAAGTAGTGCCGACTATTAACCATAGTAAATTACTATTTGCTATTAGGTATTTTCAGGATTTTTGAATGCTGTTCTATTGTATGACCTTTCATTCCAACTCACTTTAGAAGCTAAACCTTTATTTGACATATTGGCTTAATATAAGTGAAAAATTCACTCATATCTTAGTCTCCATTAGTGCACAGTGTGGAGTATTTGCTCAGGAAATGCCCTCAGCAGGAGTACTGGAGGTACTATACGGGCAGGATAGAGGTGTTTTTGTTAATCAAAAGTTTTCTACTCAGGAATGAATGTTCCTTCATGCTGTTGCAACAAGTGACCTTGTTGTTTTAAAATAATGCATGATTTGTTCTGGCTGGCAGTGCAAAGATATCTGAAGAAGTGGGTTGTGCCCACAAAAGCTCATACCACCAACTACGTGTTTTGGTAATCTTTAAGGTGCTGCTAGACTATTGGTTGTTTTTTCAGTTACAGGCTAACTTGGCTACCCTTCTGAAGTGCAAACAGTTTGAGTTAAATAACTGTATTATTTTGTAGGTGAATCTGGCAGAAACTGAAATAACTAAGATGGCATCTGACTATACAGAAAATGAGTTAGAATTGTTCAGAAAAACTGTAAGTATGTTAGCTTGTTACTCAGTAAATCAGACTGTGGGGAGAAGACGTCTCCTCTTTAAAAGGAGCAGTCTGTGAAATCTGCTTGAAGAGTAAGCCACTATATTGCTTTTGCTTCTAGTTGTTAGTTGTACCACAGATCAATTGAAAAAATAGAAGTGTGGCATAAATCCATTTCATCTAGGGGATAAATTAATGTTAAATTGAAGTCAATAATGAGAAAGTGCTTCTCAGACCAAGATTTGGGAGATCTGTTTTTTGTTAATAATCCTCTTTCTGGAGCAGCACTGTCCCAGAATTTCCAGCAATGACTTGGCAGTCCTATCCAGGAGTAGAAGGTTTTAGGACCCCTTTAACTTGACACTAATAATTTAGTACTTGGATATGAAGATTGCTCTGAAGTGAGTTGCATATTGCTGCTTTAGCCACTGAATTATATGCATTGATAGCAATTGACATTGCCACCTAACGAGATGGACAGACATCTCCTGAACAGTTTTCAAAACTCTACACTCATCAGTTGTGTCCATTGGTTCACATGAAGCAGGATATTGTATATGGTGTTATCACTAGAATTTCCCATGATAAGAATTCTGATTTTTTTTATTGGTTTCTTGTTATAGTGTTGCTCAGTTCTGTTTGTAAAGAGTTTAGTGAGTCCTTGTGACTCTTGGGGACTGTGTGTGTTTTGGGGATCCCACTGCTATAAATACATCTGTTCTTTATGGACAGCCACATTGATGCATTGCTTGCCTTGACCATGGAATATTAGAACTGGAAGGGACCACGAGAGGTCATCAAGTCCAATCCTGTGCATTCATGTCAGGACCAAGCATCATCTAGACCCGTGGTCACCAACCGGTCGAGGGTTCGACCAGTCGATCGCGAGGCATTCGGGCCCCCCCCCATTTCTCCCATGCCTAAGAAGCCCCACTACCTACCTCCAGTGAAAATGGATGGAAGTCCTGCAGCTGTGCGCCGGTTCCGGAAGTGTGCTGGCTGCTCCCCTTCCTCAGAACTGTGGTGTGGTGTGCCGGAACTTGTGGGGGGGTCCCCAGAGGAGGCGCGCGCTGGGGCTTCCCTCCTCTGCGGGAAGGGGAGTTGGCCCTGGAGGAGGTGCGCGCGTGGGGGCTTCCCTCCTCTGCGGAAGGGTGGGAGGAGTCCTGGGAGGAGGCTGGTGCCTTGGACTCCCTGCCTCCACCTGCACCCTGTCCCCTGCTGCAGAACCCCACTGACACCCTGTCCCTTGCTGCAGAGCCCTGTCCCCTCTCTCGTGTTTCCCACTGGCACCCTGTCCCCTGCTGCAGAACCCTGTCTCCTCTCTCCTGTTCCCCACTGGCACCCTGTCCCCTGCTGCAGAACCCCACTGACACACTGTCCCTTGCTGCAGAACCCTGTCCCCTCTCTCGTGTTTCCCACTGGCACCCTGTCCCCTGCTGCAGAACCCTGTCCCCTCTCTCCTGTTCCCCACTGGCACCCTGTCCCCTGCTGCAGAACCCCACTGACACCCTGTCCCTTGCTGCAGAACCCTGTCCCCTCTCTCGTGTTTCCCACTGGCACCCTGTCCCCTGCTGCAGAACCCTGTCCCCTCTCTCCTGTTCCCCACTGGCACCCTGTCCCCTGCTGCAGAACCCCACTGACACCCTGTCCCTTGCTGCAGAGCCCTGTCCCCTCTCTCGTGTTTCCCACTGGCACCCTGACCCCTGCTGCAGAACCCTGTCCCCTCTCTCCTGTTCCCCACTGGCACCTTGTCCTCTGCTGCAGAGCCCTGACTCCTCTCTCCTGTTCCCCACTGGCACCTTGTCCTCTGCTGCAGAGCCCTGTCCCCACCCCAGCACCATCCTCTGATGCCCCTAACACCCTATCCCCTACCCCCCAACACCCTGTCCCCTCTCCTGCCCCCACCCCAGCACTCTGTCCCCTGCTGCAGCACCCACTAGTACCCCTGCTCCCCCCCAGCATAGTTGGGGCCAGATTAGTGAGGCTTGGGGGGGTTCTGGGAGGAGGTGTTTTTTTTTTGTTTTTTTTGCATCTCCCTTGTATGGCCCCAACTGACTTTTCTGTGGGTCAGTGACCTCCCGACTCAAAACAGGTTCCCTTCCCTTCTCATAAATAAAGACAATGCAGAAACTTTTTGTATTTGACATAGTATTTTATTTAAAAATGAAGCCTGGCCAACAAACCCCTAGTTGGGGCCAACCCCCCCATCTGGCTGCAGCATTATAACACTCCTGCACGCCCCTCTCCCAGACCCTAGGTCTGAGCCTGTCATACACTGGAACCTCCTGCCCTGAGCCCCTCACATACCCCAACCCAAATTCCTGCACCCTCAGAGCCACAAGCCTGTGGTTTGCTTAGTACCCCAACACTCCCCAGCCTGGAGCCCCTTCCCTGAGCCTGCATCTCCTTCTTCACCTCCTCCTGCATCCAAAATCCCCCCCAGAGCTTGCGCTTCTCACCCTTTCCCACACCCAAATCCCTCATTCTCATACATCCTGTCTCAACCCAGTGAGGGTACGGCTAGACTGCAGGAGTTTTTTCAGGATTCCAGAGATATCCTGGAAAAACTCTTCCGCATCCAGGGATGCGTTTGTTCTTCTGCTTTTTTTAGTGGAAGAGCAAACATGCTCTTTCGGTAACCCCTATATTCCTCTTTCCATGAGGAACAAGGGGGATTCCAAAAGAAGGGGTTTTTCTGACATTTGGTCCAGTGTAGACAGGCCAAATGTTGGAAAAACTTCTCCCTACGTAAGAATTGGAAAAAAAAAAGTGGCAGTGTAGACTGTATAAGGGCTGGGAATAACAAGTGATGGAGAGGAGAAGAATAGAGAGGGCGGAGCTTCAAGGCAGGGGTGGGGTCTTGGGGGAAGGATGTTCTGAGATTTAAAAAGTGATCTTGGGATGTAAAAAGGTTGGAGACCACTGATCTAGACCATACCTGACAGGTGTCTGTCTAACCTGCTCTTAAAAATCTCCAATGATGGAAATTCTACAACCTCTCTAGGAAATGTATTCCAGTGCTTAATAACCCTGATAGGAAGTTTTTCCTAATGTCCAACCTAAACCTCCCTTGCTGCAATTTAAGCCCATTGCTTCATGTCCTATCATCCATTCCTCACGGGCCTCAATATGAAGTTTGTCCAAAAGTCTCATTTGCACTGACAATTTTCAGAAGTATTCTCACTGTTGGTGTAAGACTGGTGCATCTTCACTGATGTGGTCAACAGTGTAGGTCAAAACAGAGGTTACTGTCAGCTCTTATCTAGAGTTGCGCTGAGCAGAGATACTGTACTAAAAGTGCATGTGTACTACTTTCACTAGTGCTCTAAGATTTGTTGCCATCATAGGTTTTGCACTGAAGCTAAAGCAAAGATAGAATTTCTGAAAACTGGGAGTTCCAATTCATCCTAAGAGTACCAAGTACATTCAGTTATGCACATGAATCCAGTCAGAGTGAATTCCTTCCTGATGGATAAAGCTCTTTCATCAAGGAAGCCCAATCTCAAGCCTCCTCAAGACACAGATACCTTGATGGTGTGGAGGATGCATCCATTATGCAGCATCATTGCAGTTTGTTAAAAGGTGTTCAACATTGCTTCCTGTAACCCCCTTTTTTTGCAGTCTGAGTTGTGGAATTATCCCCTCATGGCAGGTTAACACTTCCAAGAGCCCCTAAATTGTGTTAATTTTCTGAAATATTTGCATTATATGTTGCATTTTATAGTATGTTTAAGCTACGTGCCTAAAAAAAAAACCATCCACGCGGCACTTAGCCCAGATCTGTGGCTGACCAATTCTATGTTTTCTCTCACGGGTATTTTTCTTTCTGCAGATGGATCTGATCATCTTATCAGAAAGTGGCTTTGCATCTTCCACAAATATTTTAAACTTGGCTGATCAACTTAAAACAAAGAAAATGAAGAAAAAGGAAGCTGAGCAAGTGTTGCAAAATTTGGTGCAGGATAAGTGGCTCTCTGAAGTAATTGCTCTGTCTTGTAGAGAGAGTGGGCATTTTAGTAACTGTGACTGTTCTTTCTTATGGCTTTGACAGCCAAACGTGCAGCCCTACTCTAAAGAGTGACTACAAAAATGGTATTGGGTGGGCCAAGTCTTATTGTCTCAGTGATTCCATATAAAATGTACTACGTTTCCAAGTCTGCATCAGCCAGAGCTCTTTTCTTCTCATATATCATCACTAGTAGCAAAGGTTCTGCAAGCTAAACAATATGGTTACATCTAGAATCTCACTCAAGGCAGTAAGGTTACACAGGTATAACTCTCAAACATAAGAACGGCCATACTGGGTCAGACCAAAGGTCTATCTAGCCCAGTATCCTGTCTGCCGACAGTGGCCAATACCAGATGCCCCAGAGGGAGGGATCACAACAGGTAATCCTCACGTGATCCCTCCCCTGTCACCCACATCCAGACAAACAGAGGTTAGGGCCACCATTTCTACCCATCCTGGCAAATAGCCATTGATGGACCTAACCTCCATGAATCTATCTAGCTCGTTTTTTAACCCTGTTAAAGTTCTAGCCTTTACCGCATCCTCTGGCAAGGAGTTCCACAGAGTGACTGTGTGCTGAGTGAAGAAAAACTTCCTTTTTTTTAAACATGCTGCCCATTAGTTTCATTTGGTGGCCCCTAGTTCTTATATTGTGGGAATAAGTAAATAACCTTTCCATATTCATTTTTTCCATACCAGTCATTTTATAGACTTCTATCATATCCCTCCTTAGTCTCCTCTTTTCCAAGCTAAAAAGTCGAAGTCTTTTTAATCTCTCTCTCTATATGGGACCTGTTCCAAAACCCCTAATCATTTTTGTTCCCCTTTTCAGAACCTTTTCCAATGCCAATATATCTTTTTTGAGTTGAGGCAACCACATCTGGATGCAGTATTCAAGATGTGGGCATCCCATGGTTTTATACAGAGGCAATAAGATATTTTCTGTCTTATTCTCTATCCCTTTTTAATGACTCCTAATGTTCTATTTGCTTTTTTCACTGCCGCTGCACACTGAATGGATGTTTTTAGAGAACTGTCCACAATGACTCCCAAGATCTCTCTCTTGAGTAGCTATAGCCAAATTAGTCCCCGCCATATTGTGTATATATAGTTAAGATTATTTTTTTCCAATGTGCATCACTTTACATTTATCCACATTAAATTTCATTTGCCATTTTGTTGCCCAATCACTTAGTTTGGTGAGATCTTTTTGAAGCTCTTCACAGGCTGCTTTGGTCTTAGCTATCTTTAGCAGTCTGGTATCTCAAATTTTGCCACTTCACTGTTTACCCCTTTCTCCAGATCATTTATAGTAAGTTGAATAGGATTGGTCCCAGTAAAGACCCTTGGGAGCCCCCACAGTTACACCTCTCCACTTGCAAAACTTACCATTTATTCCTATTCTTTGTTTCTTGTCTTTTAACCAGTTCTCAATCCATGAAAGGATCTTCCCTCTTATCCCGAGACTACTTACTTTACTTAAGAGCCTTTGGTGAAGGAACTTGTCAAAGGCTTTCCACCTTTCCACCTTGTCCACCTTTCCACCTTGTCCACATATTTGTTGACCTCCTCAAAGAACTCTTAACAGATTAGTAGGTAGCTGAGTTAGTCTGTACAGGATAAACTTAAAAAACAACAAATGGTCTGGCAGTACTTTTTGTTAGTCTATAAAGTGCTATCAGACCATTTGTTGTTTTTTAAGTTTATCTAGCAGATTAGTAAGGCATGATTTCCCTTTACAGAAACCATGTGGACTTTTCCCCCAACAAATTATATTCTTCCATGTGTCTGACAATTTTATTCTTTACTATAGTTTCAGCTAATTTGCCAGGTACTGACATTAGACTCACTGGTTTTACTGGTCTGATTTCCAGGATCACCGCTAGAGCCTTTTCTAAATATTGGCGTCATGTTAGCTATCTTCCAATTGTTAGGTACGGAAGCTAATTTAAAGGATAGGTTACAAACCACAGTTAATAGGTTCAGCAGTTTCCCATTTGAGTTCTTTCCTCTCGAATGACACCTCAGTCTGGGACAATTCTTCAGATTGGTCACCTAAAAAGAATAGCTCAGGTTTGGGAATCTCCCAATATCTTCAGCTATGAAGACTGAAGCAAAGAATTCATGTCACTTCTCCGCTATGACTTTATCATCTTTGCAGGCTCCTTTAGTATCTCGATTGTCCAAGAGCCCCCCTGGTTGGTTAGCTGTCTTCCTGCTTCTGATGTACTTAAAAAACATTTTGCTGTTACTTTTTGAGTTTTGGTTAGTTGTTCTTCAAAGTCCTTTTTGGCTTTTCTTATATTTTTACACTTTAATTTGACAAAGTTTATGGTCCTATTTTCCTCACTAGGATTTGACTTCCACTTTTTAAAAGGTGTCTTTTTATCTTTCACTGCTTCTTTTACTTGGTTAAGCCAAGCCACGGTGGCACTTTTTTTGGGTTCTCTTACTGTTTTTTTTAATTTGGAGTATACATTTAAGTTGGGCCTCTATTATGGCATCTTTGAAAAGTTTCTATGCAGCTTGCAGAGATTTTACTTTTGAGTCTGTACCTTTTACTTTCTGTTTAAATAACTTCCTCATTTTTGTGTAGTTCCCCTTTCTGAAATTAAATGCCAGTGTTGGGCTGCTGAGGGGTTTTTCCCACCACTGGGATGTTAAAATTTACTTACATTGTGGTCCCTATTTCCAAGCGGTTCAGTTTTATTTACCTCATGAACCAGATCCTGTGCTCCACTTTAGACTAAATCAAGAATTGCTTCTCCCCTTGTGGGTTCTAGAACCAGCTGCTCCAAGAAGCAGTCGTTTCAGGTATAAAGAAATTTTATCTTTGCATCCCGTCGTGAGGTGACGTGTACCCAGTCAATATGGGGATAGTTGAAATCCCCCACTATTATCCAAGTTTTTAATTTGATAGCCTCTCTAATCTCCCTTAGCATTTCACAGTCACTATCACTGTCCTGATCAGGTCATTGATATTATATCCCTACAGCTATATTCTTCTTATTGGAGCATGGAATTACTATCCATAGAGATTCTATAGAACATCTTGGCTCATTTACGATTTTTACTTTATTTGATTCTACATTTTCTTTCACGTATAGTATGTCTCCCCCACCAACATGACCTATTCTGTCCTTCGGATATATTTTGTACCCTGGTATGACTGTGAAACATGCTGAAACACTCCCCCAATTCTCTGTGCTTGGAGAACTCTAAACACATGCAGCTCTCTTTTAAACACTGAAGTCGGGAAATGGTTTTGCCACTGCTGATGTAGCCCCCCATCCTCCCCCCAGAGAAGGGCTGGAATGACGTCCCCCCCTTTATGTTGGCAAGCAGATGTGACCATGGTCATAAGTGGTGCAGTTGCTGTGCTCACCCTCTGCTCTGGGAGGTGTTTCACTTTGAATCTCTACACCATCCTCTGCCCCTGGCTCCTTTGAGCTAGGGGAGACTTTCCAACACAAAGAGCAGGTAGGTGCCCAATTCTGATTGAAAGTCAGTGGGAGTCAGGAAGCCATTTGTGCCTTGGAATGTCTATCCCTTTATTACATGGGAGAAAATCTGGGACTATTTCTTACCATGAGATAATTCTCAGTAATTCAGGTATTTTAGAGCTGTGCCAGAGAAGTCCAGTTGCAAAGGTGTACGTTATGTGGAGTCCTACCTTTGTCTAGGAGCATCTCTTTGATATGTAAGTGCAGGATGGCAGGGCTTAAGGTCCCCTATGTGGTCTTTGAAGGGGGATGGGGAAAATGTTTGCAGGGACCTGTATTCTTCATGGTATGTATACTTATTAAAGACAAGGGAGCTTTTTCCCACTTTATGCTAATTAGATACAGTGCTTTGAGTGGAATTAGGAAATTGCCTTTGTATTAGTCAGTGATGGGTCTCTGCCAGGTGCTGAAGAGAAATGAATGTCAAGCTTTGCTATTGCTAAAAGGTAGAGAGAGAGGTCAGAAAAAGGTTGATTGAATCATAGAAACAATATTCCAGTCTCACGGTTGGTGGTGTTGTTCCCATAGCGAGATGGGGAGTACACCTTGCATACTCGTTGCATAATGGAGATGGAGCAATACATCCTCAACAACTACCAAGACTTGGCGAGGAAATGTAACATCTGTCGTAGCCTCGCCATCCAGGTAACAAAGCGGGTGGGCTTGCTGTCACTGGAAAATACTACATGAACTTCGAGAACATGAGCTCAGCCAGTGAGAAACCTCCATCTACCATGCTGGCTCCTGTCCCCGTCAGCTGAGCTGGGGGCAAATCTTTCCTATTCTTACATGTGCATGGCTGTTAGCTATTTTATGTCACTGGGCTCAGTCTGGCACATGCATCTATCTTTATTCTAGATAGTGGACACTCTGGAATTGCTTGTGTCAAGAGCTCTAGAATAAGTCCACAAACTGCACTGGGGAGCTGGGCAGTTGTACCCCCATCTTGTCCTCCTGATGAATGGCTGGGGCCTGAGAGCCTCTTCTCAGCTGCTAACCCCCCCTTCCTTGCTCCCTACCTCTTGCAACTACTTCTCCTTTCCAAATCGTCTCCAAGGGGCATGCTGTTCTGACACCCCTTTTTCCAGCCACCTGTGCCAACATGCTTTGGCTCCCAAGCTGCCTTTCTGTGATGTTTTTCTATCATCCCAACTAGGGATGTAGATGGTAAGCTTACCGATTCTGGTTAATCATTAGGGGCTTAGGCAGCGGGCTGCTCCAGCCCTGCAGGGCCCACCACAGGGAGGGGCTGAGTCCCTGTCTGTGGGGGGCCTTGCTCATCCTCCAATGCAGGTTGCATGCTGGCTCCCCGGGAGCAGCTCCTGGGGAGGCTTTGCAGTATAAGTATTGAAGTTGTGTACTGCAGAGCCCGCAGTGTGTGTAACCACTAGGACTTTTACCAGTTACAGGGTTACATTTTTACATTACGTCCCTGATCCCAATAAATGCCCCTTTCCCAGCTCAAGTACATATTTCCCCATAACTCGGACCAGCTTCTGTTTACAAGGTTCCCCCCACTGGCCATGAAGGAAAATTCTTGAGTTAATGCTCTTACTGTGGGTCAGTAAGGCAGACTATGGCTCATTCCAAAGGTGACATATTGTGTAGAACTGCTTTCTGTTAACAGCAGCATTTCTCATTTCAGAGTCAAATATGTGAAACCTGTGGAATTGGAATGCACTTGCCTTGTGCTGGAAAGTATTTCAAAGCCCAGACTGAACCACACTGTCCTCACTGCAATGAGTTTTGGCCACATGAGATTCCAGGTAATAGGCCAATCAATTTAAAAAGTCTTGTATAATAATACTGGGTGCAGATTGAAATACTGAATAGTGATGCTTAAGTTACTGGAGTCACAATGAGGTGACAGTGGATTGAACTTGCTTACTCACTGGAAACTCAAGTATTTCACCTAGTCGTTCTTTCTTTAGTAATTTTGTGCACCTGTTGCTGTCAGGGTTATGCTATTACGCCAAGTACTACACCCTCTGCTGCCAGCAATATGTTATGTGAGGAAAAAAACTAGAAATATTCAGTTATGTTGAAGTAGAACATTTTCAGAACTCCCCCATTTGACTAGTGAAATAGGACCTTTTTAGTGGCAAACAGAAGTTTACATAGTTTTAGCCATTTGGTGAGAATTTGGAGCTCATGAAAGTATTGTCAGAGTAACACCACAAACTAGTATTTGGTCACTAACACTGCATTTTTTATTTACCACAGAGATAAATCGGCCAGATTCCCAGCTGTCTTCAAGTGCCTCCACCGAGAGGAGAGGACCGTCAGCCTCAGGGACAAGGAGGCGTTAGAAAGAGCAGCTTCAGTTAGTGACCATTTCCCTTCACTCTCTTGCAGACAAGCCCAATTGCAGTGTAGTTCGGTGTTAGTGTAAACTGTGTCATTCTGAAAGTAGGATACCTAGGGACCAAGTCAACTTTAGAGTTTGTTTTTGCTCTGCTGAAACCTTGCTAGAAGTTTGAAAATAACTATCCTGACCTTAGCCTCCCTGATCAAAGGCCCTGTTCAGTTGCAGCGCTGTGAAGAATGTTGCATGGCTGTAGTGGAGGCTGTTGGTGTTTGGACATCACCTCTATTGCCAATTTGTCTATGGGGCATTATGCCCGCTGAGCCACATAGACAGACCATGACACTGCACCCAGTCCTGTCAAATTAAGTGGTGTCCTGGGCAGGGGTCCATCTGCAGAGGTCTGAATGTGCAACTGAGACAGGAGAGCTCTATGCAACTCTTTAGACTTGGATTTTATAATTGTTTTTAAATATGCAAAATTGAGGTTTGTCAGCCATTCTGTCATTCTGGTTGAGTTCAATGAAGTGCCACTGGCAGGGCTCAGTATGAATACCCCATGTCCACCTCGTTCCAGCCCTTCTCACAAAGGATGCTTTTACATATACATCCATTCTTAATGGCTGCATCTCTGACAAAGTGGCACCAGAAACGCATTTCAGGCTTTTGGAAGGGCTGGGAACATCTCGAGCCTCTTTTTAACACCACACTTCCCTGGTAATTGTTGGCGATAATAAATACTGCTAAGTTATCACTTCTGCTGCATCTTCGTTTCTTGGATCTCAAAGCACCTGCAGCCTCTCAGCTCTGCAGGCACAGAAGCATGGGGGCTGTCTTTTCAGCCCACTAGAAGCTGTGCCTCTTTCTCATGGTTCTTGCGGTTATCATTGTTTTTACATAATATCCCAGAATATGGCCTAGTGTGGGAGAGGGGAGCCTAATGGGAAGGAGCATTCCAAATGCTGCATGCTGATTCCTTCCCTGGTTCGGTGCACCAGTGCTCATGGTGAAAGTTCCTTCTAAGCAAACATGCATTTGGGGTTGGCATAAGAGTGAGAGAGAGAACTCTGCATTTGCAATGATTAGTCATATCAGAGTTTTAATCAAGCAAATGAAGCTTCATCTTTCCTGTGAGCAAATGGGCTTTTTGTTAGGTCAGAAGATGAAGTCACCGAAGTGTCCCTGTTTTGTATATTAATGTATTTCTCCAGCAGCTATTTTAAAAAATCATTTTAGAATAGTCTGTTTCCTTACAATGGGTTGGAAGGGAGAGAACCACCAAACCCTGCCAACTGCACCAGGGAGGGTGGTCATGAATTAGTTGCTAGTGGCAATGAAAGGAATATAGTCCATCTCCCTGCAAAGGGCACAACACGTACTCCAGCTGAGCTTGATAACTGAATCCACAGAGAATGGCACTTCCAGCCCTCATTAGCAGCAGATTTTACTGCACAGGGGACTGTTGCCTGGCTTTATGGCTTGGCTCCTTTTTATGTTCTGAAATTTTGCATCACTATTATCCATCACAATGGAAGTCTAGACTATGCTACTATTACATTCAGATGGATGGTAAACTTACAATGGGTCACGTGCTCCCTTCAGTTTCACTTGGACAGCCCAGCATCATGATCATGCCCATATATAGTCTTGCTTTGGGATGTATACTTGAGCTGATCATTCGATGGATGCTCTTTATTAGGAATTTGTATTGGAAACAGCCACAAAACCATGGCTGCTGCAGCTACTTCATTTCTGATTCTTTGTTTAGATTTCTCGCTCCATTGGGCAGCTGAAAAAATTTAATTTCTTAACTCAGCTCTGCACTTTAAGCAGAAGATAATGAGAACATTCTCATGTTATGAAAAGCCTTCCTCTGTTGAAGGTCTGAACATTCTTTCACTAATCAAGAATACAGCATGCTGCTATTTTTATATTACATTACATTGAATAATGGCTTATGACCACCAAAAACTGACAGAGAAACTGACATCAAGAGATCGTACATAATGCCAGTATTTCACTGGAATAAACAGAACCTGTCCTGGTGTCAGAATACAAGCTTGAAATTTAACCTGTTCAAACTTGGGGAATTTAACTAAATCGGGTTCCTCCACATCCACCTAAAATCAAAACACACAATTTGTTTTCAGATTCAAAGATGGCTTGATTATTTAAAATTAGATTATCAATGTTTAGACTGCAGGCAGTCATTTACCTGGCTGGTATTATGAAGAAGTTGGGTTTCATGTGGATATAGATTTTCTGATTCCTGTGGAGAACATAGCCAGATGTATTTTCTTCCAATTACCTGCAGGTAGAGGGATATACATTTCCAATCTGTCATTAATCTGCACAACCTGCTGAAATAGTGTTTAACTTCAATTAATTACTTGATCAGTCTAATGTTCTGTCCCTGTATCATGACAAGCACTTAACAGTAGAATACAACAGATTGCCAGATCCTGGGCAAAACATGATTTTTGCTACTAAGGAACAAATAATGTACTATATAATGAATAAAACAGATCACATTGGGTTGTAGCCTTTGTACCTGGCTTCATGCCACAGGTAAAAGAGGTGGGGTAAATTATGGGCTGTAAGCAGCATCTGGCCCATTAGCGCTTTTAATCAGGCCTGTGGGATTACTAGTCTGATGGCTCAGTGAGGCTAAGGCAGGCTCTCTTCCTGCTGGTCCCATGCTGCCCCTGGAAGTGGCTGTCATGTCCCTGCAGACACTGGGGTGGGGGAATCAGGAGGGGTTTCAGTGCAGGCACAGCCACGCCATAGCTCCCATTGGCTGGGAACTACGGCCAAGCGGAATTGTGGGAGTGGTGCCTGCGGATAGCAGCAGCACGCTGAGTTCATCTCCATCCCCCAGGAACCACGATGGGACAATCCAACTGCTTTTGGGAGCTATGTGGAGTCAGGGCAGGCAGGGACCCTGCCTTAGCCCCACTGCCCTGCCCCCTGGAGCTGCCTGAGAAGCAACACTTAGCTAGAGGCTGCATCCCAACTCAGTCCTACATTCATGGCCCGCCATGCAGTTCTACCCAGATGTGGCCCTTGAGCCAAAAAGTTTGCCGATCCCTGAGGTAAGATGTTCAGAATACTGGGGAGATGCTTGTAAAGAAGGTAAGGCAGCTCTTCTTGTATTCCTTTTTAATGATATGGCACCCAGGCTCCAAAGTGTTTTACATAGCTGGAAGGAAACTGCATTGAAAGGATGGTTAATAGAAAACGGTATTGAATTAGCTGTGCCTGCTGAGCTGAGTACTACTACATTCAAGAGGAGAAAAGGGAGTTTTCCAGGTAGCAGCAGGCTGGTATTGAGCTTGCTCATACTCTACAATGTCTAATTTTGCAATCGCCATTAAATTACTTTTCTACATCATGATATTTAATTGGGAGAGAGACTGATCCACACTGCTCTGAGTTGCAGAGATGAGGTTAAAAATTAACTTGCAGACCAAATGAAAGTTTCTAGGCTATCAATCCTCTAAGGCACTTGTGCTCTGTTAGTAATAGATAACTGTCTCTATCATCAGCGATCCCTCATTGAAGAACGATTTCTACCACAGATTTACATATGAGTCCTGACATGACTCAGGAGTCTGATCCGGGAATCACAGATCCTCCCGTAGTAGGTACAGACGTTTTCTGGCAGGTCAACTGCATGCGGGAAAACTTCTTTCCTTCCTTCTCTCTCCAGCCTCGAGGGCAAGGTGCTTGTCTTCAAAGTGGGCCTCAGCCTGATGAGAGGATGTGGCACCATCACCACTGGCAGCTAGTCCTTCCCAGCTTGTGTCCACATCAGTTTTCTTGAGATATGTTTTCCATCTGTCTTTGTAGTGTTTCCTTCACCACCATGGGATCCTGGACCTGGTGAGCTGAGAGTAGAGGACTTGTTTTGGGAGGCAAGAGTCTGGCATCCACACACAACATCCAGACCAGAAGAGTTGGTGCTGGTGGTGGAGTAGCGATCTTTCCACTCGATGCAAAGTTCTTCCACAGGCATTGTTGGTGGCACCTCTCCTGACTTCTGAGGTCTTGATTCTGTTGATAGGTCACTCAGGTTTCACAGCCATAAAGGAGTTTAGGAATAATAGTTGCCTTAGAGAACTGGATCTCAGTGTCCTTCCATAGGTCATGATCCTTGAAGTTTCCCCAGGGAAGGCTTTGTGTACTGGACCCTGTGCTGGATCTCACTGTTGATTTTTGAATTTTGGGAGAATTTGCTGCCGAGGTAGCAGAAGTGCTCAACTGTCTCCAAAGTCTGACTCTCAATGGTGATTTGTGGTGGGTCATGTTCAAGGCTTGAGACAGGCTAACAGAACACTTTAGTCCTCTTGATATTCAGAGAGAGTCCTAGGCTTTGATGAAGGTCATTCTCAGTGTGTGCAAGGATGGCAGTCACCAGCATACTGAAGATCACTAATGGTGGATGTTAGGCTTGGAATGGAGATGTTGAAGACTAAAAAGCTGCCTATCCATTCTGTACTGACTATCTACTCCATTGGGAAGAAAGGCTTTAATGAGGACCAAAATTTGCTAACTAGATGGAGAACAGGGCTGGAGCAATAACTCAATCTTTCTTACCCCCAGTTTTGATAAAAAGGGTCCATCTCTAAAATTCTGAGGGGCAGCCAAATCTGGCCAGTATCTCCCACAGGACTTTGCAGCAGACAGAGTTGAAAGCTTTTGTCAAATTGATGAAGGCCATGTGCAGGTCTTGATTTTGCTCAGAAAACTTTTCCTGGATTTGGAGGGCAACAAATATGTTGGTTGAAACTGCACTGAGATTCCAGCAATATTTCCTCAGCAAAGGGCAGTAACTGGTTAAGAGGTTATGGATGAGAATTGTCTCTCTTGTAGATAGCAAGGCCCTGCCTTGATAATTTCCCATTCCAACCTATCAGATTGTTACAGTGTTGGCATTTCTCAAGTCTTCTGGAATCTTCTCACTACACCAGACTTGGAAGATTTACCCAGTGTTGCTTGGGTCCTTCAGGGCAGGGACTATGGGGAGTGCAGTTGGGAGGCTCAGGAGAGGGGGATGCAAGAGTCAGGGGTCATATGGTTGCTGCTTCCTCAGGCCAGCCTGACTGCTGGTTGTTCCCTGGGGCAGGCTGGGGCAGCTGGAGCCATGCTGTCCGACCGCCAACTGCTAGGCTGGTGGGGGCTGTGCTGCTTGGCCAGCAGCTGCTGTCCTGGACCTGGGTAGGGTGGCAGGGTCTGGGTGGCAGCTGCTCTGCAATTTTCTGGGGCGGGGAGCATGAACCTCTCTCCTGGACCAGCTGGCAGCTGCTCCACAACTCTCTGGGGCTATTGGGAAGATGGGGGCATGCTTGCTTGATGCCCCCGTGGTCATTGTGGAGTATATCACAGTCATCTCTTTCTGCTGGATGAAAAACAACCACATTCCATGCACATGTCCTTGCACAACCAAACTTGACCTTGCTTTAAGTTATGATAAGAGGACGCTGCCTACCGAATTTAGTGATTTTAACTCTTACCATTTAGTAGGAATTTTTGACAAAGACTCACGGACAGATAGATTCACCCACAAAACACTCTCAAATATTCCGTACATTTGAAGAAAAGTCTGTGGAGCTTCTTTACCAGTTCACCTCCAAATGTGTAAACTTTGCTGGTACTCCATCTAGTCTTGTTGCCTTATTCTTAGTTAGCATGATGGCTTGTATTACTGCTGCAAGGATGAAGGGAGGAGGTGGGGAGGATCAGCAAGAGAGTCTCATGTTGTTGAGATATGGATTCAATAGTGGATCAGACAATTGACTCATGGTTCAGGAGTGACTCAAAATGCTCCTGGCATTGATGGCTTTGCTGTTTTTAAAATATATTGACCCATCTTGGGCTGAGAGTGGAGGAGGATCTTGGGGGCATGGACTGTAAATGGCCTTATTGCTTCAAAAAAGCTCCTTGTGTCATGTTTATCAGCATCAATCTTCTTGGCCTTTTCTCATCACCACTTGTTTTATGTGGATTTCCCTTTGGATTTCAGCCTTAAGTTGCTTGTATGACTTTCTTCTCTTGCTGTGATAATTCATTTTGCTGTATGCAATGAGCTTCTCTCTCTTCTGGTTGAGAAGGCCCTGAATTTCAGCATCACTCTTAAACCAATCTTGATGATGGCAGATGACAATCAATAGACTCAGCATATGTTGAGAGAATTGCAACCTTTAAACCCTTCCAGAAATGTTCATCATCATCAACAGCTGTAGGCATGGTGGCAAATGTCTCTTGGAGACACTGCTGACATTTCTCCTGAATCACTATATCATGAAGCGACTGAACAATGAATTTCTTTCATATTGATTTTGCCTACTTATGATGCTTGGAGGCAATCTGGAAATTCACAATGGACCTAGCAAGGCAATGCTCTATCCAACAGACAGTGGTTAATGCATTACCCTTGTGATATAGACTTCCTTCTGATCTCAAGTTCCAACAGTATCCTCCTCCTGAGCAAATGTGCAGAACATGGCCTGGTTATCTTTAGAGAAAGGGAGACATACAGGACCACCTGGAGACACCCTCTTTCCAGGGATTGGCACCTTCTTGACTATGTTATTGCCTCCACATATCATCATGGACAGTTTGGCCAGAGTGTTGGTATGATGATTCAGGACTTTCCAAAGGATCTGAAGTGATGGAATGAGTGAGTGTCAGGTCTTCTCATTTACTGTATCTGTCTCACACACGATGGGAACTTGTCTGGCATTCTCACTGATCAAGTGTTGATATCACACTCCCTTGGCTGGGATGCACCACCAATCTGCAGTGCCATTCCAAACCACTCATAGCCAGGCCTTGGGAAATACTGGGAAAAAGAAGTAGTTGAAGTAAACCTGGGGTTATGAGGCCACCTGCTGCCCACAATACATCACTTCCCATTCACAGACAGACTCTCTTCTCAAGGCTCAAATGGCACAAGGCTGGTTGGAGCAGGACAAGGCATCCAGATTCTCCTCATAACATGACTCTATGCAAGCCTTTCCTCCAGAAAGATCCCAGTATGCATCACAAAGGGCCATACATTAGAGAATTTTTCCTACCAAAATGCAATTACCTCTAGGCCAGCGGTTCCCAACCTTTTCCAGACGGGGTCCCATTTTGACAATTCAGTAAGATTTGGTGACCCAGGGCAATTCAAAAATGGGGGGAGGAGGGAGGGCAGAGCCACCTGGGGAGACACTTGGGGACCCTTTTGAAATGTAATGGCGACCCATAGATGGGAAACCCTGCTCTAGTGGAACATGACAGCTGTTTAACTGCATGGAAAATCTAAACAGCCATTTTTAGAAACGTGCTAAAGAACACTATCTCTCATTGAAATGGAACTGACTTAGATAAGTATGGCTCATACCCCTTCTCATTAATGAAGAGAAATATCCAGTGCCTCAGTTATCTGGAAGCCATAGCGTTATTTGTCTTTGTACACTGACTCAGATGTTGAAGAGGAGAAAAGAGCAACTCTGAGGTCTCCAGCTGGTCTCCAAACTCACAGGTAAACATTTTAAAATTGTAAACTCTGGGCACACAGTATGTCTTCACGTGTGTGTGTCATGCTCGTTCAGGACTGGAGACTCTGATGGCACATTAATAAACCTACGGGGAGAAGAACGCCCTTTACACACTGAATTTTCATGTAAGTACAAAGGGCTATTCCAGGGTGGGCAATATTTTGAGTGGGGGCCACTTCAGAAATTTTTGAAGTGGCCCCGGGCTGCCCCAGAAAGGGCAGGGCCTCAGGTAGAAGGGGCGGGGCCAGGACACTTCTGTGCTTTCCCACCCACAGACCCTGATTGGTCTGGGGGTGGGGGAGTGTGCAAAGTCTTTGTTCCTTCTCTCTCCCCTCCTGGAGAGAACAGCTGGCGGTTCCCCCTAGGTACCTGTGTCTCTGGCAGTGGGAGACTTCGCGTGCTGCCCCAGGTCAATCAGGGCCTGGAGAAGAGAAACACGTGAAGTCTCCCTCCGTGCCCCCCGCCCTGCAAGGAGCGCCATGCTTAGAGTCAACCGCCAGCTAAGCCCCTTGCAGGGTGGGAGGCGACTTCATGTGATCTTCCTATCCCCAAGCCCTGATTGGCCTGGGGGCGGGGGCATCGGCAGGGCCTTCACAGGCTGGATCAACTCGCTTGATGGGCCAGATCCGGCCTGCGGAGGCCCTTTTGCCAACCTGTGGACTATTTAATAAAATAATCAGGGCTGCTGGTTTTATTTGCACTATTGCTATAAATTAACTCAAAACTCTACCTCGTAGAGAGGATAAGGAAGCTCTTATGGATAATATCTCAGCTTGAGGGAATCTGATGAGTTCTTCCCAGCTCTGCCATGGAAAACTCACTTCCCCTCTATGTGTCTTAGTTCTTCACCTGTAAAATGGAGATAAATAATGCTTTCCTTCCTTGCAGGCCATTGACAGCATACTTTTATTCACAGCTGTCAGATGTTGAGATGCAAAGGTGGTGAACACAGAGACATAATAAGCTATTCACACATGCCACTTATCAATCAAACCTTTAGCTACCCTCATTTCTAGGACGTATGTACATTCTAGCTATACCGTTAGTTACACTTGCATTAAGCAGTCATTAGAAAAGTAGTGTACAGACCTGGACTAAGAAATTTTGCTGTGGATCTTGATGAAGAGGTGAGATTGTTCCCTCTGGACCAAACCAAGCATTAATGGTGATGTCATCTTCTTCTCCTTCCCCCAAGCTGCAGTAATCAGGGATGCAAATATCCTGTTTCAGTTCTGGGATCTACTTCCAATAACCAACAACATCACAAATAAAATTAATTTCACCCAATGAAATTAACAGGCAGCAGACTTAAAACAAACAAAGGGAAGTTTTTCTTCACACAATGCACAGCCAAGCTGTGAAGACAAGGACCTTAACAGGGTTCCAAAAAAGAGCTAGATAAGTTCATGGAGGTTGGGTCTATCAACAGCTGTTGTATTAGCCAATATGGGCAGGAATGGTGTTCCTAGTGTCTTTCAGAGGCTGGGAATAGGCAACACTGAACAGCTGTTCTTGCGCAAAAACTTGGAGTGTCTACACTGCATGTGTGTTCTTGCGCAAGTAAATTTACAGTAAAGCGTCAGAAAACAGGGCTTCTTGCACAAGAGTTATTTCTCTCCCCACAAGGAATAAGCCTTCTTGCGCAAGAGCTCTTCCACAAGAGGGCAGTGTGGACAGGCAACAGGGGTTTCTTGCGCAAGAAACCCCTATGGCTAAAATGGCCAGTAGAGCTTTCTTGTGCAAGAGAGCGT
The DNA here is from genome assembly GCF_049634645.1 of Pelodiscus sinensis. Taxonomy (NCBI): domain Eukaryota; kingdom Metazoa; phylum Chordata; order Testudines; family Trionychidae; genus Pelodiscus; species Pelodiscus sinensis. Next base: position 41,009,967 of record NC_134726.1, on the reverse strand, counting down.
TCTCACTGCCATGGGCGCTCTTGCGCAAAGGCACATCTCTTCCACAAAAGCACATGGCAGTGTGGATGTGCTCGTGTGCAAAAATTTTTGCACAAGAACTCTTGCACAAAACAGTTCTTGTGCAAGAAGCCTGCAGTGTAGATGTAGCCCAAAGGTTTCGTTTTTCTTTCCACTTCCCTGCGGCATTTAGGACTTTTTTACTGATACTATTTGTTTTCCTTCTTCCCTTGTTCCCATCTCCTTCCTCTCCCATAACTGTCACAAGTATCTTTACTCATGGGCTGAGGCAGGGGTGGGCAAAAGGTTCACCGTGTGCCAGATCCAAGTGGATCCGGCCCGCAGAGGCCCTGCTGCTCTCCCGCCCCCAAGCCAATTAGGGCCTGGGGAGCGCCCGAAGCCTTCTCCCCTCTGCGGCTCCACTCGCAGGGCGGGAGCAGAGCGGAGAAGGCTTTGGGCACTCCTCTGCCCCAGGCTTTAACTGGCTGGGGGGAGCGCGGGAAGCACTTGGAAGCCAATCAGGGCCAGTGGGAGCTGCGTGAAGCTTCCTTCGCCCTGCCCTGGCACTTCAGAGTGCCACGTGCTCCTCACAGGACGGGAGGAGGCTTCCCGCGCTCCCAGGCCCTGACTGGCCTGAGGGTGGGGGAGTGTGCCAAGCCTCTTCCAGGGCATGGGTGCCTAGTGGGAAGGGGGGGCAGAGGGGCTCCTCCACCCCCAGACCAATCATAGTCTGGGGGTGGGTAACCCCACCCCTTCCGGGGCATCTGTAAACAGAAGTGGCCCCCAGGCAAAAATTATTGCCCACCCAAGGGCTGAGGCCTGCTCATGAATTATTTGCATTGTGACAGCATGCAAAGGCTGCACTCAATGAAGACACCACGCCGCTGAGCACTGTACAGACAATGTTCCTGGCCTGAGAGTTTACAATGTAAGTGGAGAAAGCATAAGGTGAAGGAAGCCAAAATCCAGAGGAAAGAGAGAAAACAGGGCAATGAGAATTCTAAGCATGAGTCAGTGTGGTAGTAATGCATGCATCTTAGCAGAGCAGCAGAAAGCTATTCAACTACAGACAAGGTCCAGAGAAGAGCAACAAAAGTGATTAAAGGTCTAGAAAACAAGATCTGAGGGCAGACTGAAAGAACGGGGTTTGTTTAGTCTGGAAAAGAGAAGGCAGAGGGGACATGATTACAGCTTTCAACTATCTAAAACGGTGTTACAGGGAAGAGCAAGAAAAATTTTTTTCCTTAACCTCTCATGTTAGCTCAGGCAGCTTAACTTCTGTGCCAGGAAAGATAATGGAGCAAATAACTAAGGAATTTGCAAACATCTGGAAGATAAGGTGACAGGTAACAGCCAGCTTGGATTTGTAAAGAACAACTCATGTCAAACCAATCTGATAGTTTTCTTTGATAGGATAAGAAGTCTTGTGGATAAGGGGGAAGTGGTGGATGTTGTATACTGAAACTTTAGTAAAGTATTTGATATGGTCCTGCATGACTTTCTTATTAGTAAGCTAGGGAAATACAACCTAGATGGGGCTACTATAAGGTGGGTACATAATTGGCTGGAGAATCATTCTGAGAGTAGCTATTACTGGTTCACAGTCATGCTGGAAGGGCATAACAAGTGGGGTCCCACAAAGATCTGTTTTAGGACCTCTTCTGTTCAGTATCTTCATCAACAATTTAGATATTAGCATAGAGAGTGTGCTTATAAAGTTTGCAGATGATACCAAGCTGAGAGGCTGCAAGTACTTTGGAGGATAAGATCATAATTAAAAATGATCTGGACAAACTGGAGAAATTATCTGAAAGGCAGAGAGTGTCTTCACCAGCCATGCTATGGCTCTGCTGCACTGATGTAGTGCTTCTAGTGCAGACTAGCCATCACCAACATTGTTGATTCAATAAAAGATATTACCTTGTCTCTACAGCAAGCTAAAAAAAACACTCATTTTTAGATTTACCTGATCAAAAAGCTGGTGTTGGGCAAGGTATCCAATGTTATTCTGGAATTACAGGAGAGAGAATAACGATTTATAGAATACATGTATGTAAGTTACTTAAGTGAAGTCAATTACTGGCATAATTTATTCCTAACTGCTAGAGCAGAGGTGGGCAATAATTTTTGCCTGGGGCCCACTTAAAAAATGAGCGAAGGGGTGGGGCCTAAATGGGAAGCAGTGGGGCAACCCACCCCCAGACCATGATTGGTCTGGGGATGGGGGAGCACCTTTGCCCCCCCTTCCCACTAGGCACCCGTGCCCTGGAAGAGGCTTGGCATGCTCCCCCACCCTCAGGCCAAACAGAGCCTGGGGGCGGGTGAGCACAAGAAGCCTCGTCCCGCCCTGCGATGCACACGTGGCACTTTGAAATGCCATGGGCTCCTCACAGGGTGAAGGAAGCTTCATGCAATTCCCCCACCCCCTGGCCCTGATTGGCCTGGGGAGCACATGAAGCCTCCTCCACTCTCCCCCCCCCCACCCTGTGAGCAGCGTGCGGCACTTCAAAGCACCACGTGCTCCTGGCAGGGCAGGAGGCAGCTTTGGGCGCTCCCCCGCCCCCAGACCCTAATTGGCCTGGGGCTGGCGGAGCAGCAGGGCCTCCGCAGGCCAGATCCACCTGCTTGGCCCTTTTGCCCACCCCTGCACTAGAGTCAACTAAATAATAATAGACTACTTTGGCTGGAGATACGATGTCACATGGTCCTTCCAGCTGAGAGACTTCTGGTCCAGATGCTTGTGCCACAGTACAGGGACATTTAGTATCTAAGCTATTGCCTCATTTCTTCATGTGCCTTGTGGGATTGCAGTGAAATTGGATCAGATCTCACAAAGCACCATAATCTTAGTAGAGGAACAGTGCTGATGACCAGTGTCCCGCTAACATTTTCTACCCTTGGGTGGGTTGCATTTTCTTTTGGGCAGGCTGACATTTCTTATTGGTGTAACACCAATATTGAGGTAGTATGTGGATGTGCACCACTAATACAAATGTGGAAAAATATATTAAGACAAGACATCCGTGTCTAGTTGCTGTGAGGTACCCTTAGTGACTACAAAGGTAGGGAATTAGCCTTCTTCCGCTTGAGGAAGAATAGAACAAATGGCTTCAGGGTTTGTAGATAGATGCATGTTTCAAAGAGCTTGCAAATAAGGTTTAATTCTACAAAACTATAATTACACCTAGTATTTGCTACTTCTGACTCATAAGAGCCAGAACTCTACCACATAACACAGAACCGGCCTTAAAGCAATAGAATTTACCAAGTATTAATTAGTAACGCAGGATTTTAAAAAATCATTAAGTTCAGTTTTAGATATCTGCAACACTCCAAAAAAATTCTGTGACAAGTATCTTCTTCTTTCTTATCTTAGGCCAGTAATACCTATGTAAACTTTGTTTGAAATGTAATCATGCAAATATCCTCCTAGACATCTCCCCAGTGCAGCCTGCTTTCCCCTCCTCCCTCCACCCCAGCCTAACAGACAGGACTGCAGCGAGTCAGGACACCCCAAACAAACTGCCTCCACCTCACTGCACCCATGCCAGCACCCACCAATCCCATGCAGTCAGCCCCTTACCTCCCCTTTCCCAGCCCAGGAGGGTTGAAGAGACTGCAGGGTTTCTGCCTCAGTCTCTCTCCAAGCCTCCCTCCCCTCTGACTTTCTCCCAAGCCAATTAATTAATTACTCCCTCCCCCCAGCCTTATCTCAGCTGCTTTTCTGCTCTGGGAGCTCTTCAGCAGCGTTTAGCTGCTGTTTACAGCTGACTGGTGGGAAGGGCATCTGAACTCCCTGCCTTCACGGGAGGGTAGCTTTGAACCTCTGAACAGGGCTCAGAAAATACTGTGTGGGCGCGTAGCCATGCATCTTAGAGGGAACTTTGGGGTGACTATAAGGTTTGGTGTAAGGCTCCTTGCCTGCACTAGACTGGGTCAAGCAAGTAGAATATAGTCGCCATCTGAGACAGAATGACTGTGTCAAAGATGGAAAGCAAAAAAGGGGGAAAAAATGGCAAGTGGTTTTCTATCATCTTTGTTCTACTTGTAACGGAAGCTTCAGAGATGGGACCCACGCAGGAACCATCTGAGGCCTCTCCAGTGCCACATCCTTATTGTCTGTAACGCCAATGAATATGGCCAAAGGAGGAGTTGTTTTCTGGTCACACTAGCACCCTCAAAGTTTCAGAAGTCACCCACAAGACTTATGGGAAGGAGGGGCAGCAACTATGCAAGTATGTGGCGAAGAGCACAAAGAACAGTTACAGGAGGAGTCTCCTGATGGAATTTGTGCAATGATCAAAACCAGCTGGCCTGTAAAATCCCCTCTATGGCCAGGGATTCACCCTTTAGACAGGCAAAGTTCTAGATTGTTCATTGATAGTCCAATTGACACTCACAAACAGCTCAACAGGCAAGTAACAGACACGTTCCAGAAGAGGGGTGCTCTTAAGTCCCCAGCTCAGTGCCTAGGAAAGCTCTTAAATTCCAGTTGCTGCACATTAACGTCCAGAAAAAGAGAAAGCATTCACTGATGCAAACTGGCAACTTTCAATTCCTGAAAGTATTTCAGACATCATGATTCAGTCTTGTTTATAAAGCCCATACTCACTTTTTCCCTTGCGCCCTGTCACCTCTTTGCCCCTCCCCCCCGAAGCAGAAGCAGGGTCAAGGCTCCTGGAGGTGGGGATAAGGGGGAGGAGACTAAGGACACGGCTGGGAGCAGGGGCGGGACCTTGACCAGGCATGGGGCTGGCAGCCATGGCCAGCAGCTGGGGCTGGGCCCAGAAGCAGAGCTGGGTGGTGCTCTCTTCTTGCCCCTAGGGGGCTAGCTCAGACCTCAGCTGCCCCTGCATGAACATTCCTCTGTGCCTCCCTTGGGGGTGAGCCTTGCACTTTGGGACTATTCTGCAAGCAGCATTCTGTTCGAATATCCTTTGCAAATGGGTCTAGGGTGGAATTCCCCAGTCCAATCCCAGACTTTGTCTAGAGATAAAACAATGTGACTGTAACAGACCTTGGTAACAATATACTGGTCAATGAAGTCGTTGATAGTCATGAGTGTCTGAGACCATTCCTCATCAGTGTAGCGGGAACCCACTTCCACAGGGACTGTGCGGCAGCCGGCAATTTGGCGGAGATAATCCACACTGGAAGAAAGCAGGTTCCATTATTTTCAATCTTAGCTTTAATGTTTTCATTATTTTTCTTAGTTTTGATGTCAGATGGGAAATCCATTTTCTGAGGGGGTTTTGTGAACAAAGAACTTTAGTATCACAGAGCAGCTGCTTTTTTCCTTTGAATCTGAAGCATTTCAGTCGGGCACATACCTGATGACATGTAAACATTTCCCAAAACACCCCTTTTCCAGATAGAGTATCCCTAAGAGGAGAGGTGAAAGCTGCATTGCTTGGAACATTGTTGTTCGTTATTTTCTATTTACACAGCACCTGAAGTCTAGTAAGCAATTTACAAGACTAATATACGGAGAAGGCCTCGGCTCTCAAAACCAGCCAACCAGAGACACCAAGGATGCAGGCAGCAAAGGAATAAGAAGTGAGGTTTGTAAACATCTTAATGCCACAATTTTTCTTCAATTAAAAAAAAAACCCTTTGTTTCCTATTTGAACACATCTTTGAGGAGAGAACACCAGTTAAAAGAGTACAGAGTGAATAACGAACCATAATTTATTCAGTGGAAGTAGCTTCTGTTTATGCTTGTGGAATATCAGCAAGCAGACAAAGGTTTCCTCAAATTCATTTGAGAGTTGTGTTTATTTTTTTCTATAATCATGCTTTGGCAACAAATGTTCACTATATGCCATCTGAAATTTTAGGTGCATTGCTCAGTTGAATGTTCAAGTAAGTCACAAGCTCAACCTGGAAGCATTTCCAGTGTTAATATTTATGCTTGTGAAAGAACGATTTCATTTCCAATAATTCTTGTACATGAAACTTTGAAATTCACTTTCACCAAGTATTTTTCGCTAAATCTTGATCATGTGAATGTTTACAGAAAGAAAAGATGTGGCTGAAGCAAGTTCAAATGAATAATCCTGAGAATCTTTGGCAGTATATGTCCAGCTTTGATGTACAGCACCAGAAAATGCACCAAAGAGGGTTTCCCTGTATAGGCCCCCAAAAAGACAGAGTGAACGACAGACCAGGTCTTTCCAACATCTAATTACCATTATTCTGTCATTAGCAAAGCAAAATCTATTTGGATGTAAGTTTCTAAGCTGGAGCTGTTACACCCAAGTACTGTTAGCAAAATATAATTATTCCAGAAGTAGAGCAAATTATTCAGCAAGATAATGTTCCTAGCAGGAATCATGGGAGCTGGCATTTCGTAATTTACAGAGGCATACGTTATCCTCAGCTTGAGTTAACTGGTGCAGGAAACAGGCTCATTTAATCAGGCCAAAGGATAAAGCTGTTTTTAAGCTCTTGCCCTCACCTCCATTTCTTCATACATGACCAGTGGTCAACAATTCCCTCCAGGACAACAGGCTTTTGTGGAGTCATGTGATTGTCTCTGAAATGCTCTAGAGAAGGGCAGTGAAGCAGTGGGATTATTTCTTCTGATTTTATCACTGGAACAGCAGGCTGGTCATTCCGGATTTTCTGTAACAGGGATTTAACAACACAACAAAGTAATCTGCTTGCTATGGCAGCAGAAAACATGTATGTTAAAAACAGCATTAGTCTCTCCCAGCTGAAATCACTGGAACTGAAGATGTAACAAACAAGGAAAGCTACAGTTGAGCTGAATGGGGATAAAATCCTCAGAACACCTCCAAAGCACAAAAACTTCCCAAAATACCCAGGAGTGGAAAGTAAACTCCTTTTATAGCCTAAGCACCTATGGCTGGAGGAGCCAGAAATTTAGCTTCTCTCAGGGCAGAAGGGCCCATAAGTATGGAGAAATGGTCTGAGGTAATAGGATGAAATTCAATAAGGATAAATGCAAAGTACTTCCCTTAGTCCTAGTCTAGACTACCGTATTTTCCGGCGTATAAAACGACTTTTGATGTTAAAAAACATCCCCCAAAAATCGGGGGTCGTCTTATACGCCGGGTATACAGGCGGCGGGGCAGCCCAGGCGCGCTGGGGCTGTCCCGCTGCCGGGGCGTCCTCAGAGGCTTTGCTCCCGGTGTCCCTGGTCTGCTGGAGACGGTCCCCAGCAGACCAAAGGCACCGGGAGCAAAGCCGAAGCAGCGGCGGGGTGCCGCGCTTCTGAGGCTTTGCTCTGGGAAAGCCTCAGAGGCGCGGGACCCCGCCGCTGCTTTGGCTTTGCTCCCGGTGCCTCTGGTCTGCTGGGGACCGTCTCCAGCAGACCAGGGACACCGGGAGCAAAGCCGGGGAGGCGGAGGGGTGCTGGGGTATAAGACGAAAACCTATCTTTTAACTAAAAAATTAGGGGGTCGTCTTATACGCCCAGTCGCCTTATACGCCGGAAAATACGGTAACTCCCGCTGTCGATCTAATCTAGCTGAAGTCGACATACCCCCAGTTAGTTATGTGCGGTAAGGTCAACAGGGGCTACTAGGCATGTCCTGGAGGAATACCAGTGTCCAGGGGAGAGTGCTTGGGAAATTGATTTATTGCACCTAACGACATAATTTGATGGTCAGTGGATCAATTGCTGCACTGGCATAATGGAGATAAACCCTTAAGAAAAGCCAATCAGTTTCACAAATACAGAATGGGAAGTGACTGTCTAGGAAGGAGCTTCAGGGGATAGCTGAGTTAGTGTGTTACAGAAAAAAAACAACAAATGGTCTAGTAGCATTTTATAGACTAATAAAACCTGTATCTAGGGGTAATAGCGGACCATGAGCTAAATATGAATCAACTACATGACACTATTACAAACAAAAGTAAACATAATTCTGGGCTGTATTAGCAGGAGTGCAGGGAGGAATACATGAGAAGTCATACTTCCGCTCTACTCTGCACTGATTAGGCCTCAAACTGGAGTATTGTGTCCAGTTCTGGGCACCACAGTTCAGGAGGGATATAGACAAATCAAAGTCCAGAGAAGAGCAACAAAAATTATTAAAGGTCTAAAAAACAAATTGAAGGAACTGGGCTTGTTTTGTCTAGGAATATGAAAGACTAGTCGACTAGTTGTTCCCCCCACCTTGCTTCCTCTATCAGAGAGAGGTGGTAGGGGGTGGAGTGGAGCAGGTGGATCAAAGTAGCAGCCCCACATGGAGACTGGGGCCAGCCCCTGGGCTCCATGTGGTGCTGCCCCTTTGAAACACAGCATGCAGCCTGGGGTCAGCTGGGGACAAGAAGCAATGGGCTTAAACTGCAGCAAGGGAGGTTTAGGTTGGACATTAGGAAAAACTTCCTGCCTGTCAGGGTGGTTAAACACTGGAATAAATTGCCCAGGGAGGTTGTGAAATCTCCATCCCTGGAGATATTTAAGAGCAAGTCAGACAGACACTTGTCAGAGAGCATTAGATGGTGCTTGGTTCTGCCATGAGACTGGGGGCTGGACTTGATGACCTCTCAAGGTCTCTTCCAGTGCTATGGTTCTGTGATTTTCAGGCATACCAGTGAGTGTGGTGGGAAGTTGACTTCCCTTTTGTGTTGCTTGCCAAGCAAACAGTCCAAAGTGTCTCTCAGCTCCTTGCAGTCGGCAGAGATCAGTCCGCCAGCTGTCATCAATGCTACCCTCAGCACCAGGGCATGGAAGAGGAACAAGAGCAGAGAAGGAAGAGATTCAGCTGGTCACCAAAAATTAAAAAAAAAAAAAAATGTAAAATGAGCAGGAAATCCCCAAGCTGCACTGAGAGCTCATGCAGGTTGCAGCCCTTACTGCACAGGTGGGAACCTTTTTTTGGTCAGTGGGTCATACACCAGTGAGAAGCAGAAAAAAACAAAACAAAAACACCTCACAGACCTGACTCCCAACTAGGGATGTTAAAGTGCATTTATGTTAGTAAATGTGTAACCGCTGAACTTTACAGCAGTTCCTCATTTACATGTGGGGGAGGCAGGCAGGACCCAGTGCTCATGTGAGCACCAGTTCTTAGCTATACCTCCCCTTCCCGTCCCCCCGCACTGCTTCCTCTAATTCAGATGGTGCTTGGTGGGGAGGCAGGCATCTCCTCAGGAACCGGTGCTTGCTGCTCCCTCCATCCCCATCCTGCCGCCTCTATGGGAGGTGTGCCATCGGGTTATTACAGCTTCAGCCCAATCCTCTATACCTTCTGCATCTACAATGATAACTGATGTTGAAAATGGTGACCCTGAGGCACTGCAACATCCTGAAGTGTCTTTCAAATCATTAAAGGGTGCATTCTCTTCAGTTTTAGTGTTAAATGTATTTTCAGTGATCTGGGTGCACCATGCGCTGTCCACAGTGATATGCAGGGCTCGACAAATCCATGTATCTACTTGCCCATGGTGAGTAGATTTCAGCCGGTCACCCCATTCACTGGCAGTGTGCACATGTGCGGTGCGGGGTTGCTGAGTGGATTTCGCTACGGTTTGTCGAGCCCTGGTGATATGCAATGCCCAAAGAGAACCTGCTGTATAGAAAACTTCATCAGTATACACCTAAGTGCTTCAAGAACCCATATCATAGATCTGTTTTCCAGATGAAGAAACCGAGGCACAGATGGTTATGCTACTTATTTATAGGGCCTGTGAGGATCAATTCCTTCATGGCTGCAAAAACTGAAATTCTTGAATGGAAGAGGCCACAAAAGTGTGACAGAGACCTCCTATTAATTGGGAAACCAGGGGATAAGAGACAAGTAAAAAGTAGATCTCAAAATAGGACAGAATAGCTACTTTTAGATCTACAAATAAACAGAGAAAACAGGATGAGAAATTCCATGTTAACAAAAGAGAAGGGCTGCAGAAAAGTATCTTCTGCCTTTGGAAAGCTCATCTCATTTGTGCTGCCTGAAATGTCCACTTCTACCCAAGAAAGAGAGGCCCAATTACGTGATTTACCTCTCAAGATGAGTGGCTCCTTAACCCAGCCTGAAATTTGGGGTGCAATAGTTTGCTAGGATCACTAGTTCCTATTCTCTCTGTAGAGAGCACAGTGGTGGACAAGAACATTGATCACCTTTCTGCGTGACTCCTGTGTGTCCTCTTCAGCAGACCTTTTCCCAAGTGTCAGATGCTTCTGTAGAACATTAATGACCTTAACCAGGATGTTATCCAGGATGGACGCTCCCATCAGCAGTCCCATGTCACAGACCCGAATTGTATCTGCAGTGGCATCTTGCTCATTGCACATACACAGCACTTTGAAAAGGCAGCCATAAGAATACACGCGTCGCCAGTCCTTGTCCACGTCTCTCCAAGTCCCAATATTAAGTTTTTCCCAAGTGTAATCTAGTATGATCTCACTGACTCGAAAGCAGGTTTCCCTTGTGCTTCCAGAGCAGAGACCTCCAGCTCCATAGAGGAGATCTCTAGCTTGCTGGAGCAATGAGATGACACTTTCCTCCACTCTCTCGCTGAAGTCCAACTTCAGGTCTTCCTTCGTGTTGGGCAGCAAGGCCCTGATGTCTGCCCACACGGCATTCTCTGCAGGGCCTTCATTTGCAGTGGGGCTGGCGCTCGTGGCTAGGCCACCAGGAGAGCTGGGTTGGGACATGAATCCCCCTAGGGCTGACCACTGCTTTTGGCCAGCTGGGATTAGAGGCTGGTTCCTTTGCCCTGCAGCTCCTATAAGCAAACACAAGTGTTACCAGAGCCAAAGGGGCCCAGAGTGGAACGCAGTCAGTGTCACACTGAGAATGTCCCAGCCCCATGCACCTCCTTGCCCCAAAAGCACCCCTCCTGGCCCCCTGCCTCCCTCCCGCCCGCCCAGCCCCCTCCTGGTCCCCTGCCTCCCTCCCACCCAGCGCCCCCCCCTCCTGGCCCCCTGCCTCCCTCCCGCCCAGCCCCCTCCTGGCCCCCTGCCTCCCTCCCGCCCAGCGCCCCCCCCCTCCTGGCCCCCTGCCTCCCTCCCGCCCAGCCCCCTCCTGGCCCCCTGCCTCCCTCCCGCCCAGCCCCCTCCTGGCCCCCTGCCTCCCTCCCGCCCAGCCCCCTCCTGGCCCCCTGCCTACCTCCCGCCCAGCGCCCCCCCCTCCTGGCCCCCTGCCTCCCTCCCGCCCAGCCCCCTCCTGGCCCCCTGCCTCCCTCCCGCCCAGCCCCCTCCTGGCCCCCTGCCTCCCTCCCGCCCAGCCCCCTCCTGCCCTCCCGCCCAGCGCCCCCCCCTCCTGGCCCCCTGCCTCCCTCCCGCCCAGCCCCCTCCTGGCCCCCTGCCTCCCTCCCGCCCAGCCCCCTCCTGGCCCCCTGCCTCCCTCCCGCCCAGCCCCCTCCTGGCCCCCTGCCTCCCTCCCGCCCAGCCCCCTCCTGGCCCCCTGCCTCCCTCCCGCCCAGCCCCCTCCTGGCCCCCTGCCGCCCTCCCGCCCAGCGCCCCCCCCTCCTGGCCCCCTGCCGCCCTCCCGCCCAGCCCCCTCCTGGCCCCCTGCCTCCCTCCCGCCCAGCCCCCTCCTGGCCCCCTGCCTCCCTCCCGCCCAGCCCCCTCCTGGCCCCCTGCCTCCCTCCCGCCCAGCCCCCTCCTGGCCCCCTGCCTCCCTCCCGCCCAGCCCCCTCCTGGCCCCCTGCCGCCCTCCCGCCCAGCGCCCCCCCCTCCTGGCCCCCTGCCTCCCTCCCGCCCAGCCCCCTCCTGGCCCCCTGCCGCCCTCCCGCCCAGCGCCCCCCCCTCCTGGCCCCCCGCCTCCCTCCCGCCCAGCCCCCTCCTGGCCCCCCGCCTCCCTCCCGCCCAGCCCCCTCCTGGCCCCCTGCCGCCCTCCCGCCCAGCGCCGCCCCCCCCTCCTGGCCCCCTGCCTCCCTCCCGCCCAGCCCCCCCCCGGCCCCCTGCCGCCCTCCCGCCCAGCGCCCCCCCCTCCTGGCCCCCTGCCTCCCTCCCGCCCAGCCCCCTCCTGGCCCCCTGCCTCCCTCCCGCCCAGCGCCCCCCCCTCCTGGCCCCCTGCCTCCCTCCCGCCCAGCCCCCTCCTGGCCCTCCGGCTCACGAGCTCAGCGCGGGCCCGCCCCTCCTCGCGCCGCCTGCAGGGCCCCGCCGCTCGCGAGTTCCGCATCCACTGGGCCTGCGCAGCCCCGCCCCCTGCCCCTGCCCCTGCCCCGCCCAGCTGGGGGCGGGGTGGGCGGAGCCGCTCGGTGAGGGGCTGGGCCGCGGGCCCGCGAGCTGGGCGCGGCGAAGGCAAATGGCGGCCGGGGCGGGAGCGAGCGGGCCGCGCGCTGGGGGAAGGCTCCGCCCATCGCCCCGCCCGCCCCCACGGGGGCGTGGCCTTCACAGCCTCCTCCCACAGAGCGTTCCGCCGGTTAACGGCTGGGCTGTTCAGCGGTGACCCGATAGGCCGGGGGTCAGGACCGTGCACTCCCCCTGCGGCCCGTGCGGGGGGGCAGGGCTAGTGCCCGGGGCGACTGAGCGCTGCCCCCCGCCCCCCCCCTTCCCGCGCTGCAGCCTCTGCCCCCTGAGCGATGCACATTGCCGACGAGCCCCGGTCCCCTGCCGCCCTCCCGCCCAGCGCCGCCCCCTCCTGGTCCTGGCTCCCCCCCAGCAGCTTTGCCTGCAAGCAGCCCGCCTAGGAGTGCCTGAGCAAGGAGAGGGGGGGGGGGCCAGGAGTTGAGTACTGGGAAGCTGGCACCAGTAGCTGCACCCCAGAGTCAGTGCCTGGCAAGGAGAGGGGGCACAGCGGGGGGGGGGGGGGGCAGGAGCTGAGTACTGGGAAGCTGGCACCAGCAGCTACACCCCAGAGTCAGTGCCTGGCAAGGAGAGGGGGCACAGCGGGGGGGGGGCAGGAGCTGAGTACTGGGAAGCTGGCACCAGCAGCTGCACCCCAGAGTCAGTGCCTGGCAAGGAGAGGGGGCACAGCGGGGGGGGGGGGCAGGAGCTGAGTACTGGGAAGCTGGCACCAGCAGCTGCACCCCAGAGTCAGTGCCTGGCAAGGAGAGGGGGCACAGCGGGGGGGGGGGCAGGAGCTGAGTACTGGGAAGCTGGCACCAGTAGCTGCACCCCAGAGTCAGTGCCTGAGCAAGGAGAGGGGGCACAGCGGGGGGGGGGGGCAGGAGCTGAGTACTGGGAAGCTGGCACCAGTAGCTGCACCCCAGAGTCAGTGCCTGGCAAGGAGAGGGGGCACAGCGGGGGGGGGGCAGGAGCTGAGTACTGGGAAGCTGGCACCAGCAGCTGCACCCCAGAGTCAGTGCCTGGCAAGGAGAGGGGGCACAGCGGGGGGGGGGGGCAGGAGCTGAGTACTGGGAAGCTGGCACCAGCAGCTGCACCCCAGAGTCAGTGCCTGAGCAAGGAGAGGGGGCACAGCTGGGGGGAGCCAGGAGTTGAGTACTTGGGAAGCTGGCACCAGTAGCTGCACCCCAGAGTCAGTGCCTGAGCAAGGAGAGGGGGCACAGCGGGGGGGGGGGCAGGAGCTGAGTACTGGGAAGCTGGCACCAGCAGCTACACCCCAGAGTCAGTGCCTGGCAAGGAGAGGGGGCACAGCGGGGGGGGGGGGGGGGCAGGAGCTGAGTACTGGGAAGCTGGCACCAGTAGCTGCACCCCAGAGTCAGTGCCTGGCAAGGAGAGGGGGCACAGCGGGGGGGGGGGCAGGAGCTGAGTACTGGGAAGCTGGCACCAGCAGCTACACCCCAGAGTCAGTGCCTGGCAAGGAGAGGGGGCACAGCGGGGGGGGGGGCAGGAGCTGAGTACTGGGAAGCTGGCACCAGTAGCTGCACCCCAGAGTCAGTGCCTGGCAAGGAGAGGGGGCACAGCGGGGGGGGGGGGCAGGAGCTGAGTACTGGGAAGCTGGCACCAGCAGCTACACCCCAGAGTCAGTGCCTGGCAAGGAGAGGGGGCACAGCGGGGGGGGGGCAGGAGCTGAGTACTGGGAAGCTGGCACCAGCAGCTGCACCCCAGAGTCAGTGCCTGGCAAGGAGAGGGGGCACAGCGGGGGGGAGCCAGGAGTTGAGTACTGGGAAGCTGGCACCAGTAGCTGCACCCCAGAGTCAGTGCCTGAGCAAGGAGAGGGGGCACAGCGGGGGGGGGGGGGCAGGAGCTGAGTACTGGGAAGCTGGCACCAGTAGCTGCACCCCAGAGTCAGTGCCTGAGCAAGGAGAGGGGGCACAGCGGGGGGGGGGGGCAGGAGCTGAGTACTGGGAAGCTGGCACCAGTAGCTGCACCCCAGAGTCAGTGCCTGGCAAGGAGAGGGGGCACAGCGGGGGGGGGGGCAGGAGCTGAGTACTGGGAAGCTGGCACCAGCAGCTGCACCCCAGAGTCAGTGCCTGAGCAAGGAGAGGGGGCACAGCGGGGGGGAGCCAGGAACTGAGTACTGGGAAGCTGGCACCAGCAGCTGCACCCCAGAGTCAGTGCCTGAGCAAGGAGAGGGGGCACAGCAGGGGGGGGGGAGCCAGGAACTGAGTACTGGGAAGCTGGCACCAGCAGCTGCACCCCAGAGTCAGTGCCTGAGCAAGGAGAGGGGGCACAGCGGGGGGAGCCAGGAACTGAGTACTGGGAAGCTGGCACCAGCAGCTGCACCCCAGAGTCAGTGCCTGAGCAAGGAGAGGGGGCACAGCAGGGGGGGGGGAGCCAGGAGTTGAGTACTGGGAAGCTGGCACCAGCAGCTACACCCCAGAGTCAGTGCCTGAGCAAGGAGAGGGGGCACAGCGGGGGGGGGGGGGGGGCAGGAGCTGAGTACTGGGAAGCTGGCACCAGTAGCTGCAGCCCCAGAGTCAGTGCCTGAGCAAGGAGAGGGGGCACAGTGGGGGGGGAGCCAGGAACTGAGTACTGGGAAGCTGGCACCAGCAGCTGCACCCCAGAGTCAGTGCCTGGCAAGGAGAGGGGGCACAGCGGGGGGGGGAGCCAGGAGTTGAGTACTGGGAAGCTGGCACCAGCAGCTACACCCCAGAGTCAGTGCCTGAGCAAGGAGAGGGGGCACAGCGGGGGGGGGGGCAGGAGCTGAGTACTGGGAAGCTGGCACCAGTAGCTGCAGCCCCAGAGTCAGTGCCTGAGCAAGGAGAGGGGGCACAGCGGGGGGGGGGGGGCAGGAGCTGAGTACTGGGAAGCTGGCACCAGTAGCTGCAGCCCCAGAGTCAGTGCCTGAGCAAGGAGAGGGGGCACAGCAGGAGGGGGAGCCGGGAGCTGAATACTGGGAAGCTGGCACCAGTAGCTGCAGCCCCAGAGTCAGTGGCTGAGCAAGGAGCTGCATGTTAACTCCAGAAGAGCCACAAGTTGGCCACCTCTGCTCTAACGAGGCAGCAGTGTAGAGGGGGGTAGGTGAGATGCTAGCTCAGTCTCTGCCCACATGGAGTTCAGGCCCCCTGCGGATGGGTTGCTGCTGCTGCTGTCTCTGTATCAGAGGCAGCACTGGGAGGCCACAGGCAGAAGCCAGTCTCTGCGGAAAGCAACTTTTACGCTGGCAGGGGGCTCACTGAAAGCGAGTCCAGGAGCTGCTGGCCTGGGGGAGTATTTTAGTAATTATGTAATTACAAAACGATTACTAAAATACACAATACATCCCTATTGTGCATTGTGTGAAAAAATGCTTCCTTTGGTTGTTTTTAATCTGTTGCTTATTAATTTCATTTGGTAAGCTGTGACGTAGTGGGGGTACTTGCTGGGCTGTGGTGACCTCTGCTGTTTGGAGCAAGACCCAGCAGGGAAAACCTCACTATGCAAAGGTCATGCCAAACTGGTTGAACCAGACACCCCCCATGGAGAGGGACAAAGGAAGGTGGAGGCTGCCCTGGCTGGGGGGCAGGGCTGGAAGAGAGTTAGTTAGTTGCTGGCTGGGAGCATGGAGGAGACAGCCTAGGGAAAGGGGCTGGAGTTTAGGGGCCCAGTCTCCCCCATCTCAAGGGGGCCTGAGGCATCCTAGCCCAGCTCTGTGACCAGATTACATCTGTGCTGTGCTGTACCCTGGAGAGGCAATAAACTTCCTCTACTCCACCGGCTGGTGCAGTCTGTTTGTGCCATTTCGG
This sequence comes from Pelodiscus sinensis, assembly GCF_049634645.1. NCBI lineage: Eukaryota > Metazoa > Chordata > Testudines > Trionychidae > Pelodiscus > Pelodiscus sinensis. The sequence goes on along the minus strand of NC_134726.1, from coordinate 40,993,980 downwards.
GGTGTAGGAGACGGGGGACCCCCAACGCGCCGTCACATAAGCACTATTTCCTGTGTTACCAGGACTAAATAATGCTTCCTTATTTACTTTCTCCACACCAATCATATCCCTTGGAATTTCATTAGCCACCTATTAATAGAATCTTAGGGTTGGAGGGCAGGACCAAGCCCAGTTAAATCATCCATCCTATCCTTTTTCTGGGTAGTTCTATATTGTAATGTTTCCTAAAAGGCATAAGTAGAACCTGTTTAGACATTAGAATAGGTAAAATATCCATTAACAGACTGAAATTTGAGCGTAATGCTGTAAATGCAGGTGCATGTAACTACTTCAGAGCAACATAGAAGTTCAAATCATATAAACATACCCAAAAGAAGTCATTCAGTTTGCAAGAAACCCCCCATCTTTTCCTCAATCTCCCTTGTATCTCTTTGATTTAGGATTTTTTGGAAAAGAAAAAAACTCTAATCTGGACAATTGTTTCTTCAAAATATAAAGAGAGCTCTTAGCCACAAGTTGTGGGGTGATCTGGATTTGATGAGAAGCATTTTGGGTAGAAAATCCTTTTGTTTCTCAAACTAGGTTAATATTCTATGGCCATGATTTTGTTTATCATGTGGTCATGAAAAAAGTAGTAGGTTCCTTTGTCTGCCCTTGTTGTATTTGCAGCTGTCCCAGTATATCTGTGACTTTAGTAATATGCTGGTTTCTCCCTCTTCCAGATCATCAGTGCAAATGTTAAATAAAATGAGACCTACCTGTCATCCTCGTAGACTCACTAGATATCTGTTCCATACTTCATACACGACTGTTTATTATTTCCCTGTGTTTATAGTTGTTCTGTCATTTTTCTGTCTTTGTGAAATATCCAGACTGATGCCACTTATTTTTTTTAGTAAGATTTTACAAGACACAGTCTCAAATGCTTTACTAAAATCCAAATATATTCCATCTACTGTGATCCTTTCAACCATTAATTTTTGCAGTTCTTTCAGAAAACAGCAATCACATTTGTCTGGTAAGATTTATAATCCCTCAATGCTGTTTATGTCTCATGAATGTTACCCTTCAGATGTTCAGTGATTTTTTTTAAGACAATTTATTTTCTGTCATTTCATTAAGGACTTACAGGAGGGTAATTGAGAAATCTCTTTTCATTCTTGTTTTAAAGACAGGTACAGCATTTGTTGAATTCCAATCTTCTGGTACCTCTCTACTAAAGTATTAAAAACATCTTTGGCAAAATATTTTTATGCTAATTCATTTAATAGTTTAAAATCCTAAACTAAATACAGTTCAGTCCTGATTGCAACAGCTATACTATAGGTTTGTCAATATCTTTCAGTGATGACCTGTGGCACCCTATTCTGTTCTAGTCCTGGGACTGATACAGCTCTGCTAATGAGCCTGACCCTGGACAGTAAAAGTAAGTATGAGATAAAACAAGTTAAGGCCTGAACGAGGATAGCACGTGGCAAATGGAGGTTAAATACCAAAAATAAGAGAAACCAAAGGAGACTGGAACACGGCCTTGATAAAAACAGTTTTGTAAACTCTTGGAAATTGGAGTGATAGTACAGAATATTTTAAAACCTAAGAAAAGAGAATGAGTTTTTAAAAATTGATAAATAGCAAATAAAAGAGGCATATTAGGATATAGAGATTCATGCCTGCCTGTAAGGCCTATACCTTGGGGCATCTGAGATTGGCCACTATTGGAAGACAGGATACTGGGCTAGATGGATCTTTGGTCTGACCCAGTCTGGCCATTCTTATATTAATAAGAATTTAGATGTATTCTTATCACTTAGCTAGTTTCAGGGATATAAAAACAAAGAATCAAAATCCGTCTGCCTGTGTTATGAGCCTTCTCTCATTGTGACAGTCTGAGGCCTCTTCTTAAGCTAAAGCCTTTGGCTAAGCAGCAGGGGCAGCCATAAGCTGGCAAACGTATAGTCACATTCTCACACATCTGAAACCACTCACAGTGAAACAAGGGCATTTTGGGCTGCTAGAAATGCGATCAAGGTTATCACCTCCTGCTAAAGGGAAGAGGCTAGAAGATTTAAAGAAAATGTAGGTTGATAGCTTTCTGCTGGCTACGGACCCCCTCATCAACACTTGGGGTTGAGACCATTTACATAACCATTTAGTATTTCCCCGTGTTTGTATGGTCTGATTTAGGATTAACGATGTTACCAGACTTCAATAGTAGATGCTTGAAGGGAACTTACCTGCTTTTTATCTAAGTTTGACCCTTGGTAGTCCAAGTCCTTCCTTCCCACACTGACCGAGGAGTAGGGTATATTCTTGGATTTGGTTATTTACTGGGTTTGTCTTGTACATTTCTGATACTGTTTCTCATGAAATATTTAACTCTCCAGTGTATTAACCTGGAAAAACTTAAAAAACAACTAATTGTCTAGTAGCACCTGAAAGACTAACAACACATATCTGAAGAAGTGGGTTTTGCCCATGAAGGCTCCTACCATCGACATGTTTTGTTAGTCTTTCAAGTGCTACAAGACTATTCACTGTTTTTTCAGTTTTTCCAGTTCCAGACTAACTTGGCTACCCCTCTGAAGCCTGCATATTAACCTGTTAGCAGTTAGTACAAGGGTATTTGCAGGTAACTGCAGTAGAAATACATAAGTTGTATTCAGAACAATATAAATGTGCTGTTATTTGTCAATACAGATCTTGGATTTGTGGCTTGTGTTATTTGATAGTTGAACATGTGAGAATCAGGACCTTTTTTTAAAGGTAAAAGCTCTTTTGAATGTGATATTTCATACCTGTCATGTAGAGGCTTATTAATTCCTATTGTGCAGCTACCCAGGAAGCTAGGTGAAATATTTAGGAGCATAATTTTCGCGTTGCCTATTAGAAGTAGGACTGTCAATAATCAGCAAACTCATGCAATTACTTCAAAAAAGATTACAAATTAATTGTGATTAATTGCACTGTTAAACAATAGAATGCTAATTTAACTTGAATGTATTAATATTTTTGATCTTTTTCTATATTTTCAAATATATTGATTTCTATTACAACACAACACAAAGTGTACAGTGATCTCTATTATTTTTGCTTACAAATATTTGCACTGTAAAATAGTATTTTTCAGTTCACCTTTTACAAGTACTATAGCGTAATCTCTTTATTGTGAATGTAAAGCTTTAGAGTCAGAAGTCCTACTTATTGTTCAGTCAGTTGCTAAGACAGACAAGTTTTGTTTACATTTCTGGGAGCACATCCTGCCTGCTTCTTATTTACAATGTCACCTGAAAGTGAAAACAGGCATTCACGTTGCATTTTTGTAGCTGGCGTTGCAGGATATTTACGTGCCAGGTGTGGTAAACGTTCATATGCCCCTTCCTGCTTCAGGCACCATTCCAGAGGACATGCTTCCATGCTGCAGATGCTTGTTGAAAAAAATTCATTAGTTCAAGTTGTGACTGAGCTCCTTGGGGGAGAAGTGTGTCTCTTGTTCTGTTTTACTCAGAGCCTGACATATCTCATGTTATAGCAATCTCACATGATGATCCAGAACATGCTTGTTTATTGAGAACACTTTCACAGCAGATTTGACTAAACACAAAGAAGGTACCAATGTAAGATTTCAAAAAGTAGCTACAGCACTTGACCCAAAATTTAGAGATCGGAAGTGCATTCCAAAATCTGAGAGGGATAAGGTTTGGCACATGTTTGCAGAAGTCTTAAAAGAGCAACAGTTATGCAGAACTTACAGAACCTGAATCATCAAAAAAGAAAATCCGCCTTCTGCTGGTGACATCTGACTCACATCATGAAAATAAATGTGTCAGTTTGCTCTGCTTTGGATTGCTGTTGAGCAGAACTTGTCATCAGCACAGATCTGTCCCCTCTGGAATGGTGGCTGACGCATGAAGCAATACATGAATCTCCAGTACATGGTTCTCATGGATCTACTTTAATGGGGTCTCTAAGATTTGGCCCCAACCCAGGGCAGTGGGCTCCGGTAGCTTAGGCTTCTGTCCCCAGGTAGCAGTTTTTGTTGTCAGAAGGGGGTTGCGGTGCAATGAAGTTTGAGAACTCCTGCTTTAGCACATCTGGCACATGAATGTCTTGCGATGCTGGCTACAGCAGCGACATGCGAACACCTGTTCCGCTTTTACTCCTGTGGAAGTTCTGGGCACCTGGTGTGTAGCAGAGAAATGCTTCTCCGCAGAATACGTTTGCTTCATTGCAGGGGATGGTTTCTGTGGGGAAGCAAAGAGAAACGGCGCTAGCCAGCGCTCACTCGCCCCTCCAGTGGTCAGGCAGCCGGAGAGAGGGAAGTCGCTGGGAGAAGGGGAGGCTGGGAAGCTTGGCCACCCAGGGATGTTAGTCCCAGCTGGGGTGGGGGAAGGAGGACAGAGGTGGAGTTGCCCCTTCCCTGCACATGGTATCTGTGTCTGAGTCATATATCAAGCCCCAGAAACTTCCTGTGGCTGCAGGTAGCTATGCATTGTAGTTGAGAGGGGTGAGGCTTGGGGTTTGTGTGGTGGGCCAGAGGCATGGGGGTTGGGCAGGCAGGGAGCAGCACGCTAATCAGTGACCCCTCCTCCCTCACTCCCCCATGAACTCCATGCACACAGGACCCCCACCACCAAGCCCTCTAAATCTCTACCCTAATTGCAAACTTGTTTGAGCAACTGATGGAAGAAGAAGTAGGACTAATGCAGTTAATTTAGTACATTAAATACAACTTTCATGATAAAGAGATGAAACTACAGCACTCGTATTAGGTGAACTGAAAAAATATGATTTTGTTTTTTACAGTGCAAGTATTTCTAATCAAAATATAATGTGAGCATTGTACACCTTATATTGTGTTGCAATTGAAAACAGTATATTTGAAAATATAGCAAACATCCAGAATATTTAAATAAACAATAACAGAATACCATTTACCAGTGCAATTAATTGTGCAATTAATTTCAATTTTTTACATTGCTTAACTGTCCTTATTAGAAGTGTTATACAGACCTTTACAAATTACTTTTGAAAGGTTCATTTTTTCTTGAAAAACAACTTGTTCAGGTTGGTAGTGTTTAATAGTTAAAATGGATGAAAATAGAAGAAGTTACTCACCTTGTGCAGTAATGATGGTTCTTTGAGTGGTCCCCGTGGGTGCTCCACTCTAGGTGTCGGGCTCATCCCACGCCACAGACCAGAGATTTTTCAGCAGTGGTCCGGCCAGGTTGCGCATGTGCAGCAGGAGGCACGCACCACTCGAGCCGACTCTGAGCATGCGCAGCCCAGCTCCTGCCAGTTCCTCCTAAGTGGAGAATATCTGAAAAACAGAAAAAGAGACTCCCAAGTGGGGAGGAGGGCAGGACGTGGAGCACCCACAGGGACACATCTCGAAGAACCATCATTACTGCACAAGGTGAGTAACTTCTTCTTCGAGTGGTCCCTATGGGTGCTCCACTCTAGGTGACGTCAGAGCAGTAGTCTGATCTACGGAGGCGAGTATCAGAGTTACGACCTCTGTGCCTCGGACAAGACTGCCGAGGCTACTGCTGAGTCATGAATCGAAGCGTTGATAACACAGTGTTTTGTGAATGTGAAATTAGATGACCATGTAGCCACTCTACAGATGTCTGGTAGGGAGAACCCTTTGATAAAGGCTGTTGAAGTTGCCATTGCTCTTGTTGAATGCGCCCTCAGTGAACAAGCCGGGTCTTATTTTATAATGAGAAGCAACGTGAGATGCAGGAGGCAACAATACGTTGCGCTGAGAGGGGTTGGCCTATGGAGCACTGAGCCATGGACAATAGCAAATATTGTGATTTGCGGAAAGCTTGTGTCCTCTCCAAGCAGATCTCAAGGGCATGTCAGACATCCAGGGTATGCAGCTGAGATTTCTGTGGAGACGAGTGCGGCTCAGGGCGAAAGATCGGGAGCATGATGTGGAACTGCGAGCTCCCCTTGGGAGGGAAGCTGGGGTGAGGGCGCAGTACCAGTCCTTGGTTAGTGAACGGTGTATACGGTGGTGTGACCGAGAGAGCAGTGAGCTCCCCCACTCTCCATGCAGAGGTGATAGCCAGCAGGAAGGTGACTTTCAAGGTGAGCATTGGCAGGTCAGAAGTTACCATTGGTTCGAAGGAGGGACCCATTGGGGACTGTAAGACTAGCTGCAAGTCCCACACGTCTGCAGGTTCTCTATGTGAGGGATATAAGTTTGCGAGTCCCTTAAAAAGTCTTTTAGTCATTGGATGAGAGAATAGCGAGTAAGCCTGTATTAAGGGCTGAAGAGTTGAGATTGCTGCAATGTGGACTTTGATTGAAGGAAGTGATAAACCTGATCTTTGTAACTGCAGGGCATAATCAAGGACGTGCTGGAGAGGAAGGGATTTGGGATCGAGGTTATTGACGTGGCACCAGGATTGGAAACGGCGCCATTCATACAGGTAAGTGCGGCGTGTCGAGTCCCTTCACTACATGTTTGACCTCCTGGGAGCATGCTATTTCTGTGTTGCAACCAGTTAGGAGCCATGCCGTGAGATGTAGGTTGTGGATCTGTGAATGTACAATTCTCCCTTGCTGTTGTGTCAGAAGATTGTGTCGGTCCGGTAAATGGTACGGAGGACCGATGGACATTTCGAGGAGGGTTGGGAGCCATGTTTGGCGGGGCCAGAAGGGAGCTACGAGAATGACCTTGGCCTTGTCTCTGTCTATTTTCTGCAAGACCGTGGGAATCAGAGGAATTGGGGGAAAACGCAAAGAGCAACTGCTGGCTCCAGTTTCTGAGGAAGGCATCCCCCAGAGCGTTCTGTCCAATGCCTGTTCTTGAACAGTAGAAGGGGCACTTTGTGTTGTGATATGTTGCGAATAAGCCTATGGTGGGATGTCCCCGTTTTTTGAAAGTTTTTGAGTTATCTGATGGTTCTATTTCCATTCGTGTTTGTGGATGAGGTACCTGCTGAGAGTGTCGGCAATAATATTGTCCTTGCCTGGTAGGTACATTGCAGTGATGGAAATACTGTGCCGGATGCACCAGTTCCATAAGCGTGTTGCTTCCGCGCAAAGGGATTGTGAACGAGCACCGCTCTGGCGGTTGATATAATATACTGCCGTCATGTTGTCCGAAAGAACTTGAATGTTGCGGCCTTGAATGTTGGACAGGAAAGCTTTGCAGGCATTGAATACTGCTCTTAATACCTGGAAGTTGATGTGCTGGAGAGATTCGTGAGGAGACCAATGTCCTTAAACTTAAGAGTCCCCGAGGTGGGCTCCCCTGCCCAGTAAGGATGCGTCTGTTGTTATTTGTATGCTGGGCTGTGGGCGCTGGAAGGGGATGCCGGTAAACATATTTGTGGTGGTGTTCCACCATTTTAGGGATTCCCGTACCATGGGAAGGACGGAAACTAGTTTGTGAAGTTCGTGACTGCCCGGGCAGTAGATCGAATTCAACCAATAATGAAGACCCCTGAGACGCAATCTTGCATGTTGTACCACATATGTAGCGGCCATATGGCCCAAGAGCCTCAGGCAGGTAAGTACCGAAGTTTTGTGACTCAAGGAGAGTATTAGCACAAGCTCTAGGCTTGTTGGAATCTGGAGGGGGCAAGTAAGCTCTGGTCATGGTGGAATCTAGTCGAGTGATAATGAACTCGAGAGACTGCTGTGGAGTCATGGACGACTTTGCAAGATTGATCATGATACCGAGAGTGTGGAATAGATCCTGTGTGGTGTTGATGGCCCGTGATGCCTCTTCCATAGTAGGAGCCTTGATGAGGCAGTCATCCAGCTAGGGAAAAGTTATGCCGCCGAGACAGCGAAGGCACGCTGCGACTACTGCTAGTGTTTTTGAGAAAACTCGTGGCACCGATGAGAAGCTGAAGGGAAGAATTCTGTATTGGAAATGCTCCTCACCTACCAGGCATCTTGAGAAACGTATGTGAGCCAGACGTATGGTCACATGAAAATATGTGTCCTGTAAGTTGAGGGACATGAACCAATCCCCTGTGTTGAGCTCTGGTATGATGTAAGCCAGTGTGACCATATTGAACTGTTGTTTTCATAAGTATCGATTGAGTCCTCGAAGATCTAATATTGGTCTCCACCCTTCCACTTTCTTCTCAGTGAGGAAATAACGTGAATAGACTCCTTTGCCCTGGAATTCCTTGGGCCCCTCTCTATAGCCCCAATCTTAAGCAGATGGATGACCTCTGCCTTTAAGAAAGGTTCGTGAGATGGGTCCCCGAAAAGGGGATGTTTTGCAGACTGCCAGTTGTTTTGCTGATTTGGTGCCTTCTTATTTTGAGGTCTTCGCCTCTGTTGTTGCTGCCTAGGCCATTGTTGGTCGAATTGCCTGAATCTAGCAGTTGCATATGAGAACGGTTGTTGACGGTAATAAGGTGTATACTACTGGCGGCGATACGGTGGAGTGTACATGCCGACCACCTGAGGGTGGTCCTCAAGTCCTTGCCTGAGCAAAGCAGCTGGTCCATCTTTTCAGCCAGGATGCTCTTCGCATGACTACCAATGTGGCAGTTGTTCGCACTGCTGTATCGGTAACATCTAGAGCTATCTGTAATGCTGTCCTTGAGGCAGTGTAACCTTCCTGTATGACCGACTTCAAGAGCTCTCGTTTAGTCTCCGAGAGATCCTCAAACAAAGGAATCAGTCTGGTATAGCTATCAAAACTATGGTTCAAGAGATGGGAAGCATAGTCTGCCATTCTCAACGTTAGGGTGGCCAATGAGTAGACCTTTCTCCCAAATAGGTCCCCTGGAGTGGTTTAATGTTGGGGATTTTTTGAGCTTTGCTGTACTGCATCCATTACCAGAGAACTGGGTTGTGGGTGGGTGAATAAGAACGCGGTACCCTTAACAGGGACAAAGTATTTTTTATCTGCCTTTTTGCTCTTTGGAAGAGTGGAGGTTGGTGTCTGCCATACTTCGTCGGCTATCTCCAGTATTGCATCATCCAGGGGTAAGGCAGTTCTAGA